>NC_092721.1:116521709-116845848 GCF_047496885.1 Scyliorhinus torazame
CACCTCCTGATGATTGTCCGCCACAACGTTCCTGCTGCAGATGCCGTTCAGCGGCGAGGTATACGCTAACTGATCGGACGCATCAGTTCTACGATGAATTGCCAGAGCTGAACTAACACGTCCTCTTCCTTCTCCATCTCACCGCTCGTTGAGGGAGTCGTTGAACTTTCAGGGGCGAGAGAGGAGTGTAATATCCCTCATGGGACCTACGGGATGGGAATGCTAATCTTCCCTGTGCTCCTTGCGGAGTATGAACACCCCGCTCAGCACTGGGTATCTCAGTTAACCCATGTATAAAAGGTCGGCCAGTAAGGCATCGACCAGAAGAGAAAGGGTAGTGACCATATCATTTGTGTAAATAAAACTTTGTTCCTACTTTATTCGGTGTGGGCTCCCCGTGTTCTTATTAAAATACCAACATTTTAAAAGACTTATAAAAGTAGAAGCCATTTACATATGTGTCTTTTTCTTCATTTATCTTTTGTTCTGGTTGAAGTTAGACTGTATTTTATTGTATTTTAATTTAGGGCTTCACGTAACAAGTCTGAGAAAAAGAGACGTGATCAGTTCAATGTCCTCATCAAAGAACTCAGTGTCATGCTTCCCGGCAGTATCCAGAAGCTGGACAAATCCACTGTGTTGCAGAAGACGATTAACTTTCTACAAAAACACAATGGTAAGATAAGACTGGTGTTAGGTCGCCACTCTTCCCGTCTTTTCTTGGTTAATTGAGTAAAAGCACCATGGGCAAGTTACACAATTGTGCAGCCCAGAAATGATTGAGGTTCAATTCCTGTTCTGAGCTGAATTAACTGATGGCTACAATACTCTTGTTTGTGTGACTATAGCTTGCTTCATCATCATCTTGAAAGGGAAAAATCAGCATAATGCTGTAGATTATGGGTACGTTTTAACGGGACATAATAGAGTTACGTTTTCGGTGCTTTTGGTGGGGTGTTTCTCGGTGCTTGCAGTGCCAAGAACGACACCACTGTCTACGGGACTTTGCCGGTTTTATTGGCATTGGTGGGGAATGCCCTACCGAGGCCGCACTTACCTTAATTTCCTGCACTGGAATGCCACGGTGCCTGGGTGGCAGTGCCAAGGTGCTAGGCTGGCAGCACCTAGGTACCCGGGTGCCAAAATACCACCCTGACCAGAGCCCGACTACCCGAGGGCCTCTAATGGCCTGGGAGACCCCCCCCCGGTGCCATCATGCTTAGTCCACATTTGTGTAAACCAGTGTTAAACCACGCCATAGCGAGTTCTATCTGGCAAAACCGCTAGATCCTGTCCCCTGGGAAAATACGACTCAGATGTATTTAAATGAGCATAATGGCTTATTTAAATATTTTCATCTGGATCTTACCGACCGAGGGCGAGATGCAGATCACTACATCTCGCGAGATCTCTTTAGATCTCTCCTCCATCAACTCCATAATTTCCAGGCCCGTTCCTCATAGGGGGTAAGGACTCGGACTCCACCTCCCATTTTGACCTTTTCCCACTTATTTATGGGCTATCTTCTCCTGCGGGAACAAAGAGAGGGCATTGTAATTCAAACGCTTGATGGTTCAGGGGGGTCTAAAGCAGGTGGCATGTGTGGATACTGCAACTGGACATGAAGGGGGTTGTGCTGGTGGGTGCCAGTGGGTTCTGAGGAACAAGCACAAGATCAGATGTGGGGAGAGTGTGAGGTGTCCGCCAGTGATTTGTGGGGGGGGTTGGAGTCTTGTAATTTGAGGGGTGGCAGGCGGAACTGGTGCCAGGCGAGAGGTGATAATTTAGCCTTGCAGCTCAGTGGAGGTCGTTGGTCTTCTTCCGACATTGGACGGCGGTCTTCCTTGTCATGCTGCCCGCACTGATAGCCACTGCCACTGCCTGCCAGGTAGCATTGCTAACCCTACTGCTGGTCCTCCGATCCCCTCTGGGGAGCATTATGCCCTGTCTCTCGTCGATGGTGTCGGGAAGCCTGGCCAGGTCAGCATCCCCAATGCAAGTAGTAGGTCGGTACACTGCCATGCTAGTGTGTTGACTGGGAGTGAGTGGTGAGGGAGTGCTTAAAAGCAGGTCCCTCTTGTTAGCGGTGAGACTGGAGGCGCAAGTCAGGGGAATCAGAGAGCGAGACAGCCAGTAATGACGAGAATCTCGTGAGGGCTCATTTTCGGTATTAAGTCCTCTTAAATACGGGCTGCGATCTCGCCAACGCGGCTATCGAAGAACACCCCTCCAATCGCGCCCAAAATGACGTTAAATCGTGCCCATTGTTGGCATGAGTATTAGATTTTTGATTTCTCAGGGAATTATGGGACATGGGGAGTAGGTGGGAAAGTGGAGTTGAAGCCCAAGATCAGCCGTGATCATATTGAATGGCAAAGCAGGCTCCTGTTTCTTCTGTTTTTATGTGAGGCAATATTAAAGTTGGTGTTTGCTTTCAAAAAAGGAGAGTTGAAAAGGTTATTTAAATAAATGTTTGTTTTCTGCTGTGTCTCATTATTATATCTATCTTTTAACACTGAGTTCATACATGCTAAGAGGATATGGTGAAATTTAAAAAATCTATATTGTGTGTGCTGTGTGATATATTATAATATGTTTAAAATTTTAATATGCAAATAATGCACTAGAACAGTGTTAATGAAACTGACACAGTAAAATACTAAAGCTGAACATATTACTTTTTAGAAACTTCCGCACAGAAGGAGACAAATATAATCCAGCATAATTGGAAGCCTTCGTTTCTGAGTAATGAGGAATTTACACAACTGATGTTAGAGGTGACTAATGAAAATGTACTGCAAGAATAGTATTCTGATATCTTGCTTTGTGTGTTCTAATGGAACATTTGATTGAATTATTTAGGATGAATTTAATTAAAAATATATCATTGGTGGAAGGGCGCTTCAACATGGAGGTACGCTTGGAGGCATTTATGAAATTCAAAACTGATCAATGCCAAAGTTGGTAGGCCCCCTGATGCCAAGGGTAAACCCTTCTCTATTAATCATTTGGGCCCTGGGTGCAGCAGCCTTTCCTGATCGTGACTCTTTTATTGGTGCATATGGAGTCAAAGTTAATTCAAGGAATCAAAGGTTATTGGGGGTAGATGGGAATTTGGAAGTCGAAACACAAACAGATCTTATTGCAAGGCAGAGCAGATGGCTTATTTCTGCTCATATTTGAATCAGTCTCTGGCTCTGATACCCCTCGCCGCCTGCTGTCAGGAAGCCACCTTAACTGAGCTGGTGGACTCTGCACCCACCAGGTGTGATAAAATACCTCAGCAAAGCAAAACAACTCCTAATTAGGATCTGAATCACTTTAAATGGTTTCACAGAAGCAGATAGCCAATCCAGCTCTCTGACCATCACTGGTAAAGTTCCTTCAGCAGGGGGAATGCATCAGGGAGCTGTCTCAACTCTGTTTCCATCTATTTTCACAGCTCCACTCCTGCCTTTGGCATGCCCATATTTTTCCAGAGCCACACCACTCACTAACACCACCCCCAACCAGTTCCAATTCCATTTCTACAGGACCATGCACCCTCCCCCATAAAAAGCCTCCACTCCATTTCCACAGGACTATGAAAAATCCAGCTTTATATTCCTAAATGGTGTGATTTGTTGGAAAACACTGACTGCTAATGTCTCTCTTCACTCTGCAGGCATTAGATGGCTTTATCATAGCTGTAACAACAGATGGAAATATCATTTATGTTTCTGATAGCATCACACCTTTACTTGGACATTTGCCTGTGAGTAAAGTATTATAAAGTTATAATTTTCTCTTGAACATGTGGTGGTATGTATTAGGGGTAGTACGGTACCTGTGAAGCCGAGAGGCTATTGGCTGACAGGTCCCGGGCCCTGGTTGGATCGGCCGCCTGCTGGCTCCGCCCAGAAGGCGGAGTATAAGAGCTCGAGTTCTCCCAGCAGCCGCATTCTGTAACTGAGCTGCTGGGGAACAAGTCTTGCTTAATAAAGCCTCGACTGACTTCATCACTTCTCGACTTGAGTGAGTAATTGTTGCGCTACAGAACACAAGCGGGTTTGTTATTTATTTAGGTGATTTTATTGAATATAAGATTCTGTGGGGGCTTAACAGGTAGATGTTGAGAGGATGTTTCCCCTCCTCGAGTAATCTAGAATGGGGCTCAGTTTGGAAATTGATGCGACCATCAATTCACACGAGACAGAGAGTTGAAGTGATCAGTGGCTTTAATCAACTAGAACAGCGCCTGCCTGCGACTGCTCTGCAATGAGAGCCGCCTACAGGGCAGCTGCTCTTTATACCTCCCCTCAAGGGGGCGGAGCCAAGGGCGGAGCCCACAAGGGCACCAACATGATACAATCAGTGTAATACAGTACAATGGTCCATAGGTGGAGCCCACATGGGCAACAGCATAGTACAATGTAGTACAGTGGTGAATGGTTACTATAATACATTCACCACAGGAATAAAGGGTTTCCCATTTAAGATGGCAATGAGGAGGAATTATTACTGATGATTATTAGTGTTTGGAATTCTCTTTCCCAGCATGCAGTGGAGGCTGGGCCATCGAGTATATTAAAGGTTGTTAGACAGATTTTTGATTGAAAAGGATGATGGGGGCCATGGTGGGAGGTTAGGCAGGAAAGTGGAATTTAGACCAAAAGTAGATCTGTCATGCTTTATTGAATGGTGGAGCAGGCTCAAGGGGCCGAATGGCCTACTCCTGCTCCTGTTTTGTATGTTCTTACATAACTGCCGAAAGAATTTCTGCCACTAATTCAAAACTCCAAAAAAAGATTAATAATTATGGTGCCGCTTTTAACGGTTTAAGAGAAGAAAACTGGGAATAGTTCATTTTTATTCAGATTTCAAATTCAGAAATATACACGGCAAAATGTGTTTTTCAGTTTATTGAGAATCCCTTATTAAGGTTCAGAAAAGGCGTGTAATTCCTATCACTTAGCATTTAACAATATCATTGCTGGTATCACAAAATAAACATTCACAATATTCTAACATATTTGTATGCCTTTTAAAAAATATTTGGACAGAAATGCTGCTATTTTTCATCTTCTTTTGTAAATTAAATTCAAATTTACGTGCTGCTTTTAAAGTTGAACATAACCATGATTGCTGCTTTACTTTTCAGACTCCACACATATGAATACAGGAGCATAAGCAATGGGAGTAGACTATTCAGCTCCTCAACTCTGCTCTGTCAGTCAGTCAATGGCTGACCTGCAACTCAACTCCATTTAGAACATAGAACATACAGTGCAGAAGGAGGCCAATCGGCCCATCGAGTTTGCACTGACCCAATTAAGCCCTCACTTCCACCTTATCCCTGTAACCCAATAACCCCTGTTAGAGGTTTAGCTGCTGTTGTATAAAGAGTCAAAGGTTCTGCTCCTTTTCCACAAACACCTTTAATTTACTTCAACAGACTCTGCACAAAACTCCATCATCACATCACCTGACACAAAGGCCCCCTGAAGCCCCTTTACAAATCAGTGTCAATTATTGGATACTTAACATAAATAAGACAACTAATTGGAATGTCTCTTAATCCATTACTTAACAACCCCTCCTAACCGTTTTGGACACTAAGGGCAATTTATCATGGCCAATCCACCTGACCTGCACGTCTTTGGACTGTCGGAGGAAACCGGAGCACCCGGAGGAAACCCAAGCAGACACGGGGAGAACGTGCAGACTCCTCACAGACAGTGAGCCAGCAGGGAATTGAACCTGGGACCCTGGTGTTGTGAAGCCACAGTGCTATCCACTTGTGCTAACGTGCTGCCCATTTACACACCTTTGCTACATATCACTTGACACCCTTATTTAACCAAAATCTATCACACACGCAGTATCGAAAGCCAATTTTATTTGAGCATTTATAGGGTGGGTTTTTCTGGCTCGTCCTGCCAGCGTGATCTGCAGATTCCTCCAAAGATAATCCCTCCCCCCTGCGGTGGCACAGCCAGTGAGCAACGCATGTCCTTTGGCGGGACTGGAGACCAAAATAACTGCCGCAGGCAGGCAGGAGGGGGCTGGAATATCCCAGCCACAGTCTTTTTTGGGAGAAATCTCCATGGGTGTGATTCAACTAGTTGGAAACAAAGTCCTAAAGCGAGCGCATTTAGCCGCATGTTTCCTGGCGCACGCAGCACCAAGAAACACATGGTTATACAATGCATTGTATAAGGGGCCTCAGGGGAACACGTGGCCAGGACCGCACATAGCCCCATTTTGTACACTGGGGAGCTTCACTCGCCGGAACCCCCTAGTGTAGCGATAGATTTAAAAATGGCATCCCAATCTCAGAGGCCCCCAAAGCGACCTCCAACCCACCCCCACAGCCCGACCGCACTTTTGGAGGGTTCCCCCCCCCCCACCCTCCAAAAACCTCACAGGGCAGCTCCGATTGCGCACATGCAAAAAATGCCAGCTCGACACCTTGGCAGTGCCAACCTGACACCCTGGCAGTGCCCATGCCATCTGACAGTGCCGCCTGGCACCTGAGCAGTGCCAGGCTGGCACTGCCAGCATGCACAGGTGTTACCAGCAGCGCCCGGACACCTCTCTGCCCAAAAGGCATGTAGCTGGGGGCCTCTGATCCCATGGGAGACCCCCACAAGTGCCCTTCTGTCTGGTCCCCATTTGTGAAGCCAATTTTTTTTCTTCAAAAAAATAAACTTTATTCATAAAATCTATACTAAACATTATAGAACATTTTGAATTGTCTTGACTGTACTTTCCATCAGAGTTACGCATTCCCTTGACTTTCTTCCATTCAATTTTGATAACATTACACACATATCGCTCTTTACATTACAATTCCTTCTTAAACATTTACATTACCTTGTTTCTTTTATACATTGGAGTGTTAATGACCCAGACCGAGGGGGGTTTACACTGTTACCCGCCCCTCGGTGTACATTTGCTGGTAAGACCTTACACAGTGGTCTTTCCCCATTGCGCCTTGGCGGCAGCTGCCCCAAGCTTGAGTGCGTCCCTCAGCACGTAGTCCTGGACCTTGGAATGTGCCAGTCTGCAACACTCGGTTTAGGACAGCTCTTTGCACTGGAAGATCAGCAAGTTTCGGGCAGACCAAAAAGCGTCTTTCACCGAGTTGATGACCTTCCAGCAGCAGTTGATGTTTATCTCGGTGTGTGTCCCTGGAAACAGTCCGTAGAGCAGAGACCTGTGTCACAGAGCTGCTTGGGATGAACCTTGACAAATACCGCTGCATCTCTCTCCAGACCTTCTTTGCAAAGGCACATTCCACAAGGATGTGGGTGACCGTCTCATTTCCCCCACAGCCACTCCGAGGGCAGTGTGCAACGGCGCTTAGCTTTCGGGTGTACGTGAAGACTCTGACGGGGAGGGCCCTTCTCACCACCAGCCAAGCTAGGTCTTGGTGCTTGTTTGTAAGTTCTGGTGATGAGACGTTCTGCCAGATGACTCTTGACAGTCTGCTCAGGGAACCGTCCAACGTCCTCCACAGTCTGCTTTTCCCTGGGGGCCTTGAGGACATTACGTGCTGACCAGTACTTCATTGTCTTGTGGTCAAAGGTGTTTTTCTTCAAAATTGGATTGGATTGTGCCCCATATTTTTATTACTCTTTGTGTGAAAAATAATTTCAGAATTCTGCACCTGGATGTCCTGGCTCTAATTTTGAAACTGTGTGTCCTCATTCTTGATTTCCTACCAGAGGAAAAAGCTCCTCTGCATCTACCCCGTGAAATTATTTTTAATGTTTTAAATGCCTTGTTTGGGTGATCTGGCAATGCAAGCCAGGTTTACATGCCCTGTTCTCATAGTTTAATCCTCTAACCCCAGTACTATTCAACCTGCCCTACAGCCCCTCCAAGACACTATCCTTCCTGAGGTGCAGTTCCTGAAACAATGGAGGCTACCTCTCTTTTGGATTCCAACATCCTCCAACACTGTACCTGGAGATTGATTTTTCAGTTTCTCACAACAGAATTTTAATGTTCTGATTTGAAGACAATAGGAAAATATGTAAACGTAATCTCACCATTTACTTTTCCTAACTATACATTATCCCTTTGATCGCTGAATACTTAAAAAGTTGTCATTTTGTTTCCTTTGTAGCATTGCTGTCAATTTCTTGACTAATAAATATAAAGTTACATAATCATAAAATGTTTCAAATTTCATTTATGCTGGATTCAACTTCATAATTTTCAGAACTTGGATATTTAACGCTATATCATATTTAATAAAGAAGGTGAAGCAATCATCATAGTGTTTTCAGAGTGATTTTTCAACCAGTAGTGTTATTGCACCAAAATTGACTGTCTTTTCTTCTCTTTTTTTCTAGTCTGATTTTATTGATCAGAATTTATTAAACTTCCTCCCAGAACAGGAACATGGAGCAATATTTAAATTGCTGTCCTCTCATACATTAGTGACGGATGCTGTTTTGCCAGACTATTTAAACTGTGAGTTTCCTTTTCCATAAAAGAAATGTAACCTATTATTTTAGTATTTAATCCATTCAACAATGGCTTAGATTTGTATAACATTCCCTAAATTAAATCCCAAGCTGAAGAAGAGTGCAACAAGTGGAACTAAGATGTAGAGAGGGAGAACAAAGAAAGGCCCTGTATGGTTTGGGGATGGGGCTACCCAGAAAGCAATGTAATGGTGGCTGAATAACTAAAAGGTCATCCTGATAATCGAGTGGTAAAAAACAAAATGAACAATAATGCAGAGACAGGGAAGTGAAGGATATAGGATGGGACATCCATCTGAAGAATGTTACTGAAATAGGATGAGGAAGGTTGTGAATAGATTTGAAGTTAAGGAAACTGAAATCCATTTATTGTGGTCAAGGTATTGAGTGCCATTTGCTAAAGATTAGGGTGGAAGGGTGGGGGGGCAACACGGTAACACAGTGGTTAGCACAGTTGCTTCACCGCTCCAGGGTCCCTAGTTCAATTCCCGGCTTGGTTCACTGTCTGTGCAGAGTCTGCATGTTCTCCCAGTGTCTGCGTGGGTTTCCTCCGGGTGCTCTGGTTTCCTCCCACAGTCCAAAGATATGCAGGTTAGATGGATTGGCCATGGTAAATTGTCCTTGGTGTCCAAAAAAGGTTAGGTGGGGTTACTGGGGTGGGCTTAAGTGGGGTGCTCTTTCCAAGGGCCGGTGCCGACTCGATGGGCCAAATGGCCTCCTTCTGCACTGTAAATTCTATGATTCTATGAAAACTTTGCAATAGAGGACAGCACCATTCGAGATTAGCTGGGGTTTATAAAGGCTGCAAGTTAGAATTGGAGTCAATGATTATGAACAAATGTTTCCCCAAAATAGGCAGGGTGTCACAGCGGGTGAAAAAAACGGTGAGGAAGCCGCCACCCCAAAAGGCAGCTTTCTCTGCCATATTGTTCAGCTCATAGCTGAAAGAAAATGAAGGGGCGGGTCCCAGGATATCATGCTGGCAGGTAAGCTCTGATTGAGCCACTCTGCCAACAACTTTGGTTTTAAAGATTGAAGAGCATAGAAACCTCCCCCACCCCAAACAGCCCCCCCCCCCCTCCCCCTCCCCCTCCCTCTCCCCATGGAACATCCCCCAAGGAACACCAGTGCCCGGGAGCAGTGCCTAGACAATTCGTGGGGAAGTGCCAGGGGCAGTGCTCGGACATGATCCTGTCCCCCTCTGAAAGATCGCTCACCTAAACTTGTCTGGCAGGTTTTGCTCATCAGGTGTAGGCCCTGGGGGACCTGTCACTATTCACGCAGGTGTGTCCTTCCCCCTCTCCCTCCTGTAAAGGCTTCAGCGTTGTTGAAATTGAACTGATGGAAATTTCAACTCAGTCAGCGCTTGATTTTCTTTACAGGATCCATTAGCAATAGCATTGGAATTGATGGTGACCACAAAGAGGGAGAACTGAGAGCCATAGGTACATGTGGAAAGCAATCCCTGTGCTGGTCATTTAAGTCATCAGCAGAAAACGCATATATGATAAACAGGAGGTAAACTATTTTATGGGACCCTGGGAGCACTGAAGGTTACTAAGAGCATAGGATGAGATGTTGAAGACCGTAGGACCTGATATTCCTCTCACCCTGGAGTCCAGGGAACACTCGTTTCCCATGGGCTGGATAGAGGAAAAATGAGGTAGAAGCCTAAAATGTGAGTTCTCCACCCCCTTGGATTTCCAGAGCTTCCACCAAGAAGTAAACTTGGATCTACAACTATAATAGTATTTAGACAGGATGGGGCCCCCAGCCTCATTTCATTGTGCTTGTATACCCTGGGTTTCCTGTCTGTAATGACAACCGGAGAAGCTGGCAGTGGCATTCACTCCTGGATCCTCTTCAGGGGGCAACTGTTTGAAGGGGACAGGCAGCTTGGCAAAGAAGGACAAATGAGTGGCCAAGTGTGTTTCTTAACAGCCTGCTTGATTTTAAGGCTGGGAGGTCTGCTGATTGCTGCTCCTCTACGTTTTAATCACCAAAACAAAAATAGCACCATCATTACTGAGTCAGAGACTGTGGGTTCAAGTTCCACTCCAGAAACTTGAATCTAGATGAACATTTCAGTGTGATATTAAAGGAGTGCTGCTTGCCAATTCTTGATGACAGATTTGCAGTTTGTTTTACACTCACCCTGTGTTTTTCAAATATCCCCCATTTCCTGCAGAATCGTTGAATGGTTACAGCACAGCAAGAGGCCATTCAGCCCATCGGGTCTGTGCTGGTTGAAAGAACAATTCACCTACTGCCATACCCTGCTCTCTGCACATCTTCCTTTTAGATAATAATCCAATTCCCTCACGGGTACCTTGACTGAATCTGCCTCCACCACAGTCCCAAGCAATGTACTCCAGATACGAACCATTTGTTGTGTAAAAATATTTTTCCTCGTGTTGCCATTGCTTCTTTTGCTAATGACCTTAAATCTGTACCCTCTGGATCTCGATCCTTCCATCAATGGGAACAGTTGCTCCTTTTCCACTCTGTTCAGAACCATCACGATTTTGAATACCACTTTCAGATCTATCAATCTTCCCTTCTCCAGGGAGAACAGTCCCAACCTCCCCAATCTATTATGCAACTAAAGTTTCTCATTCCTGGAATTAATCTTGTGAATCTTTTCAACACCTCTCTAATGTCTTCACATCCTTCCAAAAGTACGGTGCCCAGAACTGGACATAAATATTCCAGTGGAGCCTGAACCAGTGTTTTATAAAGATTTAACATAACTTTCAGAAGTCTCCCAACATCGTACCCCCATATCTCCAGTTCCTCCACTGTTGCATTAAAACTAGTTTTTCGACAACTCGTGAATGGAAGCTGATAATCTGGCTCTTAAATTTGTTTCCTGAAATACTAATTTGCCTTTGTGTTGTGCATCCCCAAATGGCATAAGCTTATCTTGGCAGCTACAGCAATTGTACAGTACTACCGAGAGTGAGACTCCAAGATGCATTTAGTGGAGGATATGGTCCCTAGCTCAAGTTGAGGAAGGGGTTTATTTAAATAGTTAGAGGAGACTTCCAACGGTTGCAAAATTCCCGGTCTGATGGGTGGTAACAAAACCCAAAGGTTACACACAAAAAAATGGTGCATTTCCCTGATGGGAAAGCATTAATCTCAGAATAAAAAGTTTAGGAAAGTCAGAAAGCCCAACTGTCCACTATTCCCTGATTGAATTTAGGCTGCATGATACATGGGATGGAAACCTGGTGAGTCCACATTCTGTCATAATTTGCAGCCCTTTACCACCCGCATGGTTGAGCTGCGCAATAATATAGTGCTTTGGCTTATCAATAGTAATTTAAAGCCCAGATATATATATATATATGGAAAGAAAGCACATGCACTTGTGTTACTTTGATTTAATCAAGAACGTAACTTTTTTACTTCAAGCTGAGAACTCCTTTGAGTTTTCCTGTCATCTGCTGCGAGGGACATTGGACCCAAATGAGCCTCCTACTTATGAATATCTAAGATTTGTGGGAAATTTCCAGTCTTATGATGGCGGTGAGTGTTGGGATTTAGTTATGATCCATTATTTCAGACTAAAATAGTTTTAAAGATTAATTTTCAAAACATGCATTGTACTTTGCATAACAGCACAAACAAGTAGAAAAGCAAATGGTTTAAAAGTTGGGGTTGAAGAGAAAAGGACTAATAAAATCACTAAGCCAAATTATTTATTTTACAAATGCTTTCATTCAAGCAATTATCAGAACTGACAAAATTAATTTGAACATAAAAGCAAAACCAAAATCTGAAATCAAAATAGAAAATGCTGAAAACACCCAAAACGTGAAGCAGCACGTGTAGAGAGAGAAACTGAGTTAATGGCCTGACTTTAAATTCACTCAAAACCCATTCGCTTATACAGAGTTCAAGTCAATGGATCTTTTGCCAGAACTGGAACAAGTTAGAGATGTAATAGGATTTGAGCAAGTACAGAGGTCGGGAAAGAGGAACGGCAGACTAACAAAAGGGGAGATCACCGATTGGGAGAAGGGAGGAGAAACTAAATGACAAAACAGGTGATGGTGCAAGACAAAAAGTAATGATAATAGGACCAAAAGATGGGTCTAGATGAGATGTAAAGCAGATCACCAACTGGTGTCTGAACAAGTGGGGACATAGATTATGAAATTGTTGAATTTAGTGTTGGATTGCAACGGCTTTGAATTGCCAATTTGAAAGAAAAGGTTGTGTTCCTTGAGCTTATGTGGGCTTAATTGAAACAGTAGAGGTAAGGATGAAGACAAATGGGGAAGAGAATTAATACTGTATGTTAAATGACTGGAAGCTCAAAACCATGTGTGGACTGAATGGATATGTTTCACAAAGCAATCATACCAAAGCAGAGACGATGATGGACAGAATTTAACCGAAAAATTTCTAAGTTCATTTGTGGCGTGTTTTTCAGGGAGTTTCCCTGGTTTGAACCTTACTCAGGCAGGTGCCATTTGGTACTGCCCCTTTTGGGCGAGATTATGACTCCGATGCCTCGCGGGACTTGGGTATATCCCGTGAGGCGTCAAGGCTGTCAGAAAGCCAGCAAGAGGCCTTTCCAGGGATCAACCAGCCGCATTGCACTCGAGAGAGAGCGCAACACGGCCGGTAGATCGTGCCTGATATTGTGAGTAGTGAATATAACATAGTAAATTTTAAAACGAACATGTAAATCATGATTCACCTGGATGGATTGTTTGGGATCTTAGATGGTGAGAAGGGAAGAAGTAAAAGTGCAGATCATATGGCCGGGATTCTCCGGTATCCGGCGGGCGGGCTGTACCGGCGCCAAGGAGTGGCGTGAACCACTTCGGCGTCGGGCCGCCCGGAAGCTGCGCAATCCTCCTCACCTTCGGGGGCTAGACCGGCGCCGGCGGGGTTGGGGCTGCACCAACCGGGGCCGAAGAGCCTCCGCCGGCCGGCGTGAATTGGCGCATGCGCAGGAGCGCCAGGAGGATCCAGTGTGATCCCAGCGCATGCGCAGGGGGTTTCTTCTCCACGCCGGCCATGGCGGAGCTTTACAGCGGCCAGCACGGAAGAAAAGAGCGCCCCCATGGCACAGGCCCACCCGCAGATCGGTGGGCCCCGATCGTGAGCCAGGCCACCGTGGCCCCCCCCCCCCCCCCCCCCCCCCCCCCCCCCCCCCCCCGGGGCCAGGTCCCCCCGCGCCCCTACGAGGACTCTGCAGGCCGCCTGCAGAGCCAGGACCCGCCGGTAAGAACCTTGTGTAATTTACTCACAGGTTCCAAGACTTTTCAGTGCCTCTGCATGACTGGATGGCTGGCTGGCTGGCTGAGGATAAAGGATACCCTCTAAAAAGATGGCTAATGAATTCTATCAGACTTCCTCAAACCCCTTGCTGAAGAGAGGTACAACATAAATCATGCCTCCATGATGTCCATGATCGAGAAGACTTCTCAAAATGATGTTCCATTGCCTGCACCGGTCTTGGGGATCATTTCAATATTCACTCGATCACTGATCCTCATTGTTGTTGTGTCCCGTGCCCTGCACAATCTGGCTCTTCCTTGGGGCGTTCAGATAGAGGTGGTTTACTGGGATGGACAGCCACAGATGTTTGATGACTCACATGCAGACTCCGGAGATGAACTTGAACAGCCATAGGGCCATGTTGAGGTGTCAGCAGATAATGCCCTGCTGAGGTCACTGTCAGTATGTGGGCTTGCAGGTCTGAACGCAACTTCAGGGGCCCTTGATCAAGCTGCTGGAAATGAGAATTGCCAATCTATTGTTGAAGGATGCCAAATTCAGAGGAGAAGGTGACTGCAGCACTTATGCCCTGTATGCACTCCTCCATTACACAGACTAGAACAATCACACCCTCTGGAAGCTCTGTGAGATCTCTACATACCTCCAGCTGGATATCCAGCATTTGCTGTCTGCTGGCAACTCCAGAGGCTCAGCTTCTGCCTGGAGCCCGGCATAATCCTGATCTCCAACACTCCTCCAAATGTCAGAGTCCTGGGAAACTTCAGTCTCCGACAGCTGCTCAGGCAATTGTGATGTGCTGCACCCAGACTGTGCTAGTGTCTGTATGGGTGCGCTCATGCCCACTGAGGTGCCAGTATTTGTGGTGGCGCAAGGTGCAGGGCAAGGCTGTGTTGTGGCAGCATCTGAGAGATGCTCCTCCTATCTTAATAGTGGACCATCTGGATAATCGATTGGTCTGGCTGGTGACCCTACTGCTGGATGTAAAACAGCAGAGAATAAACATGAGCTTTCAAGAAGCAGAGTAAGTGGCTGTTGAAGCACCCTACACATGGGCGTGGTGCATTTCACAAATATAACCATGCAGGGTAACAAAGACCACTCACCAGGGGACGTGATTTTCCGACCCCCCCCGCCGGGTCAGAGAATCACTGGGGGCTGGTGTGAAACCCGCCCCCGCCGTGTCCCGAAGTCTCCGCCACCAGAGATTCGGCGGGGGTGGGAATCGCGCCGCGCCGGTCGGTGGGGGCGGGAATCGCACCGCGCCGGTCGGCGGGCCCACCCCCGCCAATTCTCCGGCCCGCGATGGGCCGAAGTCCCGCTGCTGGAATGCCAGTCCCGCCAGCGTGGATTAAACCACCTTTTGAACGGCGGGACAAGGCGGCGCGGGCAGGCTCCGGGGTCCTGGGGGAGCGCGGGGCGACCTGGCCCCGGGGGGTGCCCCCACGGTGGCCAGGCCCACGATCGGGGCCCACCGATCTGCGGGTGGGCCTGTGCCGTGGGGGCACTCTTTTTCTTCCGCCTTCGCCATGGTCTTCACTATGGCAGAGGCGGAAGAGACCCTCTCCCCTGCGCATGCGCAGGGATGACATCATCAGCCGCTGACGCTCCCGCGCATGCACCGACCCACGTCGCTCGGCGAAGACCTTTCGGCCCCGGCTGGCGTGGCACCAAAGGCCTTTCCCGCCCACCGGTGGAGCGGAAACCGCTCCGGTGCGGGCCTAGCCCCTCAAGGTGAGGGCTTGGCCCCTAAAGGTGCGGAGACTTCCGCACCTTTGGGGCGGCCCGACGCTGGAGTGGTTCCCGCCACTCCATTACGCCGGAACCCCCCACCCCCGCCAGGTAGGGGAGAATCCCACCCCATAACTTTGCATTGCCTGCCCCTGAGCCCTTCGTTTCTCATGCCCCCACCCACATCATTGACAGTGTATCCCCTTTACTCTCACCATATCAGAACCCCCCACCTCTCCTCGACCAGCAGCTCTCACCTACTGCTCAAATGCCAACCCTGGAATGGGTCCTTCCTGTTTATTCCCTGTTTATTCCTTTATTTCCCCTTTCTTTTATTCTGCTGTTGCACTTTGGATTCCATGAATGATTAATGAGCCTGCAAGTGGCCTCTACCTTTAATTCAAACAGAAGAATCCAGAAGGCTGTGCTGATTTAAATTGGTGATTACAGACTATCAGTGAGGACTCGGTGTAATTGATTTGGCTGATGGCCAATGAATTGGCCCAAAAGTTTGTGCTGTGCCTGGTAACAGGTGGTGATTGGATCTGATCCCACTGGAATATTTTCAGAGTCACAAGTTTTTCAGTTTGGTTTCAATTTGACTCCTGGCAGCTTAGAGAGAAGACCCACTGTCTCTCCTCTCTGTTTTTCTCCAGAATGGCTGTGTTTCTGAACTGGCAGAAAGCCTGGATGAATCTATTTGCAGGAAAACCATTACTGGATGCGCAGGCGAAGTCCAGAATCTGTTAACTCTCCCCAGAAAAGCTGGCATAAACTGACTATATTTCTCCAGAAAGCCTGCTGCCTGTGAGTGCTACTTTCTCTACACTACATAAGCCTGGAGACGAACCACAAACTGATCTGAAAGCAAGGTTGGAGGAAACAAAGTCTCTGCCTCTCCAGGAAAGATGCTTTTAGACACTGCAGGATAAACAGTACAGGCTGCAACACAAATAGTGTAATCTACAAGCATACCATGAAGAAAGCATGCTGGGAACCATCATCTGAAGCAAAGATTCTTTTCTCTTGCACATATGTTTTTTTCCCTTTTCCACCCCTCCATGTTTGTCTTTTTTATATAGAGAGTGGGGAGGCAAGTTAAAGTAAGAGTTAGGTACTTATTAATATTTAACCAATTGTATTTGCTATGTATTTCAGCAATATTCTTGTTATAAATGAACAGTAACTGTGTTTCAACTTACAAACCTGGTGACCATAATTATTAGACATTCAGAGGCCAAAGGCTTTGGGTATTTTTGTAAGAATTATTGGTTAATTCACTTTTGTTCTGACTCCGGTATGAGTGGGGCTGGAATTGACCGCGCACTTTCCCAGGGTGTCGTAAATGTCTCCATCAGGGTCAGAACTGCCAGATATGGAACTCCGCCACCTGTACGGTTATGTTCCTGCGCATTGTGCTTCCTCTTCTCATGTGAAGACAAGAACACATTTATGAGTTCCTATTCTATATGGCTGAAGATTACATGCCTCCTCCCCAACATCACTGTGCTCAACGCATTGCAGGACGTTTCCCTTCTGAAGGTGCCTGTCATCCTACTCAGACCTAAACAACTTTGATCTCCATTGCCACTCAAGCTGCTCGTGTACCACCTTCCAGCCCCACCAGATACATGCCCATCCACATATATTCATTCAAATTGCAAGGTGCCTCCCATACTCACCCTTGCAGAGCGGAGAAGGTAATTTACCCTCTTCCGACACTGCATTCAAGTCCTATGCATATAGCACAACTGTTCACTATCATTGCCACTTCTGTCCACATTTTCTTGGTTAGATGTGGAGGCTTCCTGTTGCCATCACCTAGCAACAGTATCTCACATTGATCGCTGATTGATTGCAGAAGGGACCGCAAGCAATCATCAGCGAAATCATTCGGAGCTCCTTTGTGCAGGAAACAATGCTGAGTTCAGCCTTGAGCCGGGGATCTAAAAAGTCCCAGAGTGCTGTGAGATAGTGGGTTCGTTTGAAGTGCTACAAGTGCCGGTAACGACCCTGCTAATCCCGCACATAGACTTTCTTTTAGTTCGATCTCACCCCCTGTTTTGGATTTTGCTATATTTGTAGCAGACTGGAGTGCCAACTGAATGAAAAGAAAAATTTCATTCAAATCAGAGCAGAATATCAATGATTTTGCATTAAATGCTAGCACATTACTATCAATGATAATTATGCAAATGTAATAATATATCCGTGGATAGGATGCAGGGGTAGGTTTAGTAACCAGAAAAACTGGGAGTATGTATCTTACAGGGGAACCTTATCTTTTAAAAAGATTCTGTTTCCTAATTGCAGCTAACCAGATTGAAGGCTGGTTGCCGGTTGGTCAGGTAGGCCAAAGGCTTCAGCCTGGGAACTGGCGTCAGCAGAGGATCTGGCATCAGTTACAGGCAAAGTGAACACAAGGAGATCAGTCAGATTGTGGACATGAGGTTGGGCAATCAAGCTGGTTCTTTTTAATATTTTAAGAACCAACATAGCTCAGGTACGATTATCCGCAGCTCCAACCACCCCTATTAATAGCAGTGGGTGGGTTGGTTTCAGGTTGTCCATTCCATAGTATTTAACACCCCACCTGCCATGGAATTGGAGTTAATATCACTCCAAATGTCAACATTTAATGCATAAAAGTTCAATGATCCATTATAGAAACAATAAGGTCAACTGGTGCCAATCCTTCCCTAACAGTACTTGTACTGTACCTGGGACCAAAATAACAGTTACAGTATTTGCCTGATTATAAGATACACAGGACTGTTAGACACAAGGGGCTGGATTCTCCGATTCTGGGGCTATGTCCCCATGCTGGCATGGGAACAGTGGAGTTTTACGCCAGAATAAATGACGGAAAACAGTCACAGATTCCCTGTTTTGCAGCGGGCTAGCATGCCGGTAGCATAGAGCACCCGGCTCTAGCTGGCAATACACCCCGGAGAATTGCCGGGTCCGTGGCCGCGCATGCGCACGGCGGCGGCCTGCAGCGGCCGCACCGTGCTACATGGCGGAGGCAGCTCATGGATTCGGCCCCCAAAATAGTGCCCCCGCTTTGGCCGGCTCGCACGCCTCGGACCACCTCTCCACAGTGCCGCCAGCCCCTAATACAGTTACCACCCTGCCTGCGGATCGGCCCTCCCCCAACTGGACTGAGTCCGCAGCTGCCATGCCGAGTTCCCGACGGATGGGACCACACATGACTCATGCCGTCGGGAGCTCGACTGGTCGGGGGTGGAGCATTGGGGGTCGGGCCTCAGGCAACGTCCTGAGGCCGTCGACATGTGGCGGGGCGTACTCCAAGAGTACGCCGCTTTGGAGGGGGCGGCGCATCGTGAAAGCGGCGCCGCCCCCGATTTGGTCAGAAACTTGGATTCTGCAGCCGATCGCTGAACGCGATGTCGGCTTCGGCGACCGAAGAATCCAGCCCAAGGTCTTTATTTCAAAAATGGTGAAAAAATATTTTATTGAATATAGGTACTTAGCCTCAAGGAACAAAACCAACATGTGACATGATGTTTAACTATTAATATTGACCATTACAGAGCAAAAACAACATGCAGCACCAACTCTTACTAATTGTAGAAGCCCAAACATTCCCCATCACTGTTCTTAGACGCATCATCACTGACTGGACTGCCACTTTCTTCAAATAGTACGTCATCATTTCTTGAATAACTTCACAATTATCTAGTGGTTCACTAATCGCCACTTACTCACAAACGTATGTAATGGTGGCTGTTAATTCACCCTGTTGATGTCAAGTCATGATTTTGTGCTGCCATTCATTCAGTCCACTCCTCATACATTGGTGCTTTAAATGGCTTGTTTGTCAGAATGTCCATGAGCTGGAGTTGGCTTGTTCTTATTCATCCTTCGAGGTGAAGAGCATCATCTGAGGTGTTTGTTTGGGTTTCAGTGGATATGTAGGTGACTGTCCAGGCTGATCTGTGCCCAGATGCTCTGCTGCAAAAGTGATCGGATGCCACAGCTATGGCTATTATTTTGCAGCATGCTAACGAAATGAGTGCATGCTATTTCGTATTTGTACTCCTTCTTCATCTTGCACTCACATATCACTTTCTTGGTTGGAGAAGGAGCAAAACATCTTTCAGCTGCTCTGTTGGTATACCACCACTTCCAGTTTGAATTCTAACATATAAGAAAACTTTCTTTGTCTTGTACCCATGGATTTGCATCAACTGCTGGTACATGTGTGCAACTCCGAAACATGTGGGCAGCAAGGTGGCGCAGTGGTTCGCACTGCTGCCTACGGCGCTGAGGACCCGGGTTCAATCCCGGCCCCGGGTCACTGTCTGTGTGGAGTTTGCACATTCTCCCATGTCTGTGTGGGTCTCACCCCAGTAAACCAAAACAATGTGCAGGGTAGGTGAATTGCCCCTTAATTGGAAAAAAAGTTATTTATTTTTTAAACTCCGAAACCTGTGCTATTGATTTCTATGAGGTGGAGATGCCGGCGTTGGACAGGGGTGGACACAGTAAGAACTCTTACAACACCAGGTTAAAGTCCAACAGGTTTGCAGATTTCAGAGCGCAGATTCACCTGAGGAAGGAGCTGCGCTCCGAAAGCTAGTGATTCGAAACAAATCTTGTGGACTTTAACTGGTTTTAACTCTTATTGATTGCTATGATAGTGTGACATTCAGACCATAAACAGCACACCAATTTTCAATTAAAAGCAAATACCTGCAGATTCTGGAAATCTGAAATAAAAAACGAAAATGCTGGATAAACTTGGCACAGTTAACGCTTCCAGTCTATATGACCCTTCTACAGAACTTCAATTGACTTCAATTTTGCTGTTGCTCCTTGTTGCCACGCTCAGTCAACTGCTGCCTTGATGTAGAGGGCAGTCACGCTAACCTTATCTCTTCAGTTCAGTTCTTTTGTCCATGTTTGCACCAAGGCTGTAATGAGGTCAGAAGCTGAGTTGTCTTGTCGAAACCTAAACTGAGCATCAGTGAGCAGGCTATTGCTGAGTAGGTGCCATTTGGTAGTATTTTAGTGATGACCAAGAGTAGACCAGTGGGATGGTAATTGACTGGATTGTATTTGTCCTGTCTTTTTGAGGACAAGACATACCTAGGCAATTTTCCACCTTGCTGGGTAGGTGCCAATGTTGTAGTTGTACCAATAGCTTGGCTAGGGACATGGCTAGTTCTGGAGCACGAGCCTTTAATTTTACTACTGGGATATTGTCAGGACCCATAGCTTTTGCAGTGGCCAGTGCCATCAGCCAGTTCTTAATATCACGTGGAGAGAGTTAAATTGGCTGAAAGCTGGCATCTTTGATTCTGGGGACCTCGGAAAGAGGCTCAGGTTGATCATCTACTTGACACTTCTGGCTGAAAATTGTTGTAAATGCTTCAGCCTTGTCTTTTGTACTGAGGTGCTTGGGCTCCTCCATCATTGAGGATGAGAATATTTGAGAGCCTCCTTCTCTGGTTAATTGCTTAATTGTCCACCAATATTCACTGCTAAATCTAACAGGACAGTCGGGCTTTGATATGATCCCTTGATTGTCAAATCAGGGGCGTCATTCTCCGACCCCCCGCCGGGTCGGAGAATGGCCGTTGGCCGCCGTGAATCCCGCCCCCGCCCCCGCCGAAGTCTCCGAAGGGAGAAAAGTCGGCGGGGCGTTAATGGCGCCGCTGCCGCGGAGAATGTCACGGGTCTGCGCAAGGCAGCCGATTTTCGGCCTGCCGATAATCTCCCTTCCGGATGGGCCGAAGTCCCGTCGACGTGATGACCGTTCACGTCGACGTGAATCAAACCTCCTTTTCATCGGCGTGACCCGGTGCTCCAGGCTCACGCCGACCAGCGAGGAGGTGAGTGACGGCCTGGGGGGTTGGCTCTGGGCAGGAAATGGCGTGGCCGCAGACTGATTGCCTGAGGAGAGGTGTGTCTCGGCTTGTGTGTGTGTGCGGCGGGGGGGGGGGGGGGGGGGGGGGGGTGGTTAGAGTAGGCTGGGCTCCGGGGGAGTGCCGGGAGGGGGTCCGTGCCGGGGTGGAGGTTGGGGGTTGTGGAGGGGGTCCGTGCCGGGGTGGAGGTTGGGGGGGGGGGGTCCATGCTGGGGTGGAGGTTGGGGGTTGGGGAGGGGGTCCGTGCCGGGGTGGAGGTTGGGGAGGGGGTCCGTGCCGGGGTGGAGGTTGGGGAGGGGGTCCGTGCCGGGGTGGAGGTTGGGGAGGGGGTCCGTGCCGGGGTGGAGGTTGGGGAGGGGGGTCCGTGCCGGTGTGGAGGTTGGGGGGGGGTCCGTGCTGGGATGGAGGTTGGGGGTTGGGGAGGGGGTCCGTGCCGGGGTGGAGGTTGGGGGGGGGGTCCGTGCTGGGGTGGAGGTTGGGGGCTGGGGAGGGGGTCCGTGCCGGGGTGGAGGTTGGGGGGGGGACCGTGCTGGGGTGGAGGTTGGGGGTTGGGGAGGGGGTCCGTGCCGGGGTGGAGGTTGGGGGGGGGTCCGTGCTGGGGTGGAGGTTGGGGGTTGGGGAGGGGGTCCGTGCCGGGGTGGAGGTTGGGGGGGGGGTCCGTGCTGGGGTGGAGGTTGGGGGTTGGGGAGGGGGTGCGTGCCGGGGTGGAGGTTGGGGGGGGGTCCGTGCTGGGGTGGAGGTTGGGGGTTGGGGAGGGGGTCCGTGCCGGGGTGGAGGTTGGGGAGGGGGTCCGTGCCGGGGTGGAGGTTGGGGAGGGGGGGGTCCGTGCCGGGGTGGGTGATGGGAGGGCAAATGAGTTGGTCCACCTGGCCAGGTGCCAGCATCCAACAGTTGGACCCATGCGGTCCATGCCACCTGGCTGGGGGGAGGAGGGGATATGGGCAATGATGACATGTCGTCGTTCCCCTCCCCCCCACCAGGCCGTCATGTTTTCAGACCATCCAGCGATGTTGGCCGCCGTGGTGGCAGCCGCTCATGTCTATGTTGCCCTGGATGAGGAGGAGGAGGAGGAGGAGGAGGAGGAGCGTGCCAGAGAGGCGGCGCAGGCTGCCGCAGAGGGGCAGGCGGCAGCCGCCCAGGCTGGAGGGACACCTGACCGACAGGACGAGGAGGGGGAGGAGGACGTCGCGGCCCCACGGCAACGGAGGCACCCGAGGGCGCCCCGTGTGTACCAGCCCCGGCAGTCATACCAGGACCTCACGGACCGGGAATGCAGGAGGAGACTCCGGATGAGCCGGGAAACCGTGGCACAGATCTGCCACCTGCTGGCACACCTGTCACCGCGTGGCACTGGCGGGGGACACCCTCTCCCCGTGTCCGTCAAGGTTACGGTGGCCCTGAACTTTTATGCAACGGGGTCATTCCAGGCACCGAGTGGGGACCTGTCCGGCATATCGCAGACATCGGTGCATCGGTGCATCCGGGCAGTGACAGATGCCCTTTATGCCATGGCGCACCGCTACATCCGCTTCCCCGTGGACCGGGCCAGCCAAGATGCCCGGGCCGTGGGCTTCTCTGCCATTGCCGGGTTCCCCATGGTCCAGGGCGCGATCGATGGGATGCACGTCGCCGTGCGGCCACCTGCAGATAACAGGGCCGTGTTCACTAATAGGAAGGGGACCTATTCGATGAACGTACAGGTGGTCTGCGACCACCGCATGATGATCCTGCACGTCTGCGCCCGTCACCCAGGCAGTGTACACGACTCATTCGTGTTGTCGCGGTCATCAATCCCCGGCATGTACGAGGGACGCCATCCCCGGCTGAGGGGCTGGTTGCTTGGCGTCAGGGGCTACACATTGCGATCGTGGCTGATGACGCCTATACGGAGGCCACGCAATGAGGCGGAGAACCGCTACAATGATGCCCATGTAGCGACAAGGGGAGTGATCGAGAGGTGCTTTGGCGTGCTGAAGATGCGTTTCAGGTGCCTGGACCTCTCTGGGGGCGCCCTCCAGTATCGGTCAGATAGGGTCGGCCGCATCATTGTGGTGTGCTGCGTCCTGCACAACATAGCCCAGCAGAGGGGCGATGTGCCGCAGGCAGAGGAGGGCGGAGTGGAGGAGCAGCAGGAAGAGGCCCAGTCCTCCCCAGATGAGGGGGATGGGGGCAATGGTCAGGGCAGACGGGGTAGACACAGACGGGTGGCTGTCCACCGTTACCGGCTGGCCCAGCGGGCACGGGACAGACTGATAGACGCCCGCTTCACTGACTAGATGGGCGTGGGAATCGGGTAGTATGGCCACAGACCGCACACCATGACAACAGCCGACCACCCACACCCCCCACCCATCCACCCACCCAGCACCCTCACCCCCCTCCCCAACCCCACACATCCCACCCGCATGCACACCACCCCCCCACTCCCAATTGCGGATCCACCGGCGGCACAACGGGCCGGGCTCACCCAGTTGCGGGTGGACACGTGTCTATCGGAGGCCATGGAGAATGATGACAACCCGCCTCCGATGAGCTCCTGGCTCTACATCGTTGGACTATGTCTGACCCATGGCCACAGTACCACCATCCACCCGGACCATCCCTGCATGCGGCTGTGACACTGCAGCGCACGGTCCCGTCCTCTGCCCGGGGGATGTTGATGGCGGCCCAGGGGGAAGGGGGCAGACTCACCTGGGGCTGAGGTAAGACCACCCCTCACACACACACTTGCGCTCAACGTACATGACACCCCCGCACACTTTGTACAGAGCACAAAGGCAGCTTCGGTAGGTGTAACATTGACTTTAATAACCAAAGGAGTTCAGGCACGTGCCCTAGCGCCTAAAACTCATCTGTGCCCTGCACCCGTGCCAACTTACTCAGTGTCTAATTGTTTGGCCTTACGGGCCCTTTGACTACGTCTACGTGGTTCCCCAGACGGTACAGCAGAACTGGAGGTGGACTCCTGTGATTCCTGCCCTCTGACACTGGATCCCTTTGGCGGCCGTTTCCTGGGGCGTCCTGGCCTAGATGGGCCAGGCTGCGGCCCGGGCGACTGGGATGGCGAGCTGCCAGCCTGTCCTGCCCGTTGCCCACCCGATGCACCTGGGACGGAAGGGGGGGAGTCCGAGGTGTCGCGGTGTACCGGGACCTCCCCTACAGAGGGAGCCGGGACGGACCACACCACCTCCTCCTCCCTCGGGGTGCCCGATGGCCCCCAGGCCTCTACATGGGTGGGGGATGCGAACGGACTGGCCATCCGACGCGCCCCCGACATCTGGCGCTGCCAGTCCTGGAGGCCCGTGCTGGTATCGACAGGGGTCTGCAGGTTTGCAGCCATGGAGCCCCGGGGGTTGTCGAACCCTGTCTGCGACAGTGCGACGCCAGCTCGCACATGGCCACTGGCGCCGATGCCCTCAGCGATGGCCTGCTGAAACTGGGCCATGGCCTGCAGAGACTGGGCCATGGCCTGCAGAGACTGGGCTATGGCCTGCTGAGACTGGGCCATGGCCTGCTGAGACTGGGCCATGGCCTGCTGAGACTGGGCTATGGCGTGCTGAGACTGGGCTATGGCGTTGAGCGCCTCTGCCATCTGGCGCTGACACTGGCTCATGGCCTCCTGTGAGAGGGCAGCCATTTCCTGGGCCACAGACGCCGCCTGCACGGAAGGCCCCAGGCCTCGCAAACCGTTCCCCATGTCTGACACCGTCGCACCCATTGCCTCCACCGCGGACGCCACCCGTGCGGTGTCAGCCTGGGTGGCACGCATGACCGGGACCACTCCCAGCTCCTGGACGCGGGTGGACTCCTCCACCTGCGACCGCAGCCGCCGCAAGCCACCCGTCACCCTATTCGCTCGTCTCCGTGTCGGTGGTTGCATCGGATCTATGTGTGGGTGTGGTAACTGCAGGAACTCGGGATCATCTGGGCGGCAGATGTTCGCTTGGCCTGGGCTGTCCTCCGACCGCCCGGTCCCTCTGCTGCTCCTACCTCCACCTGCTGTACCGGGACGGCTGTGTTGTGCGCACCAGTGAGTGTACCAGACGCCTCATCACTAAAGTGCCCAACCGTGGTGAGTGTTTCTGCGATGGTGGAGGGTGTTGGTGACAGCAGTGGCGTTGTGTCGTGCTCTTCGTCCCACTCTGAGTCCATGGCACTTTGGGGTGGGGGTTCGTCTCCACCCATCCACTCTGAGTCACTGTCCGGTATTTCGTCTTCCCGGGTAGGGGTGTCCTGGGTAGTGCTGTCCCGGGTAGTGCTGTCCCGGGTAGTGCTGTCCCGGGTAGTGCTGTCCCGGGTAGTGGTGTCCCGGGTAGGGGTGTCCTGGGTAGTGGTGTCCCGGGTAGGGGTGTCCTGGATAGTGGTGTCCTGGGTAGTGGTGTCCTGGCTCGGATGTGACGGGGGCCTGTGGCTGCCCCCCTCATCGCTGGGTGGTCGCTCCCGCACGTGACGGGGGTGTCGTCTCCCTGTTGCTCCAGGTCTCTCCGTCTCCCGTGGTCTCCGAGGGGCATCCTGCGGGCGTCGCATGCTGGAGGGTCCGGGTCTCTCCGTCTCCCGTGGTCTCCGAGGGGCATCCTGCGGGCGTCGCATGCTGGAGGGTCCGGGTCTCTCCGTCTCCCGTGGTCTCCGAGGGGCATCCTGCGGGCGTCGCATGCTGGAGGGTCCGGGTCTCTCCGTCTCCCGTGGTCTCCGAGGGGCATCCTGCGGGCGTCGCATGCTGGAGGGTTCGGGTCTCTCCGTCTCCCGTGGTCTCTGAGGGGCATCCTGCGGGCGGTGTGCATCTGCGGGGATGGGTGCCTGGACGTTTGGTCCTGCGATACACAATGAAGCATGCATGGTTAGACATCAGGCAGTGATCAGGTGATACGGGAGAGGGGGATATAGGGGAGGGGGGATATGGGGACGGGCTGTTGGTGGCTCACTTGCTCGTGGGGCCCCGACCTCTGCATCAGCAACCTCCAGGTCCTCAGGTACGCCAGCCAGTTCCAGGGCCCTTTCCTCGTGTACGGTCAGTGGCCTCTCATCAGCGGGCCCTCCTCCAGTCCTCACATGCTCCCTATTGTTGTGTGCGCGCTTCTCCTGGGGGGGGGGGGGGTGGTGGCAGGGGTAAAAGGCAACAGTGTTAGGCAGGTATATGAATGCACGCCATCGGTTGCGCGTGCATTGCAGAGGTTAAGGTTAGGGCTGGATTCACTTGGGGATATGGGGGATATGGGGGAGGGGGGATATGGGGGAGGGGGGATATGGGGGATATGGGGGAGGGGGGATATTGGGGATATGGGGGAGGGGGAATATGGGGGATATGGTGGAGGGGGATATGGGGAGGGGGGATATGGGGGATATGGGGGAGGGGGGGATATGGGGGAGGGGGGATATGTGGGAGGGGGGATATGTGGGAGGGGGGATATGGGGAGGGGGGATATGGGGAATATGGGGGAGGGGGGATATGGGGGAGGGGGGAATATGGGGGATATGGGGGAGGGGGGATATGGGGGAGGGGGGATATGGGGAGGGGGGAATATGGGAGATATGGGGAGGGGGGATATGGGGGATATGGGGGAGGGGGGATATGGGGGATATGGGGGAGGGGGGATATGTGGGAGGGGGGATATGGGGGAGGGGGGATATGGGGAATATGGGGGAGGGGGGATATGGGGGATATTGGGAGGGGGGATATGGGGGAGGGGGGAATATGGGGGATATGGGGGAGGGGGGATATGGGGGATATGGGGGAGGGGGGATATGGGGGAGGGGGGATATGGGGGAGGGGGGATATGGGGGAGGGGGGGATATGGGGGAGGGGGGATATGGGGGAGGGGGGATATGGGGGGAGGGGGGGATATGGGGGAGGGGGGGATTTGGGGGAGGGGGGGATTTGGGGGAGAGGGGATATGGGGGACGCTCACCCTGCCTGCTCTGACGAGGTCGTTCACCTTCTTGTGGCACTGGGTGCCTGTCCGTGGTGTTAGGGCCACAGCAGTGACGGCCTCTGCCACCTCCCTCCACAGACGCCGGCTGTGGCGTGGGGCAACTCTGCGGCCGTGCCCGGGATACAGGGCGTCCCTCCTCTGCTCCACCGCATCCAGGAGCGCCTCCACATCGCGTGACTCGAACCTCGGGGCTGAGCGACGGCCAGCCATCAAGTCGGGTGTTGCGGTCGGCTGTTCCGGTCGGGTGGGGGGGGAGCTGCGCGGCCTTATGAGCCGTCACGCCGTGCAGCGCGTATGACGCTGCACGGCGTGAACCACTGCGCAAGCGCGGATCCCGTTACGTAGCTGCTAGCCCATTTCGGGCCGCAGACTATCGGCCCATTTTTATGACGTGACGCAAGTGGGATTTGCGCCGTTTTTTGCGCCGATCGGCGGAGTTTCCGCCGATAACGGAGAATTTCGCCCCATGTTTTGGAGCTTCACAGCGTTGACACCTTGGGTGCAATTCACCCAAAAAAATGACTAAGGGCAGGATTCAGTGGACTCAAGTTAAAGTCTTCTGAACAGCACATTTAGCAGGGTGTTTCTCAGGGAGTTTCTCCCCACCAAGGCCACACTTAGAGGCATTTCCTGAAAGGCTCCTTGCCAATCGGGCCACCATTTGTTTCTGGCAGCCCCGACTACCCACCCCCTCACTTCTTTAAGGTCCCCCACCCATGCCCCCAACATTGGGGAGGTCCCCGGGAACCCCCACGCTACCTGGCAAGGCCCCCCATTCCTGGGCCTGACCCTGGCACTGCCAACCTGGAACCTAGGCATCCTGGCACTTCCAGCCTAACACCCTGGCAGTGCCATGTGGGCACCCTGGCAGATCCAGATATGTATTTACCCACACTTAATCATTTTGGGGGAGTTTCTCACAGGTCAATCCCACACTTACAATTTTTCTCTGCAGTGGGGAACTAAACTCACCAGACTGGCTACTCCAAGAAAGGGTGCTTCGATCTCAAAGTGAGGTTGAGGATCCCGCACAACCCCACCATCACGGGCATTGCGACCCCTGCTGACAAGGGCAACATCCCGAACCCTCAAACCCTGAATGGCAACCTCACCTGGATCAATAAATGTTAGCATGAGCCCCCCACCCTACCACCACTATCACCTAGGCTTGAGGGTGACCCTGTCCCACACCCATACAGCCTTTTGGACATCTTGGCATCCAGCCTCCAAAAAGAACATACCCCGCTATGGGGTCGCTGAGGGTTACCCCAACTTTAAGCACCCCATTTCAGGACCCATTTCAGGCCCTCCTGTTTCAGGACACTCCCCTTCACCCTCCCAACCCTCATTATGTCCCCCCTCAATGGACATGCCCCCTCAGGCCCTTTCCCTTGGCACTGCCAACTTGGCACCCTGGCACTGCCAACCTGGTATAGTGGCATTGCCCCTGACATCCTGGCAATGCCAACCTGGTGACCTCCCGGAGAGCACCATGGCCTTCGAAACCCCCAGAGTGTACATCGTACCTGGCCTCCGCTTGTGGAGAGCAGTACTAATCGGCACCCGGGTGAGGCCCCGCCGGTGCGTCCAATGGCTTCCAGGAGACTGCTTCCTCAAACCGGCCGTGCAAATTTAGAGGAACCTAATGTCTCATTTAAATATGATTATCTGGATCACGCCCAGCGAGGGCATAATCCAAAACTTCCTGGCGCTGCAATTCAGGTGACTCCCATGTGGCTCAGAGCCAGCGAGAGCCCGTTTTGGGCCTCTCTGGTATCTTCGGGATTGGCATTCTGCTGCTGCTGAAGGCCCACAGTGCTTTTATAGATGTCCAATTTTGAAATGCTAGATATGTTTCAAATCTATCCCATTTAGCAGTGGTAACATTACACGACACAATGGAGGGTATTATGGGGCATGAAGCCATTTGATATTAAACCATATTTAAATGTGTAGGGCAGCACGGTGGCGCAGTTGTTAGCACTGCTGCCTCACAGCACCAAGGTCACAGGTTCGATCCCGGCTCTGGGTCACTGTCTGTGTGGAGTTTGCACATTTTCCCAGTGTTTGTGTGGGTCTCGCCCCCACAACCCAAAGATGTGCAGGGTAGGTGGATTGGCCACGCTAAATTGCCCCTGAATTGGAAAAAAAATTAGTTGGGCACACTAAATTTATATTAAAAAAATAAAGTAAAAAAAAAATATTTAGATGCATATTTTACAGCTTTGGAAATAGGTGAATGTAGTTTGAATAGTAGTAGTTTAAAGTTATCCGAGATAAACTTTCAGGCATGATGGATAAACCGTGTCACATCATGGCAACCCTCCTGATCAATCACGGATAGTAAAAGGCTAATTGTTCTTACAGCCTTGTCCGATCAAAGTAACAAACAGGCAGAGAGTAACCTGCTGTGAGCCGCAAAATGTCACACTATTTTTAAAAATAAGTTTAGTGTACCCAATTCTTTTTTTTCCAATTAAGGGGCAATTTGCGTGTTCAATCCACCTACCTTGCACATCTTTGGGTTGTGGGGGCGAAACCCACACAAATACGGGGAGAATGTGTAAACTCCACACGGACAGTGACCCAGAGCTGGGATCAAACCTGGGACCTTGGTGCCGTGAGGCAACAGGGCTAACCCACTGCGCCACTGTGCTGCCCCTGAATGTCACACTATAGTGATGTGGGCCATCTGTCGTGCTTCCATTGTGTTTATGCTTTAACTGATTTAGTTAACTTTTTAATTGCATTTGTAAGATTGTGTTTATGCTTTAATTGATGGAGATACAAATTGTGCTGCAAACCCTTGTACGGGAGGAAGAGTCCTTGGAAGGGCAGCAGAGACGAATCTTCCAACACATATTGAATAACGACTTTTAGTCACTGGAACTCTCACACTCAAGTGGTCTCATCTTTTAACCACAGTATCCTCAGTAAGGATCTCCAGAAGGACTTCAGAGGTCACTTCATCCGATGCTTTCATGGACAGATATATCTACTTATGGTGGATTGGTGAGGGAGAGATCAAGTAAGGTTTTCCCCCTTGTTGGTTTCCTCACCTATGACCACAGACCCAGTCTAGCAGACCTCAGGACTTGGCCAGCATGGTCAGTCTTTGTGATGGCCATTGAAGTCCCCCACCCTGGACTACATTCTGTGTCGTTGCTACCCTCAGTGCTTCTTCCAAGTGGAGTTCAGCATGGAGGAATACTCATTCCTCAACTGGGGTGGAAATCATCGGAAGCTTTCCTTGTCCCTGTCTGACCTGATGCCATGGGATTTCATGGGGCACCGAGTCGATGTTGAAGGCTCCCAGCGCAACTGCCACCCGACTGTATGCCACTGGACACCACCTCTGCTGAGTTGGATCTGCCAGTGGGATAGTACATACGCAGGGTAGGGATGAAGGTATTTAAGATAGTGGCTGTAAGATGTGATTTGGTGAGTATGATTATGTCAGATAGTTGCTTGACTAGTTTGTGAAACAGCTCACCCCATTTTGGCACGACCCCCCAAATGTTAGTAAGGAGGCCTTTGCAGAGTCAATAAGGCATGATGTGCTGTTGTTGTTTCCGGTGCCTAGGCCGATGCTGGGTGGTCTGTCCAACTTAATTCCTTTTTGACTTTTCTGTAGAGAACTGGCTCTTCCTCCACATTTCCCTCCCTCTTTAAAAGCATGATGACATAACTGAGAACAGGGATTCAGTGATTGGGCGTATTATAGGCGAAGATGTGCGCCTACCCCTCCGAGTTCAATATACTGATCCTGTGTGGAGATTTATGCTTTTCAGTATTGGTGTGCATGTGAGATTGGGACTGAGTGCGATATGTCTAATGTTAATATTTGCCTACTAAGTGACTTTCGACATAGGAAAATACAGTGTGGGTGTATTTTGGATAAATAATTGTTTATGTAGATAGGCTTAATTAGGAAAATGTATTAACTTGATCTGGTGGGAGAAAGCTTGGCAATGCAATGTTGTGTCAAATAAAGAGTCTGTCTGTTTTACTGGACTGTACAGAAAACTGTTTGTCAGAGATGACTGCTGAGAACAGATTTTCAAAAACATTTGGCCATGTTCCAAGTAGGTCAGCATCAGTGGCAGAGTTTTGAAGTATTGTTTTGAAAGCTAAGCACACAGAGGGAATACTGGCATTCAAAGTGGATGAATAATGTTTTTATAAAGCAGTGTATTCATTCTTCAGGCTAGCTTTTTCTTACATTTAGTTCCACATTTCCTTTAGAGTGTACAAACGCATCTTTATTGCTTCAAAAAGAACTATTTATTTAATCACATTAGCTGATATACATAATAATCACAATGTAATTTATTTCAACTTGTAGAAGCTGAAATACATATTAATTAAAGAGGACATGACAACGAATACTATAATGCACAGAAGCTTTGCATGTGAAGCTGCACATACATTTTAATGCATATACTAGGATAAATTTTGTGTACTTAAAACATACAAACCCAAAAAAAAAAAATTCTGCTCTACAGAATTCACACATTTAAAGAGATAAAAAAAATTCTAAGTGGCATAAAGAAGGGGATTAAGTAACAAAATCCATTTAGTATTAGGGAGATAATGACAAATGCTATGCAAAGCATTTTTAATTAAGAATTTTAAAAATGTATTGCCAAAAATATAATATGGATAACAAGGCCAGATGTAAGTCAGACTGATGTTTCTTCAATTATCGTGTGTGTGTGTGTGTACACCCAAACAAAAATCAGCCCCACTGTTACATCAGTTTAACCAAATCTGTTAGCTTCATTGAAAACTTTAAAACAAAAACAATGGGAATCCCAAACACCCCAGTCTGGGTGCTGCAGGGATGCATATGTTTAGATGTACATAAACCATTTACTGATACATAGTTGAGCCTCTGAATAGGTTATGTTAATAAACTATTTATTACATGCTGGTACAAACATCGTTGGAAAAGTTATTTTTCTTCTTTCTAATTTTAGTACCGAGCTCCTCTTGTAATGGCTTTGAAGGTTCTGTTCAAAGGACATTTCAAACAGCAATAGATGAACAGATGTGTTTTGTAGCAACCGTCCGTCTAGCAATACCTCAGTTCATAAAGGTTAGTATATATGGGCAATGAAAATAGAGAACACCAGATTTCCAGTGTCCCAAGGATTAGTCCCTGAACAGCAACTGATAGGTCAGAGACACTTTAGATATTGGCCCTCTGGTCGCATTTAAATTAGACTGGCGAGCTACGGATGCCAGTTGCACATCCCTGGGAAGTTCACTGGAAAAAGGGATTTACATTTCAGGAAAAGAGTTGTAGGCAATTGGGAGGAGGCTTAGCAGGGGGTGGCAACAGTCTTAAGGACTGTCCTGGTTACTGGCACTTCAATCTTTACCAATATGACAGCTGGTCATATTAGACGCCCAGGTGCTTTTTACAGGCAATGTCAATAAATTTCTAGGAGACACTGGGCGACATTCTCCGACCCCCCGCCGGGTCGGAGAATCGGCGGGGGCTGGCGTGAATACCGCCCCCGCCGGTTGCCGAAGTCTCCGGCACCAGAGATTTGGCGGGGGCGGGAATCGCGGCGCGCCGGTTGGCGGGCCCCCCCGCTCGATTCTCCGGCCCGGATGGGCCGAAGTCCCGCCGATAAATTGCCTGTCCCGCCGGCGTAAATTAAATCACCTACCTTACCGGCGGGACAAGACTGCATGGGCGGGCTCCGGGGTCCTGAGGGGGGCGCGGAGCGATCTGCCCCGGGGGGGGCCCCCACGATGGCCTGGCCCACGATCGGGGCCCACCGATCCACGGGCGGGCCTGTGCCGTGGGGGCACTCTTTCCCTTCCGCCTCCGCCACGGTCTCCACCATGGTGGAGGAGGAAGAGACTCCCTCCACTGCGCATGCGCGGGAAACTGGCCGCTGACGCTCCCGCGCATGCGCCGCCCCGAGATGTCATTTCCGCGCCAGCTGGCGGGGCACCAAAGGCATTTTCCGCCAGCTGGCGGGGCGGAAATTCCTCCGGCATCGGCCTAGCCCCTCAATGTTGGGGCTCGGCCCCCAAAGATGCGGAGCATTCCGCACCTTTGGGGCGGCGCGATGCCCGTCTGATTGGTGCCGTTTTGGGCGCCAGTCGGCGGACATCGCGCCGTTTCCAGAGAATTTTGCCCACTGTTTGAATTTGTCCATTGATAAAATTTAAATACCAGTACTTTTTTCAGTATTCTTGCAGTATGTCAATACGGGGAACAAATTCTGAATTTGAGTTTGAACTATAAACCAAATAATGACCATTAGGAATTTTTGGTGCTTATTAATATTAATTAGTATTAATCAATTAACATCAACAAATGAGGAGGTAGTGGCGTAGTGGTATTGTCACTAGACTAGTAATCCAGAAACCCAGGTTAATGCTCTGGGGACTGGGGTTTGAATATCACCACAGCAGAAGGTAAAATTTGAATTAAATAAAATCCTAGAATTAAAGGTCTAATGATGACCGTGACACCATTGTCGATTGTCATAAGAAAACATCTGAGGCGAGATTCTCCGACCCCCGCCCCCCCGCGATTCTCCGGCCCGGATGGGCCGAAGTCCTGCTGCTAGGATGCCTGTCCCGCCGGCGTGAATGAAACCACCTCTCTTACCTGCGGGACAAGGCGGCGCGGGCGGGCTCCGGGGTCCTGGGGGGGGCGCGGGGCGATCTGGCCCCGGGGGGTGCCCCCATGGTTGCCTGGCCCGCGATCGGGGCCCACCGATCCGCGGGCGGGCCTGTGCCGTGGGGGCACTCTTTTCCTTCCGCCTTCACCACGGTCTTCACCATGGCCGAGGCGGAAGAGACTCCCTCCACTGCGCATGCGCGGGGATGCCGTGAGCGGCCACTAACACTCCCGCGCATGCGCCGCCCGAAGATGTCATTTCCGCGCCAGCTGGCGGGGCACCAAAGGCCTTTTCCGCCAGCTGGCGGGGCGTAAATTAATCCGGCGCGGGCCTAGCCCCTCAAGGTTGAGGCTGGGCCCCCGAAGATGTGGAGGATTCCGCACCTTTGGGGCGGCGCGATGCCCGACTGATTTGTGCCGTTTTTGGCGCCGGTCGGCGGACATCGCGCCGATACCTGAGAATTTCGCCCCTGGTTCACTAATGTCCTTGAGGAAAGGAAATCTGCCGTCCTTACCTGATCTGGCCTACACTAACCCCAGATCCACAGCAATGTGTTTGACTCTTAAATGCCCTCTGTAATGACCTAGCAAGCCACTCAGTCCAAAGGAAAGCCTTCAAAAATATGATGGGGTTCAGAATAGGCACATTCCCATGACAAATAAAAGAAAGACATCCAATGCTCGAGCTCCCTAGCTGACCATGCTGCCCGTCTAACCCAAAATCTTCTACACTTCTGGGGTTCGTAAAACGTGCTTGTTAGGTGAACTGGGCATTCTGAATTCTCCCTCTGTGTATCCGAACAGGTGCCATAGTGTGGCGACTAGGAGATTTTCACAGTAACTTCATTGCAGTGTTAATGTAAGCCCACTTGTGACAATAATAAAGATTATTATTATTATTATTACCACTCTATTCACGTCCTATTCATGTTTTTGTCAAGACGCTCCTTAAACGTCACTATCATAACTGTTTCCACCACCTCCTCCAGCAGTGAGTTCCAGGCACCCACTACCCTCCGTATGAAAAACTGCCCCACACATCTTCTCTAAACTTTGCCCATCACACCTTAAACCTATGTTCCCCAGTAATTGACTCTTCCACCCTCGAAAAACTTCTAACTATCCACTCTGTCCATGTGCCTCATACTTTTGCAGACTTCTATCAGGTCGCCCCTCAATCTCCGTCGTTCCAGTGAGAACAAACCGAGTTTATCCAGCCGTTCTTCATAACTAATGCCCTCTATACCAGGCAACATCCTGGTAAACCTCTTCTGTACCCTTTCCAAAACCTCCACATGCTTCTGGTAGTGAGGCGACCAGAATTGAACACTATATTCCAAGTGTGGCCTAACTAAGGTTCTATGCAACTGCAGCACGACTTGCCAATTTTTATACTCAATGCCCAGCCAATGAAGGCAAGCATGCCATATTCCTTTTTGACTACCTTCTCCACCTGCGTTGCCACTTTCAGTGACCTGTGGATCTGTATATTTCCCACCTCCAGACCTCCCAAAATGCATAACTTCACATTTGTCCAGATTAAACTCCATCTGCCATCTCTCTGCCCAACTCTCCAACCGATCTCCATCCTGCTGTATCCTGACAGTCCTCATCACTATCTGCAATTCCACCAACCGTTATGGGTCGTCCGCAAGCTTACTAAGCATAGCAGTTACATTTTCCTCCAAATCATTTATAATGATAATATAATAATAGCTTATGTCACAAGCAGGCTTCAGTGAAGTTACTGTGAAAAGCCCCTAGTCGCCACATTCCGGCGCCTGTTTGGGGAGCCGGTACTGGATTATATATATTACAAACAGCAAAGGTCCCAGAACTGATCCCTGCGGAACACCACTAGTCACAGCCCGCCATTCAAAAAAGCACCCTTCAACTGCTACCCTTTGTCTGCTATGACCAAACCAGTTCTGTATCTATCTTCCCAGCTCATCTCTGATCCCTTGTGACTTCACCTTCTGTACCTGTCTGACATGAGGGACCTTGTGAAAGGCCTTACTGAAGTCCATGTAGACAACATTTACTGCTCTAACTTCATCAATCAACTTGGTCACTTCCTCGAAAAACTCGATCAAGTTAGTGAGACACGACCTCCTCCTCACAAAATCATGCTGTCTCGCTAATATGTCCACTTGCTTCCAAATGGGAGTAAATCCTGTCTCGAAGAATCCTTTCCAATAATTTCCCTACCACTGACGTAAGGCTCACAGGCCTGTAATTTCCTGGATTATCATTGTTACCCTTCTTAAACAAAGCAACAACATTAGCTATTCTTCAGTCCTCTGGGACCTCACCTGTAGCCAGTGAAGATATAAAGATTTCTGTCAAGGCTCCACAAATTTCCTCCTTTGCCTCCCTCAATATTCTGGGGAAGATCCTATTGAGCCCTGGGGACTTATCTATCTTAAACTTTTTCAAGATGCCCAACACCACCTCCTTTTTGATCTCAATGTGACCCAGACTATCTATACACCCTTCCCCAGATTCATCATCTACTAAGTCCTTCTCTTTGCTGAATACTGATGCAAAGTACTCATTTAGTACCTCACCCATTTCCTCTGGCTCCATGCATAGATTCCCTCCCCTGTCCTTGAGTGCGCCAACTCTTTCCCTGGCTACCGTCTTGCTCTTCATATACCTATAAAAAGCCTTGGGATTTTCCTTAATCCTGCTTGCCAATGACTTTTTGTGACCCCTTCTAGCCCTCTTAACTCCTTGCTTAGGTTCCTTCCTACTTTCCTTATATTTCTCACGAGCTTTGTCTGTTCCCAGCCTTCTAGCCCTTATAAATGCTTCCTTTTTCTTTTGGACAAGGCTCACAATATCCCTCATTACCCAAGGTTCCCAAACCTTGCCATACTTATCCTCCTTCCTCACAGGAACATGCCGGTCCTGAATTCCTATCAACTGACATTTGAAAGCCTCCCACATGCCAGCTGTTGATTTACACTCAAACATCCACTGCAACCAAAGATTCTTCAGTTCCTGCCTAAATATTGTCATAATTAGCCTACTAAGGTCGGTGGTCAGAAGACTTGGACAGACAATAATCTGTGACAAAATGAGTTGGTATTTGCAAATGTATAGGCTAGTAAGTGAAACTCAAGACAGGATGGTTAAAGACATATCAAATTTCACTAACTTGATTGAGTCCTTCATTGAAGTAATGGAGAATGTTGATGAGGGGATATTGTTTAATGTGCTACATGGACTCTCAAATGGATAGTAACAGACTTCAGGAGGATGAAGACAGACTGATTAAATAGGCAGTGACATGGCAAATGAACTGTAATGCAAAGAAGTGTGAAATGATGCATTTTGGCAGGAAAAATGAGGGGTTGAATTCTCTGCCCCGCTGCGCCACATTTCTGCCTCGACCCGCCGGCGGGATTCTCCGTTACGCTGGCTGGTCAATGGAGTTTCCCATTGTGAGGCAGCCCACTCTGTCGGGAAACCCCTGGGCGCCGACAAAATGGAAAATCCCGCCGGCGGAGAACCCCGCCCCAGGTGAGGCAATGTGAACTTCATGTTGCAATTTGAAAGGAGTTGCAGGAACAGTCTGGAGCATTTGTACACAAAACTTTGAAGGTGCGGACAAGTTGAGAAGGCTGGTGAAAAGACAAATGGGATCTTTCACTTTGTTCACCGCGGAATAGAATAAAAAAGCAAAGAAAGGGCGGCATGGTGGCACAGTGGTTAGCACTGCTGCCTCACAGCTCTAGGGACCCGGGTTCAATTCCGGCCTCGGGAGACCGTCTGTGTGGAGTTTGCACTTTCGCCCCGTGTCTGCATGGGTTTCTTTTGTGTGCTCCGGTTTCATCCTGCAGTCCAAGGGTGTGCAGGTTAGGTAGATTGGCCATGCTAAATTGCCCCTTAGAGTCCAAAGGGTTAGCTGGGGTTACAGGGATAGGGTTGGGTTAGGGCATGGGCCTAGGTGGGGTACTCTTTCCAAGGGTTGGTGCAGACTCGATGAGCCAAATGGCGTCTTTCTGCACTGTAGAGATTTCTATGATTCACTGAACCCTACTGGTTAGGCCTCAGCTGGAGTGTTATGTTCAGCTCTGGGCACCACAAATTTGGGAAGATGTCAAGACCTTGGAGAGGGTGCAGAATGGTACCAGGGATGAGGGACTTCAGCTCTGTGGCAAAACTAGGATTGTTCTCCTTGGAACATTGTTACACTTTGTTAGAAGTATTGAAATTATGAATGATCTTGATAGAATAAATAAGGAGAAACTGTTTTCAGAGGCACGCAAGTCAGTAACTGGAGGACACATATTTAAAACGATTTATAATGGAATCAAAGATAACTTGACAAAATATATTTTATACAGTTTGTTGTTGTGATCTAGACTGCACTGCATGAAAGACTGGCAGAAACAAATTCAGTAGTAACTATCAAAATGGATAGGATGGCACAGTGGCGCAGTGGTTAGCACGGCTGCCTCATGGTGTTGAGGACCCGGGTTTGATCCTAACACTGGGTCACTGTCCGTGTGGAGTTTGCACATTCTCCCCGTGTCTGCATGGGTCTCACCCCCACAACCCAAAGATGTGCAAGCGAGCTGGATTGGCCACGCTAAATTGCCCCTTAATTGGGGGAGAAAAAAAATTGGGTACTCTAAATTTATTTATTAATAATAATAATAATAATAATAATCTTTATTGTCACACGTAGGCTTACATTTACATTGCAATGAAGTTACTGTGAAAAGTTCCTAGTCGCCACATTCCAGCACTGGTTCAGGTACACAGAGGGAGAATTCAGAATGTCCTAATTACCTAACAAGCACGTCTTTCGGAACTTGTGGGAGGAAACCGGAGCACCCGGAAGAAACCCACGCAGACACGGGAAGAACGTGCCGTCTCCGCATAGACAGTGACCCAAGCCGGGAATCGAACCTGGGACTCTGGCGCTGTGAAGCAACAGTAGTAACCACTTTCCAAATGGATTGAATGAGGAATTGAACGGGATCTATAGGGCTATGAAAAAAGAGCAGGGAAATAGGTTTAATTGAATACCTCTACCTGATGCCCAGCACAGACATGTTGGGCCAAAGGACATCTTTTTGAGCTGAATCATTCTATGATACAACAGAGAAAACCTTAAGAGTGACCGTTGGTTCGGAATGTCTTGGTGAGAATTTGCTGTTCATTCAATAATGAAAGTGTCATTCTCACATCTCCAAACGAGAATAAGACATACATAACTATGCCATCATATTCATGAATTATAGACTTGCTGGATTTATTCTGAAAATTTAAAAAGGGATAGATGGAATACAAATGAAATACTGAATTAAAATATGTTCTATACTTTTAACCATGTTTACAATACTTTATTTCAACACAGGAGATGTGCATAATTGAGGAGCCTTTAGAAGAATTTACTTCTAGGCATAGCTTGGAGTGGAAGTTTTTATTTCTTGATCACAGGTTAGTGAGAATTTATTTTTGTGTTCATTGTAGAATTTACCAGTTTCATACTTACCAACCTGGTTCAGGCATAAGTAGTTCTGGAAGCATTTTGTGTTGTATTTCTGGAAGGCAAAGAACATTGTAAATTTCCTTTTACAACATGTTTTATTTCCAAAGTTTACATTTTGCTGAATACCTGCACCAAATATTCACTTCAGTATTGTTAAAATGTGGAGCAGAGAGACCTGAGGGTTTAAATACCCAAATATTTGAAGGCAATAGGGCAAATTAATAAGACTATTAAAAACACACACATGCTATGACTTTGTAAATAGAAGCATAGAGTACAAAATAAAGAAGATTATGCTAAATCTTGATAAATCAATGGATAGGAGATGTATTATGTCGAGTGGTGGGTACCACACTTCAGAAAGCAAATCACGGCTTTGGAGAGGGTTCAAGGAAATTTAGAATGGTATCAGAGATGAAGGACTTCAGTTATGTGGAAAGATGGGGAAAGCTGCAATTGCTTTTTATTTAGCAAAAAAAAAGGTAAGAGGAGGGGGATTTAATGCAATTGTTCAAACTGTGTGAGGGGTTTTAACAGAGTAAATAGGGAAAAACAGTTTCCACTGACAGGAAGATCTTATTCAGAGGAAAGAGGAGTTTCACTAAGACAAGGCTAACTTGTTTGGGGATGATTTCCAATCACACACTGCTGGCAGGGTATCTCACCCATTCGTGGCACATATTGGAAATTGTAACCAACGCTCCTGAAATTTTCTGATATGTGGCAGGGTGCCCCCATTTTGTGTCAGATCAGACAAATTGTTGAACTGGATGCATCACTTCACAATGGAAAACAAAATATATAAATATACATATTGTCGTGATCTCTGTATATGTTAATACATGATTAGTTAATGTGCAGTCAGTACAGGCAGATGATCACTAGATGGCAACACTAACAGGAACTATATAAGGAGTTTCCCACTCTTTCCGTAGGTTAGTGTGTGTGTAGTGCAACTAGAGTAAAGACGTGACCAGATCAGAGTGCAGTGTATTATCATAATTATTAGTTTAATCTAATCTTACTTAATTATCGTACTAGTCAAAGTATTAAAGCGAAAGAACTCACAAGTATATTATTTTGTATCATGTATAATAAATAATTTGTCATCAACTGGAAGACTTTGACTGTTTATCATCATGTTTATCATCAAGGGGCTGGTTTAGCACACTGGGCTAAATAGCTGGTGTTTAAAGCAGACCAAGGCAGGCCAGCAGCATGGTTCAATTCCCGTATCAGCCTCCCCAAACAGGCGCCGGAATGTGGCAACTAGGGGCTTTTCACAGTAACTTCATTGAAGCCTACTTGTAACAATAAGCGATTTTCATTTCAAGTTAAATACAACTCGGTAAGATAAATGAGTAATATTTATATTACATTCTATAATATAACACATATAATACTAAGAGACATTAAATTAGCATGCTACCTTATTGCAATATTGAGCAAAAGGATTTCTAGGAAACTTGGTCCCACTTTGATCTTTATCTTCATCAGTGACTTTGTGGTTGTTGCAAATAATTTTTCTTTTTGATAATGCCCCTGTCTTAGCGGTTAATTCCCCATAGTGACCAAATCAGGGAAAATGTGAATAGTATTGGATATTGGGCAAACCAATGTTGTTGGACAAACAAATACTAGAAGTCCAAGTCAATAACTTAGGAAAGATTATGTACGATTTTGCCAACCTGCTTCTGATCTGTGATCCACAGACATTTTAATTGTTTCAAAGCCTCTTGCCATACAGTTTACTGAGATGACAATTGCCAATTAACTACACTGGGGCATGGTTTGATGAAGTTGGCTAGGAAGGCGGCAGAGGAGTGGAAATCTCAATACATTTACAGTGTTCTTTGTCTCCATTCATGTCTTCAAAAAATCCTGGCTGGAATTCTCGGGCCGTTAGGATTCTCTGTTCCCACAGCAGCACCCCCCCCCCCACCCGTGGATTTCCCGGTGGGGTGGGATGACTTCAATAGGAAATCTCATTGACAAGCAGCAGGAGTAGAGAATCCCGCTGGCAGTGAATAGCACGCCACCAAGAATCACGTGGCTGGAGGACTGGAGAATCCCCCCCCCCCTCATCTACCCAGTAGTGGGGCTACCATTATGCTTTTACAGGCTGCACTCCACTCAAATATCTAATAAGCGGCGTAGTCTGGCTTTCAGAAAGCATGATTGGAGCATTGTATATGTTGGCATATGAGATAGAATTCTTGCGTTTTTGCTGGGAGTAAAGCTATTATGTTGTAGCTCAGCATTCTGTACCAGTTGAAAAGGTTTACCTCAATACTGATAGTACAATATAACCACCACTTCTACATGTGAAATACATTCCTAGCCAAAGGGTGGGATTGTCCATCCCTGCCCGCCGCCAGGATCATCTGGTCCTGCTGGACATCAATAGACTTTTGGCTGTGCTGCCGAATCTCCCAATTCCAGAAAATCCCAGCCAATATTGACTTCAAGAGCCCCATTCAGTGCACACAGCACTGTACACAAAACGCTGTGGAGGGAGTATTTATCCCATTCACGGGGTTCGAAGTCCATTTTCTTCAACTGTTTATGTACCTTCAAAAACCATCAACATTAAATTCATTTAAAATATTGCAGATAATTCCAGCCACATCCTACTTGTATATCATGTAAAATATGAAAAAATAGCAATTTCAGTTGAATTTCTTGAGTAGGTGGACATTTGAATAAAGACATAATGAGCTGTGTGCAGCTTGTCAAACATTTTTTAATGTTGGCTCGTATACCTATATGCAATACTCATTCAAATTCCCAATGGTTGATCTGATGTAATGGGATTTGCTAGTTTGCCCCAGTTCGATTTGCCAAGTGATTAGAAATTAATTGTTTGGTTCATTTTTCAGGCACTTTTTTTTTCTGTGCATGCAGTTTGGTAGGTGCAAGAAAGTTCTGCTTACATTTTGCAATCAAATATTCTTTCTAACCACAGGGCTCCACCAATCATAGGTTATTTGCCTTTTGAAGTCCTCGGTACGTCAGGTTATGATTATTACCACGTCGATGATCTGGAGCAGCTAGCAAAGTGCCATCAACAATGTATGTAGCATTCCCAAAAAAATAATAATCAGAATGTTCAGAGATTTTTAGGATTAATCTGCTGGTGCTGGTCTTGGAATCTGTAGCAGAAAATAATGTAATTCTTCCACATCTAAAAAAAAGGCAAGAGAATTTTAAGAAGGTTACAAATATGTCTTATATATAGAGTAAAGTAAAATATGTAGAACAATTTGAATCTTCCTGAGTCAGAAGAATCATGTACTCTTAATTGAAAATAATCTAATTCATTTTATTTTTAGTTGAGTTATTTCACAAATCTTGAGCGAAATTCTCCATCCTGCCCCGCCACATTTCTGCCCCGACCCGCCGGCGGGATGCTCCGTTACACCAGCCGGTCAATGGGGTTTCCCATTGTGGGGCAGCCCCACGCCGTCGGGAAACCCCCGGGCGCCGGCAAAACGGAGACTCCCGCCGGCGGAGAATGACGCCCCTTGTACTCCAGTGGGGAGCCACATCAATAGTGTAGGTCAGAGAATCACTGCTAATGTTGTAGCTTGAATTCCATTCAAAGCTGCCTCCAAGTACAATTGTCCCGATGAGCAAGCAGCATTGGTGAGTTTTTTCTGCAGTGTTTATTATAAGCAACATTTGAGCAAGTTATGCTCTACATTGCAAAAGCATTCCACATTGACATTACTTCTGTAAAAGTTAATTACAGCCAGTCAATGTTAATTACCTTTTTATTCAGAACGTTGTTAGTCTACACATGACACATACATCTCAACGTTAAGAGCATTAAACTTACCAATCAAAAAGTAACTTTCTTAATTAATAAGAACAAAATATTATTTATTTTTTCTGCATTTATTTCAAATCTAACAATAGTAACCATTTAATAATGCACACTATGCTGTCGCACCATTTACATCAATCATCACATGTAGTACGCTTTGTTAAAAGAAAATAGTGGAAAAAGACTTCCGCAATCTATTGAAATAAAATATTTGCAATAAATAGAAATGCCGTAACTGACATATTTTTCACCACTGCAATTGCCAGGTTGGACTTCCTTTGCTGCTACTTTACTCTAATGATATCAGCAATTGCCTCAATTGAAAGCAATAATGGTCCCACTTTCCTTCAGCTTAAGAGCAAATGCAGAGCTAATATACACTAAATTCTGAGAAAGTAAATCACTGGCTGGTGATGCAGAAAACTTTCTCACTGGAATATTTTCACAGATGACTGCTGGATTCTCCGTTGGCGGGATCCTCCGCTTTGCCGGCAGCACATCCACGCCCGCGGGTTTCCTGGCAGCATGGGATGGCAACAATGGAAAACCCCATTGGGGAATCCCACTGCCGGCGGGGTTGGTAGGATGGAGAATCCCACCCAGGAACTTTGAATCAACTCTCAGCTACTCCAAAGTTATAGTTAGTGGTGCAATCCTGGATCATTCCTGCTTGGTGAAACAAGTGTACTAACCACGTTACTGGACTAAGAATTTAACTTCAAATCCCAAATTGACAATTCCAGAATTGAATTCAGTTAAAGAGTTACCAGAAATAAAGGACAGGTATAATCTTCAACAATGACAATGTGTTTGCTGGATTACCATAAAATCTAACTAATACCCTTTGGCGGAAAAAGCTTGCTGTACTTACAATCATAAAAAAAAGGTTTCATTGAGAGAGGCCGGAGTTGTGTAGGCCGGAAACTAATTTGCCCTAACTTTGGGCACTGAGGCCAAAATCCGTACCCATTCAGATGGAGGTGGGTAAAGCACAACATTTGTCTATCCACCTCAGAACGATTGCAGTGCAAGTTCCTACACCTTCAGCTCTGATTTCCTCATCTGAAAGCTGTCAGCAAGTTCTTCCCACGGCAGGAGGTACCAGCAATGTAATACAAACTCCCTGCTTTTTCTTAAAACATTCGGTCTCTTCAAAGGAAGGTGGAAAAAATGAGATTCCTGCAATAGATATTCTCACAATTGAACACAGGGCCTACAGAAGAATCTAGATTGACAGATCTGGCACTGGGTGCATTAATGGTGCGGGTGGACAGGAGGAGAGATACCAAGACCTGACAAGGGCCTGAAGCTCTTTACGACCATCCTCAGAAGGCATGGGAACAGGTGGCCAGGAAGGTCAATTCTTGCAGTCTGGACCCAAGGTTTTGGTGACTGTGCCATATGAGGTCTAATGAACCCATGCAGTGATCAGAGTCAGTGATTGCATCTTCACTTCACATTGACCGAACACAACACTAATCTCCCATGCTGTACAGTGCACCATATCCCCATCACTCATCCAGCAGTATTCCCTGGCACTCAGGACTTGTACCTGACATCCAGGTACTCTGTCTTACCCTTTCATACTTACCAATGCTGCCGTCCTCACACTCAACCCTCACTGTTTTCACATATCCCCAGCTATTCATCCATGGCTGGTACATCACCGAATACAGTGCTATACACTCACTGGCATTTTCAGTTATATCATAAAAACACATATTTTCGAAAAGAAAGCTGATTTATCTGTGCAAAATAATATCTTCTAAAAAGATTTTACAGATATGCTTTTTGTTTTCTACAGTGATGCAGTTTGGTAAAGGAAAATCTTGCTGTTATCGGTTCCTAACTAAAGGACAGCAGTGGATTTGGCTCCAAACCCGGTACTACATTACCTACCATCAGTGGAACTCCAAACCAGAGTTTATTGTGTGCACGCACACATTAGTGAGGTAGGAAAAAAATAGTTGACTGTAAAGTGTAATAACGATTGGGAAGATTTCCTCTGGCTGTTACATCTTAGAAACATTGGGCACGATTCAACGTAAAAATTCAATGTCCAATTTTGGGCGCATTTAGCGGGGTGTTTCTTGGAGGCTGCAGCATCGAGAAACACCTCTATTCAATCGCACGTTGCCATTTTTGTTTGGCCTCCGGGAGTTTCTCTCTGACGATGCTGCACTTGAGGCATTTCCTGCTGGCGAGCCCAGCAGGAAAGGCTCTTTGCAGATCGGGACACCATTTTGGAAAGCTGGCACTGTCAGGATGCCTGAGTGGCATGCCAGTGTGCCAGGATGGCAGAGCCAAGATGCCTGGGTGGCAGAGGGAGTGCCAAGGTGCCACCCTGCCCTGTCCCCGACCTCCCGGAGGTCTTTAATGGCCTGTGAGACACCCCTCGGATGCTATTACAACTGGTCCATGTTTGTGGAAACCAGTATTAAACGGTGCCCTGGCGAGCTATCCCAGGCGCATATGTTATTTCCTGGGCACCGATAGAATCCCACGAACACATATTTAAATTAGCCTAATGGTTCATTTAAATATGCAGATCTGGATCATGCACAGTGAGCGCGAGATTTAGATCGCGACGTCTCGTGAGATTTCATTAAACCTCGCAAGGCGTTTCGTGTGTCGCAAATCCCGCCCATTATTAACAAAGTAGACATTTTTGTTGATTAGATATTTCTAGTCAAATCACAAACAAATTATTTTAGAATACTTCTTTGAATTTGTTAGAAATACTGAAGACAAGGGCAGCACAGTGGCACAGTGGTTAGCACTGCTGCCTCACGGCGCTGAGGACCCGGGTTCGAATCCCGGCTCTGGGTCACTGTCCGTGTGGAGTTTGCACATTCTCCCCGTGTCTGCGTGGGTTTCACCCCCACAATCCAAAGATGTGCAGGATAGGTGGATTGGCCACGCTAAATTTCCCCTTAATTGGAAAAAAAAATTGGGTACTCTAAATTAAAAAATGTTTTAAAATACTGAAGACAGAAAACCTCACGATGCTCACAATATCGCTAGAGGCCAAAATAAATTCCCAAGCTTGGTGAATCATTATAAACTAACTAATACCGGTTATGAATAAAATGGGGTAAAAGTTGCTAAAGATCAGCATTTAGAGTTGAAATAAGCAACATTGTATATTAGGAGAGTCTTTATAAAGTGAGTAACAGCAAAACTATTCTGTCATTTTGCAATATAGCGTATATCTTTACACTGACATAAAACTAAAGTTAAAGGTACATAACATACAGTATGCATCTTGTCCATTGATGTTCAAGGACACCCGATTAATGGTGCTTTGTTTCTTCAAGGTGCTTCTCAGTAAAAGTGGTCTGGAGAAATTGGTCAAATTAGCCAGAGCACCAGAAGAAATTAGTCATAATAAATCCATTTCTTAACTTGTTAATTCGAATATTTTCCGGATTTTTTCTTTTTTTCTTCTGTCCTTTCTTAGACTACATGCAGGTACTTGTGCAGATACTGGTGCACAAAGCAGCATGGTCTGCACCGTTAACAGACCATTCTGAGCCTTCAAAAAATAAGGATGTATACCTTCCACTTTATCTTCCATATGAAAAAATGAAAATTGCTTATTGTCACAAGTAGGTTTCAATAAAGTTACTGTGAAAAGCCCCTAGTCGCCACATTCCGGCGCCTGTTCAGGGAGGCTGTTACGGGAATTGAACCGTGCTGCTGGCCTGCCTTGGCCTGCTTTCAAAGCCAGCGATTTAGCCCTGTGCTATCCAAATGAGACTATCAGTTTGTGATAGGTAGCCCCAGGATAAAAACACATGATTCTAACTAACAATCGGCGCAATCTAACAGGAAAAAAACAGAGTCCCCTTCTGGGTGGGATTAGCAGGACCCCGCTATCAAATGGCACTCTGTTATTTTTTTGGACCTCAATGGGGAAGCTCCGCTCCTCAGTACAAGAAGAGATCAGGGTATTATTCTGATCTCCCGACCACCCGTGCAACCCCCAGACCCCAACTCACTGGTTGGGTGGTCCTTGAATCCCCCGCAACCCCCTCATATGGGCAGGGCACCCCCGGGCTCGATCCCCAGAGTTTGCAAAATGCCACCTTGGCACTGCCATCCAGTCTGGCACTCTAGCAGTGCCACCTGGGAACCCTGCCAGGGCAGCAACAAGGTGGCATGGCCAGGGTGCTTACATGGCACAGCCAGGGTGCCAGGCTGGCAGTTCCAGGATACTCTGGTGGCATCAGGAGTGCCAGGGTGCCGCACAGAGGTCACCATTGGGGGGTCTCCGATCACCAAGTACTGTTCCGCCTGGTCCCCATTTGTGGGCCCAGTGTTAAACGGTGCCTGGCTAGGGTCTCCTCAGCGAGGCAGGTAGATCCCGGGTGCTGGTTAGATCTGGCATCGGCATAGTTAAATGACCTGTAAACACACTTAGCTATGCAAGTCTGGATCCTGCCCATTTTGGATGAATCTCATTAGATCTCTCAGGGCGTAATGACCTTCAGAAATCCTGGAAGAGGCCTCTCGCGGGATCTACCGGCTACGTCCCGTCCCAATTCCAGCAGCTGGTGAATGACAATGAATCACTTGAGTTAATTAATTTGAAGTTCACTTGCAATTATATGGTATATTTACATTTCAGATACATTCAGTTTTATTTTCATTGTATTCTTTTCTACTGATTTCTTTCCTTCTAAAATCACTACAGCTATGCAGAGGTTCGAGCACAGCGTCGAAACAACATCAGTTTGGGTGATTGTTCAACAGAAGTTGTTGGTTCTTCAGTGCTTAAGGTAATAAGAAAGATGAAACAGTTCACAATTCTGGTAATCTATTTTAAATACTTGTTATTGTGAAAGTGCCTGAAGATATTTATTGGTGCTAATATTAAGTCTGAATATTAGTTGTGAATTTATTGAAAACAATTGCTGCTATAATGACAGGCGGCAATGATTGGAAACAATGATTTGCTCACACCTATCGTTCATTCTACTGTTGTTATTCTGTACAGGTACATGATTCAAGACTTGACACTCAGCAGCAAGTTAAAACAACTGAAGTGCTCAATGGCAGCCCATCACCTTCTTCTTCATCCCGGAGTTCGCACAAATCATCTCATACCTCAGTGTCAGAATCTGCATGTAGGTGTTTAGCTTATCAGTTACTTTGGAAACTTCATGGGGTAACTTTTTCAATTGGCTACATTGATTGACTACACCTTCAGAAATCTAGAACGTAAAGTTTTAAAAATGCTTCAAATAGGTGATTGTGATATTTTTCTGATATTGATTTTTCCATTATTTAATGGTCTTCCAGTCTCTGGATTGTCGGATACCACACATATGACCCAGAACCCTGCAAACGTCCCTACACACTGACCTCCGTTCCTTGGACTCCCCTCAATGGTCTCTGACTCTGAGTTAGAGCCAGTTCCATGGGACTTGACTGGACATTTACTCCGGAAATCCTAGACAGTAAAATCTTAGTCAAACTCCTGAGTAATTACAAAATTACTCCCAGAACAGGCGCCAGAATGTGGCGATTAGAGGCTTTTCACAGTAACTTCATTTGAAGCCTACCTGTGACAATAAACGATTTTCATTCAATTACGCCCCTTACTGATTTCATCTTGACCACCTGGCCCTCCCCAACTATCCCCAACGCCCTGACTTCCCCTCCCAACCTTAGCGGACCAGCCACTATCTCACACACCTGCTCCCCAACCACCTACTGCCTCACCTACCTGTCACCGTACCCACCTGCCACCTCACCCAACTGCCATGTTACTCACCTGCCACCCTACCCATCTGTCAACCTACCGACTTACCACATCACCCACCTGCCATCCTTCCCACCTGCCACCTCACCCATCTGCCCGCCGCCCTAACCACTGACCTCACCCACCCTTCCCAATTCCGTACTCACCTCACCAATCTACCCATGTACCATCCTACCCATTCACTCATTCATCCACTCACCCATTCACTAACATTCACACTGGACATTTAAACTGATCATATGACAGCAAGTGCTTTAAAAAGGAGACGTATCTTGTCTTCCCCAAATGCTACAGCACTATGATGGAGTTCCCCGAAGGACGCTGTACTCCGCATTTCTGGGAAAGCTGGGCTTGGAAGACCTGGCAAGAAATGTGGAACAGCGTTGAGGCATGAAAATATTCGAGCGGAGCGAAAATCCAACCATGATTGCCGCTCCGCTGAAGATCAGGGTCAATATACGAGAGGAATTGAACATAAAAGTAAGGATGCTATGCTTCAGTTATACAGGGCATTGGTGAGACCATATCTTAACTAAAGTGTGTAGTTTTGGTCTCCTTATTTAAGGAAGGATGCAAATGCATTTGAGGCAGTTCAGTGGTTTACTAGATTGATATCAGGAATGAACAGGTTGGCTTATGAGGATTGATTGGACAGATTGGGCTTGTTTCCCTTGGATTTTTGAAGAGTGAGGGGCGACTTGATTGAAGTATATAATATCATGAATGCTTTTGTGGAAAGGATGTTTCCTCTTGTGGGTGAGTCCAGAACTAGGGGGCACTGTTTTGTAATTAGGGGTAGTCCTTTTAGGACGGAGTTGAGGAAAAATGTTTTCTCTCAGAGGGTTGAGTGACTTTGGGCCTCTGCCTCAGAAGGCAATGGAGGTGGGGTCATGGAATATTTGTAAGGCAGAGGTAGATAGATTCTTGTAAGGTAAGGGAATCAAAGCTTATTGGCGGTAGATGGGAATGTGGAATTCGAAACATAACAAATTAGCCATGATCTTAATGAATACGGAGCAGGCTCATGGGCCAACTTGTTTACTTCAGCTCCTATTTCATATGTATAGTCAACAAATTAATCTGGTTAAACGTAAAATACTGTGGATGCTTGAAATCTGAAATAAAACAGAAAGTGCTGGATAAGCTCAGTATATCTAGTAAAGAAGGAGGCATATGACATGCATAGGCAACTGGGATCACGTAGGTCCCTTGAAGAGTATAGAGGTTTTTGGAGTAGAGTTACGAGAGAAATCAGGAGGGCAAAAAGGGGACATGAGATTGCTTTGGCAGATAAGACAAAGAAGAATCCAAAGAGCGTCTACAAATACATAAACAGGTAAAGAGTAACGAGAGAGGGTAAAGCCTCTTAAGGATCTACAAGGTCATCTATGTGCAAATCCACAAGAGATGGATGAGATCCTAAATGAATATTTCTCATCGGTATTTACTGTTGAGAAAGGCGTGGATGTTAGGGAACTTGGGGAAATAAATTAGCACGGTAGCACAGTGGTTAGCATAGTTGCTTCACAGCTCCAGGGGTCCCAGGTTCGATTCCCGGCTTGGATCACTGTCTGCGGAGTCTACACGTTCTCCCCGTATCTGCGTGGGTTTTCTCCGGGTGCTCTGGTTTCCTCCCACAGTCCAAAGATGTGCTATGCTAAATTGCCCTTGTTGTCCAAAAAAGGTTAGGTGGGGTTACGGGGATAGGGCGGATGTGTGGGAATAGGGTGGAGGTGTGGGCTTAGGTAGGGTACTCTTTCCAAGGGCCAGTGGAGACTCGATAGGCCAAATGGCCTCCTTCTGCACTGAAACTTCAATGAAATAGTGATGTCTTGATGAGTGTACATATTACAGAGAAGGAGGTGCTGGAAGTCTTAAAGTGCATCAAGGTAGATAAATCCCTGGGACCTGATGAAATGTATCCCAGGACGTTGTGGGAGGCTAGGGAGGAAATTGTGGGTCCACTAGCAGAGATATTTGAATCATTGACAGTCAGTCACAGGTGAGGTGCCTGAAGATTGGAGGGTAGCAAATGTTGTGCCTTTTTTAAGAAGGGCCGCAGGGAAAAACCTGGGAGCTACAGACCGGTAAGCCTAATGTCTGTGGTGGGTAGGTTGTTAGAAAGTATTCTGAGAGACAGGATCTGCAGGCATTTAGTGAGGCAAGGACTGATGAGGGACAGTCAGCATGGCTTTGTCAGTAGAAAATCATGTCTCACAAATTTGATTGAGTTTTTTGAAGGGGTAACCAAGAAGGTAGATGAGGGCAGTGCAGTAGATGTTGTCTACATGGACTTCAGCAAGGCCTTTGACAAGGTACCGCATAGTAGGTTGTTGCACAAGGTTATATTTCACAGGATCTAGGATGAGATAGCCAATTGGATACAAAATTGGCTTGATGACAGAAGGTGGTTGTAGAGAGTTTTTCAAACTGGAGGCCTGTGACCAGCGGTGTGCCTCAGGGATCAGTGCTGGGTCCACTGTTATTTGTTATTTATATTAATGATTTGGATGAGAATTTAAGAGGTATGGTTAATAAGTTTGCAGATGACACCAAGATTGGTGGCATAGTTGATGTGTTGGGTGTTCTGGATCACATACAGGTCACCAACACTTGAAGTAGTGCAACACTATTTTATTAAAAGGTTAACTATTTAAATGTACTTGAACTGTGGGTAAATACGATACCAGCTTTAACTAAAGACCTTTGCCTTATCCTAACCAGTTGATGCACTCAGCACATGGTGAATGTCTCTGTTGCAGGTTGTGAGCTCTGTGCTCCTTGCTAGCTGCTACTCGAATGAGCGGGAACTCTGATGTCCCCTGTCTTTATAGTGCATGTGCTCTCACTGGTGGTTGACTGCGGTGTTGTGTATGTTGATTGGTCCCACTGTGAAATGAAATGAAAATCGCTTATTGTCACAAAGTAGTCTTCAAATGAAGTTACTGTGAAAAGCCCCTAGTTGCCATATTCCGGCGCCTGTTCGGGGAGGCTGGTACGGGAATTGAACCGTGCTGCTAGCCTGCCTTGGTCTGCTTTCAAAGCCAGTGATTTAGCCTTGTGCTAAACCAGCCCATCAGTGTGTGTCTGCACCATGATGTACTGGTGTATATTATGACATCCCCGTTTTATATTTTAAAATATGCCTGCGTGACAATAAATAGTGTGTGGTGAATGTTCCTGACTACGTGTGTGCCAAAATATTGACAGGACTATGTACATAAAACTAAGCTATTTACATGGGAAGGTGCCTGGTGCAGAAAAAAAGTGTGTCACACAAATAACGAGATGAACACTATATACAAACCATTTGAATGATTAAACGGAAGAACAGAACAGACCAGAGAGTCCATTAGTGCAAAGTTCACAAATTAAGTCTCTGAGGTGGGCGACGTATTCTGGTTGACCACCTCAAGGGTGGGTCAGGAGCCACCAGCTGAGGAGCGGGCTGGACTGCATCAGAGTGAGGAGGATGCAGAGTAACCGGAATCTCTGCATAGTCCAGGTCAGGGACAACAGGAGAGCGTGGCACTGGCGAAGGATCACGTAGTGAGTGCGGAACGAGACGAAGGGCACACGATCACGGCGCAGAATGGAACCATCCGGTAGACGGACCAGGAACGAGCGGGGAGCCACCTGCCGAAGAACCACAGCAGTTGCAGACCAGCCACCATCCGGAAGATGGATGCAGACGTTGTCATCTGGAGCCAGAGCAGGGAGATCAGCTGCACGGGCGTCATGAGCCGCCTTGTGCTGTGCACGAGACAGTTTCATTCGTTGAAGGACCGGATACGTGGTCGAGGTCTGGGACGTGAATGGACGGCACCGTCGTCCTCAGGGTGCGACCCATGAGCAGCTGGGCTGGCGACAGGCCAGTGGACAGTGGGGCCAAGCGATAGGCCAGCAGGGCAAGGTAGAAGTCGGATCCCGCATCGGCAGCCTTGCAGAGGAGCCGTTTGACTATGTGGACACCCTTCTCCGCTTTGCCATTGGATTGGGGGTACATGGGACTGGATGTCACATGCAGAGAGTTGTACCTCCTGGCAAAGTTGGACCATTCCTGGCTTGCGAAGCAGGGGCCATTGTCCAACATCACAGTGAATGGGATGCCGTGACGAGCAAAGGTGTCCTTACAGGCACGGATGACTGCAGACGATGTGATGTCATGCAAACGTACCACCTCCGGGTAGTTTGAAAAATAGTCTACAATCAGAACATAGTACCTGTCCAGCGCGTGGAATAGGTCGATGCCGACCTTGGACCAAGGGGACGTGACCAACTCATGGGGCTGTAGGGTCTCACATGGTTGGGCCGTCTGGAACCACTGACAGGTGGGGCAATTGAGCACTGTGTTGGCGATGTCGTCATTGATGCCGGACCAGTACACTGCCTGTCGGGCCCGTCGGCGGCACTTATCCACGCCAAGATGGCCCTCGTGTAGCTGTTCCAAGACGAGCTGGCGCAAGCTGTGTGGGATAACAATGCGGTCCAGCTTCAGGAGGACACCATCGACTACCACCAGATCGTCTCTGATGTTGTGGAACTGCGGGCATTGGCCCTTTAGCCACCCGTCTGTTAGATGGCGCATGACACACTGTAGCAGGGGGTCAGCCGCAGTCTCGCGGTGCATTTGGACGAGGCGTTCATCCGTGGCCGGTAGATTGGAGGCCACGAAGGCCACATGGGCGTCAATCTGGCAGATGAATCCCGCTGGGTCACACGGGGTGTTGACTGCCCTGGACAGAGCGTCAGCTATGATCAGGTCTTTGCCCGGGGTGTATACGAGCTGAAAGTCGTATCACCGGAGTTTGAGCAGAATGCGCTGGATGCGAGACGTCATGTCGTTCAAGTCTTTTTGTATTATATTGACCAGTGGGCGATGGTCGGTCTCGACGGTGAATTGGGGAAGGCCGTACACATAATCATGAAATTTGACGACACCGGTCAACAGGCCCAAGCACTCCTTTTCTATCTGCGCGTAGCGCTGTTCGGTGGGGGTCATGGCGCATGACGCATATGCAACGGGGGCCCATGATGAGGGCTCACCGCGTTGCAGGAGCACTGCCTCAATGCCAGATTGGCTGGCATCAGTCAAAGTTTTTGTCTCTTTCGTTGGATCAAAAAAGGCCAATACCGGGGCCGTGGTAAGTTTGGTTTTAAGTTCTTTCCATTCGCGCTCGTGGGCAGGAAGCCATTGGAAGTCTGTCGTCTTCCTGACCAAATTCCTGAGAGCTGTGGTATGAGAGGCGAGGTTAGGGATGAACTTCCCTAGGAAGTTGACCATGCCCAGAAATCGGAGGACCGCCTTCTTGTCCTCTGGCTTTTTCATGGCTGGGATGGCAGCCACCTTGTCTGCATCCGGCCGCACACTCAACTGGGAGATGTGGTCCCTTAGGAACTTGAGTTCCGTCTGGCCGAAGGAACATTTGGCTCTGTTGAGGCGTAGGCCCTGCTCCCGTATGCATTTGAACACGCGCTGGAGGCGGCTGATATGCTCCTGCGGGGTGGTGGACCAAATGATTATGTCGTCAACATAGATGTGAACACCTTCAATGCCTTCCATCATTTGTTCCATGATCCTGTGGAATGCTTCTGACGCCGATATGATCCCAAACGGCATCCTGTTGTAACAATATCTGCCAAAAAGGGTGTTAAAGGTACACAGTTTCCTGCTGGATCTGTCTTGTTGAATTTTCCAGAATCCTTTTGAGGCGTCACGTTTGGTGAAGAGCTTCGCCCGAGCCATCTCGCATGTGATCTCTTCACGCTTGGGGATTGGGTAATGCTCCCTCATTATGTTGCGATTCGGATCCTTTGGATCAATGCAGATTCTGAGATTGCCAGAAGGCTTCTTTACGCACACCATGGAACTGACCCAGTCGGTTGGTTCCGTAACTCTGGAGATCATTCCTTGGTCTTGGAGGTCCTGCAGCTGCTGTTTGAGGCGGTCCTTGAGGGGTGCTGGGACTCTGCGAGGTGCGTGCACCACAGGCGTGGCGTTCTGTTTGAGTATGATATTGTACGTATATGGGAGCGTGCCCATGCCTTCGAAGATGTCGCGGTGCTGGTCGATGATCGCATTGAGTTGCGCCCTGAAGTCAGCATTCTGGAAGGCAGACGTGTCATCAGGAGAGCGAGAGTGAACTATTTGAACGAGGCTCAGCAATTTGGCCTGTGCGCCAAGCAGAGAGTCCTTCGAGGAGCCCATGATCTCGAAAGGAAGGATGGCTTTTCGTAACTTGTGCATCACTTCAAGTTGGCATGAGCCGGTAGCAGGAATGATGTTGCCATTGTAGTCCAATAGCTGGCAGGCCAATGGGAGATTGGTTGGTTTGACATGAAGGCTTTGGAAAGCAGACTACGCCATGAGATTGGTGGAGGCACCAGTTTCCAGGCGGAATAGTATTTGGGACCGATTGACCGTCAGGGTGGCACACCACACATCGTCTGGATCGTGCTGTATACCGACAGTGGCTGGTGTCTTTGCTTCGGGGACAGCCTGTTTTTCATTACAACACCGACTCGAAAAGGCGCCTTCCGGTCCTTGGTGTCACTGCTGTGTGGGAGGTTGGAATCGGACTCGGTGACCGTGGGTTGAATTGCCCGAACATTCCTGCGAAGCTGGCTGAAGCGATATGAATTGGAAGGCTGAGCTGCTCGACAGCAGGCAGCATAGTGGCCAAGTCTTCAACATCGTAGGCATTGTTGAGATTTTGCGGGGCATTGCCGCTTTAAATAGGCGGAGCCACATTTGCCGCACATCGTGACGTCAGCACGTTCGCTGCGCTACCGCGCATGCACGGTGCGGTCCTGCGTGGTGCGCGCCTGCGCATTGCGTTCCTCCATGTCGCCGTCCCCTCGTTTGGTGCGTACAAGCGCGGGAGTCCGCGAAAAGCGTGCAAAATGGCTGCCCTCATCTAGGCTGAGGCCCTGGAGGTGTTCAATCACTTGGACCCGTTCCGCCTCGTGGGGACCTTGCCGCGCCATTTCAGCCGCTTGTATATGGGAGTACCGACTGGTGGCATTTTCATGTAGGACACAGGTCTCGATGGCGGTCGCTAGGGTGTTGCTTTACTTTGAGGAGCTGCTGACGTAGGGGGTCCGACTGAACACCGAAAACGATCTGGTCGCATATCATGGAGTCGGAGGTGGGCCCGTAGCTGCAAGATTGCGCAAGGATGCGGAGGTGCATTAAAAAAGATTGGAAAGGTTCGCCTTACCCTGCAAACGCTGCTGGAACACGTAGCGTTCAAAACTTTCATTCACCTCTAAGCTGCAGTGAGTGTCAAATTTGAGGAGAACTGTCTTGAACTTCGTCTTGTCTTCATCATCTGCAAAGGTGAGAGAGTTGAAAATATGGATGGTATGGTCCCTGGCCGTGTAGAGGATAAGAGCAATCGTTCTGGTGTCCGAGGCGCCCTCCCTGTCCGTGGCTTCGAGGTAGAGCTGGAAGCGCTGTTTGAAAATCTTCCAGTTGGCCCCGAGGTTGCCGGCGATGCGGAGCGGCATCGGCGGGCTGATGTTGTCCATGTTGCAGAATGATGGAATGCTGGCGTTGGCAGATCACTTGCAGGTAGGTCTAAGAAGTGCTAGTATGCAACCACTCCTGGTACCATGATGTGCTGGGTGTTCTGGATCACATACAGGTCACCAACACTTGAAGTAGTGCAACACTATTTTATTAAAGGGTTAACTATTTAAAGATACTTGAACTGTGGGTAAATATGATACCAGCTTTAACTAAAAACCTTTGCCTTGTCCTAACCAGTTGATGCACTCAGCACATGGTGAATGTCTGTGTTGCAGGTTGTGAGCTCTGTGCTCCTTGCTAGCTGCTACTCGAATGAGCGGGAACTCTGATGTCCCCTGTCTTTATAGTGCGTGCACTCTCACTGGTGTGTATGTTGATTGGTCCCACTGTGTGCCCATCAGTGTGTGTCTGCACCATGATATACTGGTGTATATTATGACAATAGTGGCCAGTGAAGAAGGTTATCTAGGATTGCAACAGACCTTGATCAATTGGGCCAGTGGGCTGATGAATGGCAGATGGAGTTTAATTTAGATAAATGTGAGGTGATGCATTTTGGCAGATCGAATCGGGGCAGGACCTACTCAGTTAATGGGAGGGTGTTGGAGAGAGTTATAGAACAACGAGATCTAGGAGTACAGGTTCATAGCTCTTTGAAAGTGTAGTCACAGGTGGGCAGGGTGGTGAAGAAGGCATTTGGCATGCTTGGTTTCATTGGTCAGAACATTGAATACAGGATTTGGGATGTCTTGTTGAAGTTGTACAAGACATTAGTAAGGCCACACTTGGAATACTGTGTGCAGTTCTGGTCACCCGATTATAGAAAGGATATTATTAAACTAGAAAGAGTGCAGAAAAGATTTGCTAGGGTGCTACCGGGACTTGATGGTTTGAGTTATAAAGAGAGGCTGGATACACTGGAACTTTTTTCCCTGGAGCGCAGGAGGCTTAAGGGTGAACTTATAGAGGTCTATAAAATAATGAAGGGCATAGATAAGGTAGATAGTCAACGGGCGGGATTCTCCGCTCCTGGGATTAAGTGCCCACGCCGTCGTAAATGCCGTCACGTTCCACGACGGCGCGAACAGGGCCCGGGCACGACCTATTCTGGCCCCCATAGGGGGCCAGCACGGCGCTGGAGCAGTTCACGCTGCTCCAGCCTCCTTATGCAGCACCAAATGGGCACCACGCCAACCCACGCATGCGCAGTTGTGGCAGGTCATTCCTGCGCATGCACAGTTGGGCTGCGCCATCCTGCGCATGCACGGGGAACGTGCGCCGGCCCCTCACCAACATGGAGCCGGGGTTCTGGGGCCGGCCGGAAGTAGGTGGGCCCGGGGGGGGGGGAGAGGCCGGCCCACCAATTGGTGGGCCCCGATCGTGGACCAGACGCCATCAGAGGCCCCCCCAGGTGAAGGAACCCCCCTCTCCCCCACAAGCCCCCCCCCCCCCCCCCCCCCCCCCCCAGCGTTCTCGCACAGTTCCCGCCGGCAGCGACCAAGGGTGAACGCCACCAGCGGGACTGTCATTTTTTTCGCCGGCCGCTCGGCCCGGCACGATTCTCGCAGCGCTGGTTTCGGGGGGGTGGGAGAACCACGTGCGGGTGTTGGGGCGGCGTGGCGCAACTCGCACGGCGCCCCGGCGATTCTCCCGCCCGGCATGGGGGGGAGAATACCGCCCAACATCTTTTCCCAAACGCCGGGGAGTCTAAAACTAGAGGGCATAGGTTTAAGGTGAGAGGGGAGAGATACAAAAGGGTCCAGAAGGGCAATTTTTTCACACAAAGAATGGTGAGTGTCTGGAACAAGGGGCAAAATTCTCCATCCCGCCCCGCCACATTTCTGCCCCGACCCGCCGGCGGGATGCTCCGTTACACCGGCCGGTCAATGGGGTTTCCCATTGTGGGGCAGCCCCACGCCGTCGGGAAACCCCCGGGCACCGGCAAAACGGAGACTCCCTCCGGCGGAGAATGATGCCCATGCTGCCAGAGGCAGTAGTGGAGGTGGGTACAATTTTGTCTTTTAAAAAGCATTTAGACAGTTATATGGCAAAGCTGCGTATTGAGAGATATGGGCCAAATGCGGGCAACTCGGACTAGCTTAGTAGTAAAAACTGGGGAGCATGGACAAGTTGGGCCGAAGGGCCTGTTTTCCTGCTGTAAACCTCCATGACTATCTATGGAGACAGAAACAGTGTTGTTATAACCTGCCTACTGACGATTGGCTGGGGACTAATGACTATCCCACAATCCTATGGGAGTATGAACTTCCCCAATGAGGGGGGCGGAGAAACTCCTACTATAAATAAGCTGGCCAGTCCAGGAACCAAGAGGAAGGAGAAGGTAGCAAGGGAAGTTACTGCTACTGCTATGTATATATTGTTATAGTAAATAAACTTTATTATTTTGTATCCTTAAAACTCGTGCTGGATTCTTCGGGGCCCTTACAAAACGTGTTAACGTTTTGAGTTCTGTAGAAAGGTCATATGGAATTTAAACATTAGCTGTGTTTCTTTCTCCATTGATGCTGCCAGACCTGCTGAGTTTATCAGCATTTTCTGTTTTATTGATCTGGTTATTCCTATTTTGAAATATGTAGGTGTGTTTTGTGACCATAATCTATCATTTAAACCTTGCGTCTAATTTTTTCCACAGCTACAGAAAGTAAACTACTCTCAGAGACGAATGCTCCATCCTTGCAGACAAAACAAGATATAGGAACTCAGCAACACCCGACCGCCAATAACCAGGTGGGGATTTGCCATAGTTTAGCCACAGAGCATGCTAATGAATTACAATTAGAAAATATTTTGCTGAATGTGTGGGCAAACAGTTGTGGGTGTTACCAAAGACCCGTAATGCTTTTATTGGACACAAGAGTGTTTCCAGAACTGCCATGTATTTTAGGGGACTTTGGATTGAACATGCTTCAGCCTGGTCTAACATTGTCCTGATACTCCTTTATAGTTTATAGCCTATTAAGAAACTCTCTCTCTTTCCGCCACCTCCCCCACCCCCCGACCTCCAACACTCTGTTTATCTCTCTCTGCCTGTCTGTCCCTCCCCTTCTCTCTCTCACCATTGAGCACAGTCGTGGCTGATGACATCTATCGGGAGGCCACAGACCAACACCAAGACCCGCTACAACAATGCCCAAGCAGCGACTGGGGCGCGTCAAGCGGTGCTCCGGCATCCTGAAGATGTGGTTCAGGTGTCTAATTTTTTAGGGGCCCTCCAGTATGACGCTGAGAGGGTCGCCTGCATTGTGTCGGCCTGCTGCGTCCTACACAACATCAGGCAGCAGAGGAGCAATGTGCTGGAGGAGGAGGATGAACACCAGGTCACCTCCGACAAGGAGGATGTGGGGGAGGGCGAGTAAGAACAGGACATGGAGCCTAAGCAGGCACGGGAGACCACACGACATATGTGCTAGTGCTAATGCGCAAGTGACACTCTGATTGCCTCCAGGTTCACCGACTGTGGGGGTGGGGGGGTGGGGGGGGGGGGGGGGGGGGGGGGGATCTGGCCAGGGGCACGGACACCACATCCCATCCCTGCCTGCAACCCCCTCCAAGATAAATACCTGCCGCACTACGGGGGGGTGGCCGCTGGGTTGGCAGTAACAGCGGAACAGATGGAATGAAGGATGATGGCAACGTGCTCTGCAATGAGCTCTGGTGCCCCACATTGTTTGACAATATCTGACTCCTGCCCATGGTAGCACTTTCCACTGTCCACCTGGATGATTCCTGCATATGAGCTGGCCATTCCATCACACTGTGCTATCGGATCCCTGGGGTGGCGGTGTTGGGAATGTTGTGTACTGTGATTGTGTCTTGCAATGATTCTACAGAACTGCTGGTGACTTAACCAGAATGATGATTTATTGATGTAGACGTGGTACGGTAATGATCAGAATGCTATACAGGCCAAGTTATCATAGAGTTACATTAAACTCTTATGGAACTACCATTATGTGCGACTGTCCTCATGTACGCCTTACAACCTACTACTGGCAGCCGGATGTCACATGACCGATGTCTGACGCCACCTGCTGGTGGGAGGTCGCACTGCTGGGTACATGTAATATCTACAGACATATCACCACATCCCCATTTCTTTGGAGATCTTGATGTTTATGGACGAACATGATTAATATTTTTATACATTTGGTTTATTTATCAACAAATTTAACCAGTGTGTCCATAGACATGATATGCTGCTTGGTGTATGTCCCTTGCGCACAGCTCATTGTGCCTCCCTCACAGGATCGCCCCTTTGATCACTTGCACTGCTGCCAGCCTTTTTGAAGACTGGTTTGCATGCCGGTCTCTTGCTTCATATCCTTTTTTTTTTTTAAATAATTTTTATTAAAGGTTTTCATAAAATATCAATAACAAAATGAGAAAGAAAAAAGAACCCAACAGGGTTAAGTACAAAACACAATCTAAAAAAGCAACCCCCCAAACCCCTCCCCCCCATACCTAAATAATAAATTAACATTAACACCCCCGACTTAAGACAACAGGTGTATACACCCCCTCAGACCCTTCCAGTGTAAATAACATAAACAAAAATAAAGTAACCCCCCCCCCCCCAACCCCCCGAGCTGCTGCTGCCATTGACCAATGTCTAGCGTTCTGCCAGAAAGTCTAAGAACGGTTGCCACCGCCTAAAGAACCCTTGTACCGACCCTCTCAAGGCGAATTTCACCCTCTCCAATTTAATGTACCCTGCCATATCGCTGATCCAGGATTCCACGCTTGGGGGCCTCGTATCTTTCTACTGAAGGAGAATCCTTCGCCGGGCTACCAGGGACGCAAAGGCCAGAATTCCGGCCTCTTTCGCCTCCTGCACTCCCGGCTCCTCTGCCACCCCAAATATTGCGAGCCCCCAGCCTGGTTTGACCCTGGATCCTACCACCCTCGACACCGTCCTCGCTATGCCCTTCCAAAATTCCTCCAACGCTGGGCATGCCCAGAACATATGGGTCTGATTTGCTGGGCTCCCTGAACACACCTGTCCTCACTCCCAAAGAACCTGCTCATCCTTGTCCCGGTCATGTTTGCCCTGTGCAGCACCTTAAACTGTATGAGGCTGAGCCTCGCGCATGAAGAGGAAGAGTTCACCCTCCCTAGGGCATCTGCCCACATCCCCTCTTCGATCTCCTCTCCCAACTCCTCCTCCCACTTACCTTTCAACTCCACCACCGAGGCCTCCTCCTCCTCCTGCATCACCTGGTAAGTTTCCGAGATCTTCCCCACTCCCACCCACCCCCCAAGAGCACCCTGTCCTGTACTGTGTGTGGCAGTAGCCGTGGGAATTCCACCACCTGCCGTCTGGCAAACGCCCTTACCTGTAAGTACCTGAAGGTGTTCCCCGGGGGGAGCCCGTACTTCTCCTCCAGCTCACCCAAGCTCGCGAACTTCCCGTCCACAAACAGGTCCCCCAACATTCGTATGCCTGCCCTGTGCCACCCCGAAAACCCTCCACCTGTTCTTCCTGGGGCGAACCGGTGGTTCCCCCGTAATGGGGTCCACCCCGAGGCCCTAACTTCCCCCCTATGCCGCCTCCACTGCCCCCAGATTTTGAGGGCCGCCACCACCACCGGGCTCGTGGTATACCTCCTTGGAGGGAGTGGCAGCGGTGCCGTTGCCAGCGCCCCCAGACTCGTACCCACACAGGACGCCGTCTCCAATCTCTTCCATGCAGCCCCCTCCATCACCCACTTGCGCACCATTGTCGCATTGGCGGCCCAGTAGTACCCACAAAGGTTGGGCAGTGCCAGCCCCCCCTATCTCTACTCCGCTCCAGGAACACCCTTCTCACCCTCGGAGTCCCTCGCGCCCACACAAACCCCATTATACTCCTGTTAACCCGCCTGAAAAAAGCCTTCGGGATAAACACTGGGAGGCACTGGAACAGGAACAAAAACCTTGGGAGCACCGTCATTTTGATTGACTGCACCCTACCCGCCAGGGACAGCGGCAACGCGTCCCACCTCTTGAACTCCTCCTCCATTTGCTCCACCAGCCTTGTAAAGTTAAGCCTATGCAGGGCCCCCCAGCTCCTGGCCACCTGGACCCCCAAATATCTGAAACTCCTCTCCGCCCTTTTTAGTGGGAGCTCGCCAATCCCCCTCTCCTGGTCCCCTAGCTGAACTACGAACAGCTCGCTCTTCCCCATATTGAGCTTGTACCCCGAAAAGTCCCCGAATTACCTAAGCATCCTCATTACCTCTGGCATTCCTCCCACCGGGTCCGCCACATACAGCAGCAGGTCGTCCGCATAAAGCGACACCCTATGCTCCTCCCCACCCCGCACCAACCCCCTCCAGTTCCTCGACTCTCTCAGTGCCATAGCCAGGGGTTCAATCGCCAGTGCGAAGAGCAGGGGGGACCCCTGTCTCATCCCTCGGTGCAACCGAAAGTACTCGGACCTCCTCCTATTTGTGGCCACACTCGCATCGGGACCTCATACAACAGCCTAACCCACCTGACAAACCCCTCCCCAAACCCAAACCTCTTCAGCACCTCCCACAGGTACCCCCACTCTACCCTATCGAAGGCTTTCTCAGCGTCCATCGCCACCACTATCTCCGCCTCCCCCTCCCTTGCCGGCATCATGATAACGTTCAAAAGCCTCCGCACATTCGCGTTCAACTGTCTCCCCTTCACAAAACCCGTCTGGTCTTCATGGATGATCTGCGGCACACAATCCTCAATCCTCGTGGCTTAGACCTTCGCCAGCACCTTGGCATCTACATTTAGCAAGGAAATGGTTCTGTAAGACCCACATGGCAGGGGATCCTTGTCCCCCTTCAGGATCAAGGAGGTCAGTGCCCGGGACATCGTCGGGGGTAAAGCCCCCCCCTCCCTTGCCTCATTAAAGGTCCTAACTAACAGCGGGCCCAACAGGTCCATATATTTTTTATAGAACTCGACCGGGAAACCGTCCGGCCCCGGTGCCTTCCCCGCCTGCATGCTTCCTATCCCTTTGATCAGCTCCTCCAGCCCAATCGGGGCCCCCAGTCCCGCCACCAGTCCCTCTTCCACCTTTGGAAACCTCAATTGATCCAGGAAACGGCCCATCCCTCCCTCCTCCCGTGGGGGCTCGGATCGGTACAATTCCTCGTAGAAGTCCCTGAAGACCCCATTGATGCCAAGCCCACTCCGCACCACGCTCCCTCCCCTGTCCTTAACTCCCCCGATCTCCCTAGCTGCGTCCCGCTTCCGAAGCTGATGCGCCAGCATCCGGCTTGCCTTTTCCCCATACTCGTAGACCGCCCCTGGGCCTTCCTCCACTGCACCTCCGCCTTCCTGGTAGTCACCAGGTCGAATTCGGCCTGGAGGCTGCGCCTCTTCCTCAACAATCCTTCCTCAGGTTCTTCCGCATACCTCCTGTCTACCCTCACCATCTCCCCCACCAGCCTCTCCCTCTCCCCCTGCTCCCTCCGCTCCTTGTGGGCCCTGATGGAGATCAGCTCTCCCCTCACCACTGCCTTCACTGCCTCCCATACCATCCCCACTCGGACCTCCCCGTTGTCATTGGTCTCCAAGTACCTCTCTATACTTCCTCGGACCCGCTCGCTCACCTCCTCGTCTGCCAACAGCCCCACCTCCAAGCGCCACAGCGGGTGCTGGTCCCTCTCCTCCCCCATCTCCATTCCACCCAATGCGGGGCGTGGTCCGAAATGGCTATTGCCGAATACTCGGTATCCTCTACTCTCGCTATCAGCGCCCTACTCAAAATGAAAAAGTCGATTCGAGAATAAGCCTTATGGACATGTGAGAAGAATGAAAATTCCCTAGCCCCCGGCCTTGCAAATCTCCAAGGGTCCACCCCTCCCATTTGGTCCATAAACCCCCTCAACACTGGCTTCCTACCCGTCCTAGACCTGGAGCGATCCAGTGCCGGATCCAACACCGTGTTAAAGTCTCCCCCCATTATCAGGCCCCCCACTTCCAAGTCTGGTATCCGACCCAACATACGCCGCATAAAACCCGCATTGTCCCAGTTCGGAGCATACACATTGACCAGTACCACCCTCTCTCCCTGCAACTTACCACTTACCATTATGTACCTACCGCCATTATCTGCCACAATGCTCGACGCCTCGAATAACGCCTTCTTTCCCACCAAGATCGCCACCCCTCGATTTTTGGCATCTAGCCCCGAGTGAAACACCTGACCTACCCACCCTTTCCTCAGTCTTACCTGGTCTGCCACCTTCAGGTGTGTCTCCTGGAGCATAACCACATCCGCCTTGAGCCCCTTCAGGTGCGCGAACACGCGGGCCTGCTTGACCGGCCCATTCAGTCCCCTTACATTCCAGGTTATCAGCTGGATTAGGGGGCTACCCGCCCCCCCTCCCCTGCCGACTAGCCATGACCCCTCCTCGGCCAGCCACACACCCGCACCCCACACCCGGCCCATTCCCCACAGCGGCATACCCCCGTCTTGACCCACCCCACTCTCTCCAGCTCCTCCTTGATCTTAGCAGCAGCAACTCGATCCCCCCCGCCCCCAGGCTAGGACCCATCCTAGCTGGTTTACTCCCCCCATTGCACTTCCGCAAGTCAGCTGACTCCTGCTGACCCCGGCCACTCCCGCCTCCCCTTCGACGCCTCCCATTGTGTGGCACACCCTCCTCTCCCGCTCCCCATTCACAGGCTCTCCCCCTCCGTTCTAAGCGCGGGAAACAATCCTCGCTTCCCCGCCCCGGTCCCGCCCCCCCCAGTCTTCGGCGCGGGAAGAAAATCCCGCGCTCTCCACCTACCAGGCCCCGCCACCAACCAAAACAGTGCCCAACCCGCCCCATCCACCCTCCTCAACCCGAAAGAGAAAAACACAGAGAAAAAGAAACCCAAAACAATGCAAAGGCCGCCCCCCCCCGAACCAAAAATAGGCATAACATATCCACCGCAGTCGCCCATCCCGACCCTCAGTCTGTGTCCAGCTTCTCGGCCTGAACAAAGGCCCACGCCTCCTCCGGAGACTCAAAATAATGGTGCCGGTCCTTGTAGGTAACCCACAATCGCGCCGGCTGCAACATGCCAAACTTCACCCCCTTCCTGTGCAGCACCGCCTTCGCTCGATTGTACCCGGCCCTCCTCTTCGCCACCTCCGCACTCCAGTCCTGATATATCCGAACCTCCGCGTTCTCCCACCTGCTGCTCCTCTCCTTCTTGGCCCACCTGAGCACACACTCCCGATCGATGAACCGATGGAACCGCACCAGCACCGCCCGCGGAGGCTCGTTAGGCTTGGGCCTCCTCGCCAACACTCTATGGGCCCCTTCCAGCTCCAGGGGCCCCTGGAAGGACCCCGCTCCCATCAGCGAGTTTTACATGGTGACCACATAGGCCCCCACGTCCGGCCCCTCCAGCCCCTCCGGGAGGCCCAGAATCCGCAGATACTTCCGCCTCGACCGATTCTCCATCTCCTCGAACCGCTCCTGCCATTTCTTGTGGAGCGCCTCGTGCGCCTCCACCTTTACCACCAGGGCTAAGATCTCGTCCTCATTGTCAGAGATCTTTTGTTGAGCCTCTCGGATCGCCACCCCCTGGGCCGTCTGTGTCTCCAGCAGCTTATCAATAGAAGCCTTCATCTGCTCTAGCAGGTCCTTTTTAATCTCTCTGAGGCAGCGCTGGAAACCCTCCTGTTGCTCCTCCGCCCACTGCCTCCACGCTGCCTGGTCTCCGCCCGCCGCCATTTTGTCCTTCTTCCCTCCCTTCTTCTGGTCCACCACCACCTTTTTTGTCACCCCGCTCCTAGTTAAAGCCATATACTGACGGGGAACTATTATTAACTCCTTCCCACACCGGGAAACGTCGAAAAAGTGCCCTTGGGGGCCCTGAAAAGAGCCCAAAAGTCTCGAGAGGGAATCCTTTTGGAAGTGTTCTCTTCACCAATCTGCCCCAAAATGTCCGTGGAAACTCCTAAAAAAGGTCTAAGTGTCCGTTCCAGACGGGAGCTGCCGAATGCGTGACCTACTCCTCAATGGCCGCCACCGGAAGCCTCGTCCCCGCTTCTTCATGGCCCTGGTGAGATCTTTTCACAGTTGTTCCCTCTGCTGTTAGAATTCACTTTTGATAAAGGTCCTCAGGTCAGTTTGCAGCTTTAAGCTTGCCCTTCCCCGGCTTGCATGCTGGAAGGGGCCCTGTTTATCCTGTTTGCAGCCAAATCTTCCACAGCTTCTGCCGGGCCTGGCAGCCAAAAGACACAACACTCCTGGGGGACACTGTCAGGGGAGTGTTGCAGTCCTCTTGCCACACCGGGAAATGTCAAACAAATGCCGTGGGGGCCCTGCAAAAGAGCCCAAAAGTCCGTTCCAAGCGGGAGCTACCGAATATGCGACCTAGCTCTGCATAGCCGCACCCAGAAGCTTCATATCCTTTTGACACAATGTTTTTCAAAGCATGTAGTCTTGTTGGCCACATCTGCGTTACCAGCTTTTTCTTTTTTCATTTCTTCACATGACGCTGTTTGCTGCATCACTGTGTGTTCTCTGTTTCTGACTTGTCAGCCACAACATCGACATCTTCTCTTTTGTTTTAGCTCTCCCACTATTTTCCTCGTCCTCGTTTTGTTTTAATGATCATTTGGCGAGTGTATCTCTTTTTGCGTTTATGTTTGGCAACTCCTGTCTTAGTGCTGGTCTGCACTCTGTACATAGAAGTGTGCGGATCTTTAGTTGGACCTCTAGCGCCAGCATGCTTCCGATGAATTAGCCACGCCCAAGTCTGTGCCCTCAACTGAAGGTTGAAGAGCCTTGCTCTCTGGTGCCAGCTGGAAGTCACATCTATATCATCAGGTGCTGACCCTTCTTAGCTTGTTGGAACATCTATTGATGGCTCCTCATTACTGGAGATTATGAAACAAAGATTCTCTGGCCCTGACGATCCAGGCGATGGGTTATTCTAGTCTTGTGCCAGTATGTGTATGTGAACCGTCGAACTACATAGCGATATAGTCATCGGCTCATCTTCCGGTGGAGTAGCCTCGAGCGTGATGGAGTCGACTACCGGAACCATTGCAGAGGGCTGAGATGATTCATCATGCGCCTCTGGAACTAGGTCCTTCACATTTGGTTTTATGTCTACTGCTATCACTTCATGACTCCCTCGAAACCATTGTACTAGTACTCTATCATTGCCCTCCAAGCTACCATTGTCTTCATCATGTTCATATTCTTCATATATGTCCTCATAGTCCACATCATCAGATTAACAGCATCATACTCATCATTACTATTGTCATGCCCGTCAAACTCATCATCACTATTATCGTAGTCATCAATGTCATCGTATTCATCATCATCATTTTCCATGAAGTATAAAACTGCTCGTGGAAGTATGTATTCATGTAGGAATTGAACCATTTTAAAATCAGCAGCAAGTCTTGCTGCAGAGCTTCCATCTAACACTCCATGTCTCCGGAACCTCTGGGGACTGAAGAAATCGAAGAAAGAGTTTTCCGTACAGTTTTTGTGACTGCTTTATGAGCAGACCGAGCATCATGCAACTGTTTCAATCTAATGGTTTTCATTGTGAAATTTTTTCCATTCTTCCAGCCAATGTGGCAGCCTGTGCACCCTGCAATTGTAAATATGAAGAAGCTTGCCCCATCAGGGTGCAAGTCCATCTGGTTTGTTTTTACGAGCACTTCATTCGTGAAGTACTGATTCGATTCAAACTTGAATTCCAGAGTGAAGCTCATTGGCTGTCCGAGATCCGAAAAGTTTATTGCTACGTCCTGTAGATGCTTTGAAATGGGCTCATCATGCTCCTGTATCATCTGTCTGAGCCTGTCCTCATTGTCAAAGACCGATAACCAGAACTCTGCTGTGTCCTTTGGATTCTCTATTTCAGTCTCTGGTTGATCTTCCTCCACTTTCACTGTCGCTCGTATCTCATTGGATAATTGCGCCACAGTATTGGTTGTGATTCGCTGTACCGTTTTGTCGGCTCACTGACCAGGATGAACAATCACTCCACTAGGTTCAGGGTTTGGCATGCATCCGCCCCTCGGATAGACTCAGGTTTCGTGTCCACAATGGAGAATGGTACAACGTGTCTTCCATTGTGTACCCATGCTTCGAGTTAACATTCCCTCAGTGTCTCAAACTCATTCCCATGTTGTCGACCAGCATCCTTGGCCGGGTTATGACTTTCGGCGACACTCGCAGGCCGTGCAGATCACCCAGACGTAGGAGGTTGGCATTCGCTCCCGTGTCGAGTTTGCATTTTAACATCACTGGGATGACCCATCTGCTTTCGACGGTATCGGCTGGGTGAAAGCTGTTGTTCCAACTGGTAATGAGAGTTACTTCCTCTTTTATTTTCGGACTCATCGTGTCCTTGGTTGAGATTAGATCCACGAGAAATAATTCATCAAGGTTCATCTCCTCAACTGCATTGATCAACTCCACTTGGTCCACTGTAGGACACGAAAAACACTATTCTGCAAAAGTGGCCAACACGGCCACACCTGGAATAGACTTTTCCAGAGGCCGGACGTTGCCGCGGGCCATGTTGATTGCTACATTTCTGGCATGAGATGGTGGCTGTTGTCGAACGCTTAAAATAGTTGCCCGCACTGAGACCACATTTCTTATTGACCTGTGGCACAGTGCTGATGGCGCTGGCGTCCTGTTCTATGTTGGCGCCAAAATGCTTCAGAGTGAGTGTGTTGATTTGCTGTGCAGCCGCATGGCAAATCTATATCGCGTTTTCCAATTTCAGGTCTTTCTCTCATAACAACCTTTCACGGAGCTTATCATTTGATATGGCAAATACAATTTGGTCACGTATCATCGACGATTTAAGATCGTTGGAATTTCTGTACTGGGCCTTCAGCCACAAATCAGTTATAAAACTGTCGAAAGCACATGTTTTGGGGTTGCGAAAAATTGGGAAGATTCTGGGCGGGAGTGTTCGCGGTCTTAGCCAGGATAGTGGAGGAGGAGGTGGATCCGGTACCTTTGGTGGCGATATTTGGGGTTTCAGAGAAGCCGGAGCTCATGGATAGGAGGAAGGCCGATGTCTTGGTCTTCGCCTCTCTGATTGCACAGCGATAAATTTTGCTGGAGTGGCGGTCGGCATTGCCACCGGGGGTAGCAGCATGGTTGGGTGACCTGTACGACTTCCTGCGATTAGAGAAGATAAAGTATGAGTTAAGGGGCTCAGCAGGGGTTTTGAGGAAAGGTGGGGGATGTTTGTGACCGTGTTTGAGTGGGGGAGGTGAAAAAGGGGAAAACTCTATACAGACTGTGTAGTTGATTGTTGGGAAGTATGTTTCCCGGGGTGTTTATTTACTGTAATCTGTTTTGAGAATGTAATAATTTTGTAATAAAAGATAAAACTGTCGCAAGATTCGCCCAGTTTCTGGGTACACGTACGAAAAATGAATCTTTCAAATGTTTAATTTTTCTTGGGAGAGCAATGTCGAACAAAGTGTTTGCTCACTTTATCTTTTCTCTTGCTCTCCTCTTCACTATCAAAAGCAAAAGTATTATATATTTCAATTACTTGTGGACCCGCCACTGTGAGCAGCAACTCAATCCGCCTCTCGTCAGGCTGTGCCTACAGGCCAAAGGGTGAGACATACAGTTTAAACTGCTGAAAACGCGCCAGTTTTCGTCTACATTACCCGAGACTTGAAGCTGGTTGGGTGCCTTTAAACCTTCCATCTCGAACTTCAATGCCGTTTGTTGCATTGGGTCGCAAATGGTCGCAGTTCACCAGGTCGGTTCTTCAGCCGATTTAACTTTGACTTTTTTGTCGTTACCCTTAAATCTTCAGCACTTCTGGTACCATGTTGTGTTCTGTGATCTTGTCTTGCGATGATTCTGCAGAACTGCTAGTGATTTAACCAGAATGATGATTTATTGATGTACATGTGGTAAGGTAACGATCAAAATGCTATACAGACCAGGTTATCATAGAGTTACATTGGACTCTCCGGGAATTACCCTTATATGCGACTGCCCTCATGTACGCCTTACAACCTTCTGCTGGTAGCCGGATGTCAGATGACTGATGTGTGATTCCACCTGCTGGTGAGAGGTCCCACTGCTGGGTACATGTAATATTATCTGCAGGCATATCACCACAGGGAACGACTGGGGGGGGGGGGGGAGGGGGGGGGGGGGGCAGCACACTACACCCTACCCACAATGTCTGCATATTCCCGCGACCGCCCCCTACACCCCCTCTCTGGCCCAGACCATCCCACCCCTCACACCCATCTGGCAGAGCACCAAGGCAGGTTGTAACATTATGAACAGGTGTTTAATGTGCACAAATACATACATATACGTGCCCTAGCCCCTATAAGTAAACTGTGTGTTGCACCCATACCAACTTAACTGGTATCTAACTTTCTGTCCTTACAGGCCCTAGCATTACATCTAGGTGGAGCCCCAGACGGTACATCAGGAGTGGAGACGGTCTGCTATGATTCCCGTCCTGACCCTGCTCCCCGTTTGCGACCGTCTTATGGGATGACCGGGCTGGAATGGGCCCGGCTGCTTCTCAGGTGGCGTGGTGCCACTCTGTTTGACTCGCCGCCCACCAGATGCACCAGCAACAGGAGGGGAAGTGCCGCAGTGTTCCGGCACCTTCCCTGCAGAAGTCACCAGCAGGGCTTCCTACACCTCCTCCTCCCTCAGGGTGCCCGATGGCCCCCGGGTTACTCCATGTGATGGGGTGCAAGTGGAGCTATCCCTTGAGGATCCCCCACCACCTGGCATTGCAAACCCTGAAGGCCCATTCTGGTCTCGACCAGGGTCTGCATGCTGGCGGCCATGGAGCACAAGATGTGGACTATCTCCGTCTGGGATTGCACCACATCACCCATTGATTGTGCCACCACCCTCTGGTCTGTGACACATCAGCCAGTGACAGCACCAACTCCCTCTGGGACTGGGCCACCTCCCACTGTGTCCACGCCACGTCGACCAGCGCCTGGGCAATGCCGCTGATGTACTCAACCATGGCCCGCTGTGACTGGGCCACACTCAGAAGCGCCTGTGGTAAACCACTGTTGCGCCTCTATTAGGTGATGTATGGTAGGACCTGTACTACAGGTACGTTGGTAGTCCCTGCCTGCTTGCTCTGCCCAGTAGGCAGAGTATAAATATGTGTGTCCTCCATGCTGCAGCCATTTCGCCAACTGCTGTTGGAGGCCACACACCTTAGAGCAATAAAGCCTCAGTTGTACCCAACTCAACTGATCGTGCAATTGATCGTGCATCAATTTATTGCTCAAAGACTTTCAAAAGATGGACCCCCGTATCAAACCGGATCGCCTGCAGCTGGATCCGCATTCAAGCGACGCCAAAAAGGACTTTCAACACTGGCTAGCTTGCTTCAAGGCGTACATCAACTCGGCTCCCAGCCCTGTCTCGGAGGCTCAGAAGATACAGATCCTGTACTCAAGGTTGAGCTCCAGCGTCTAATCTCAGATTGCAAACCCGTCACCACCAGGAGCAGATGGTACAGCACCCAGGACAGGACCTTCATCAGGTCCGACGTCCAGCGGCTGCTTCCGGAAGACATCGAGGCCAGCAACAGCCCCTGGAGAGCCCAAGTGGTAGTAGTTAAAACTGGGGAGAAACACAGAATGGTCGTGGACTACAGCCAGTCCATCAATCGGTACACGCAGCTCGACGCGTACCCCCTCCCACGAATATCTGATATGGTCAAGCAGATTGCACAGTACCGGGTCTTCTCAATGGTAGACCTCAAATCCGCCTACCACCACTCCCCATTCGTAAATCGGACCTAAATACACTGCCTTTGAGGCAGACGGCCGCCTCTATCACTTCCTCAGGGTTCCCTTCGGCGTCACCAACGGGGTCTCGGTCTTCCAAAGGGAGATGGACCGAATGGTCGACCGGTACGGTTTGCGGGCCACCTTTCCATACCTAGACAACGTCACCATCTGCGGCCATGATCAGCAGGACAACAACGCTAACCGTGCCAAATTTCTCCGCACCGCCACTCTCCTAAACCTCACCTACAACAAGGAGAAGTGCGTGTTTCGCACGACCCGCTTAGCCATCCTCGGCTATGTGGTCCAGAACGGAGTTCTGGAGCCCGATCCCGACCGCATGCGCCCCCTCATGGAGCTCCCCCACTGCCCCAAGGCCCTCAAACGCTGCCTGGGGTTCTTTTCGTACTACACTCAGTGGGTCCCAAACTATGCGGGCAAGGCCCGCCCACTCATACAGTCAACCCATTTTCCCCTGACTGCCTAGGCGCAACAGGCCTTCGCCCGTAACAGAGCCGATATCGCCAAGGCCGGGATACATGCAGTAGACGAGACACTGCCCTTTCAAGTAGAGAGCGACGCATCGGACGGCGTCCTTGCCGCCACCATCAATCAGGCCGGCAGACCCGAGGCATTCTTTTCCCGCACCCTTCACGCCTCAGAAATTCGGCACTCATCCGTCGAAAAAGAGGCCCAAGCTATCGTTGAAGCTGTACGGCATTGGAGGCATTACCTGGCTGGCAGGAGATTCACTCTCCTCACTGACCAACGGTCGGTAGCCTTCATGTTCAATAACACACAGCGGGGCAAGGTCAAGAATGATAAGATCTTGAGGTGGAGTATAGAGCTCTCCACCTACAATTACGAGATTTTCTATTGCCCCGGTAAGCTCAACGAGCCCCCAGACGCCCTATCCCGAGGTACATGTGCCAGTGCACAGGTAGACCGACTCCGGACCCTGCACGACAGTCTTTGTCACCCGGGATCACACGGTTGTACCATTTCATAAAGACCCGCAACATGCCCTACTCCGTCGAGGAAGTACGTACAATCACCAGGGACTGCCAGGTCTGTGCGGAGTGCAAGCCGCACTTCTACCAGCCGGACCGTGCGCGCCTGGTGAAGGGCTCCCACCCCTTTGAGCACCTCAGTGTGGATTTCAAAGAGCCCCTCCCCTCCACCGACCATAACACGTATTTTCTCAGTGTGGTCGATGAGTACCCCAGATTCACCTTCGCCATCCCATGCCCCGATATGACGTCTGCCACCGTCATCAAAGCCCTCAACACAATCTTCGCTCTGTTCGGTTTCCCCGCCTATATCTACAGTGACAGGGGATCCTCCTTCATGAGTGATGAGCTGTGTCAGTTCCTGCTCAGCAGGGGTATTGCGTCCAATTGAACGACAAGCTACAACCCCCATGGAAACGGACAGGTAGAGAGGGAGAATGGGACAGTATGGAGGGCCGTCCAACTGGCCCTACAGTCCAGGAACCTCCCGGCCTCCCACTGGCAGGAGGTTCTCCCTGATGCACTACACTCCATTCGGCCACTACTGTGCACCGCCACTAACACACCCCATGAACGTCTTTTTGTCTTCCCCAGGAAGTCCACATCTGGGGTGTTGCTCCCAACTTGGCTCGCAGCTACAGGACCCGTCCTGCTCCGTAGGCATGTCCGACTCCACAAGGCGGACCCGTTGGTGGAAAGGGTGCAATTGCTCCATGCAAACCCCCAGTATGACTACGTGGCGTACCCCGACGGTCGCCAGGATACTATCTCCCTCAGGCACCTGGCACCAGCAGGTCACACACACCCGTCCCGGCACCACCCTCCCCTCCCCCAGCGCTCCTAGCAGCAACCCCCCCGGGACCATCCGTCCTCCCTCTACCCACGCCCGAGGATGAAGAGGATTTTGGCACGCTCCCGGAGGCTCCGGACATCAGACCAGGATCGGCATCGCCGCCACCACTACGTCGCTCTCAGCGGCACATCAAGGCCCCGGACCGGTTAAACCTCTAACTAGTCCACTGGACTTCAAAATACTTTTTTTTCCTCTGTATCAAAAAATGTAAATGTAAAAAGAAAACCATTTGTTGTATATAGTTCTCCACCACCCCCGCCAGACTCAATTTTAACAGGACGTTAATGTGGTAAACCACTGTTGCACCTCTATTAGGTGATGTATGGTAGGACCTGTACTACAGATACGTTGGTCGTCCCTGCCTGTGGAGTATAAATATGTGTGTCCTCCAGGCTGCAGCCATTTCGCCAGTTGCTGTGGGAGGCCACACATCTTCGAGCAATAAAGCCTCAGTTGTACCCAACTCAAGTCTTTGTGCAATTGATCGTGCATCAGCGCCGCTGTAATGTCTAGGTGGCTCTGGCACATGGCTACCTGTGAGAAGACAGCCCTATCCTGGGCCTCGGCCAGCACCTGCACAGAGTGCCCCAGACCTTGGACATGCTGATCCATAGCCAAAACCTTCACCCCCAATGCGGACGCCACCCATGTGGTGATGGCCTGGGTAGCATGCGTGGTCGGCACCACGTCCTGCTCCTGCACGTAGTTGGACTCTTCCATGCTGGATGCTCGCCAATATCCCCTCATGTAGCCTGAGACTGCACCTCCACAATCGATGGGACTGTCCGTTCCAGAAGTCTGAAACCCGTCTGGATGGCAGCTAGTTCCTGGTGTCGGCCCACCCTCTGACCGTCCGCTCACTCGGTTATTCCTACCTCCACCTGATGCACCGGGGTAGCCATGTGGTGCGCACTAGAGGGTGTCCCAGGAGCCTCTTCACTTAAGTGCCAAACTGAGGTGAGTGTCTCTAGGGTGGCAGTCGGTGTCGGAGACATCAGTGATGGCAAATCAGTGTCATCCTCGGACTCGAGATCAGGGGTGTCCTGTGCTTGGATTAAGGGCTCCCGTCCATGCTGCTGTCTTTGTCGCTGGTTGGCACACAGAGGGGTCTAAGTCTGTGGCACTGACTGGGCGGGGGTCACCAGAAGGTTCTGCAAGGCACCAAGACAAGAGGCATGATTAGATCATGGGCCGGGAGAAGTGGGATGGTGGGGCTGAGGGTGGGGGTGAGGGTGGTGTAGGGGTGAGGATGGTGTGGATGTGGTGTTGGGTGGCGGTGACAGATGTCTGACAGGGAACCACAACCAAGCGAGGTCTTATTTCCTCACCGACGCCGAGCACCACCCTGGCAACTTCTTCTTCTGCCCGCCAACTATGTCTGGGGCCCTGTGCTCAGCCATAGTGAGGGGACGGAGGACCAGCGGTCCCTTTCCAGTTTTTCCCACTCCTGCCGATTATGAGCGGCCTTCTCCTGGGGAGGGGGGCGTGAAACAGAAAACGACAGTGTTAGGGTGGAGGTAGCTTGTGGCCTCAGTGGTCAGGGCACCTAGCCATGGCGGCCGGTATAAGTGCTGGCATGTGGTGCAGGGTGGGGGTTCGACCACTCTCCTGGTTGGGGGGGGCGCGCCAGGTGCCCAGTACTACCAACGCACCCAGACTGTCCTGAGGATGTTGTGCAGTTTTTTATAGCACTGCAGGCCGGTCAAGATGGTGTTGCTCATGGCGCTGACCACCTCTCCCACCTGTGCCCAGGCACAGCGAACAGCAGCGGCTGTCAGCCACCTTCCCGGGCCGGGGTATAAGGTAGCCTGCCTCTCCTCAACCATGTCCAGGAACGTCTTGAGCTCGTCATCTGTGAACCGTGGTGCCGCGTGTCTTGCTGCCATCTTGTTGGCTGGGTGGTATGTGTGGGGAGTGTAATGTGTATATGCGGCTTCAGCTTGTCAGCCTCACGAACCTGGCAAATCCCACACAGTTTCTCATTGGAATAGATTGTGTTCCACATGGCGTCGGTGCTAGCCCCTTAACAGTCACTAAATCGGTCCAGGTACACCTCCAGTTTTGCTGTCGTTGGAGTCCACGAATCCTGCCCTGACGTCAACACTTATTCGCAGGAACGGGGAATCCACCTGGTGGATTTTGAAGAAAGTGAGGCCTGGAATGGCAACTGCTCAAAGGAAGATCAGGATGTGGACTAGAAGGAGAAAGAGAAGGAAGATGCTGAATACAGAGGTGCTCCAACTGCACAGGGAAGTGCCCATGTCAGAGCAGGACTCGAGGGTCTCCTCAGGATGTCATCAATGTCAGAGACCATCCGATACAGCCACTTTCCAGCTGGGCCCCTCTGACCCAGGAGGACAACATAGACAATAACGGATGCACATCTGTCCAGAGATTTCACCGTTCACCTTTGAGGCCCCTTGCTTCCCTTCACATGCCATCCCTCTTTCTAATCTTGCTATTAAAGAATGGAAGCTCGGGCAGCACGGTGGCGCTGTGGGTTAGCCCTGCTGCCTCACGGCGCCGAGATCCCACGTTCGATCCTGGCTCTGGGTCACTGTCCGTGTGAAGTTTTCACATTCTCTGTGTTTGCGTGGGTTTCACCCCCACAACCCAAAGATGTGCAGGGTAGGTGGATTGGCCACGCTAAATTGCAGTGCGGGTTCAATTCCCGTATCGGCCTCCCCGAACAGGCACCAGAATGTGGCGACTAGGGGCTTTTCACAGTAACTTCATTTGAAGCCTACTTGGGACAATAAGCGATTTTCATTTCATTTCATTTTCATTTTTTCAATTGGATACTCTAAATTTTTTTTTTAGATGGAAGCTCACACGTGTGGCAACTTGTCTCAATACTTGCTTAGTGTTCATAGAATTTTGGAGTTTTACAGCACAGAAAGTGGCCCTTCAACCCATCGTGTCTATGCCTCCCATCAAACACCTATCTATTTGGGTTTTTTGCTGCAAAGAGAAACGGTAGGGAGGTGCCGACACTCTGGATTCTTGTAAAACACAATGAGAGGTTTATTAAGGGTGTTGCTTAATGCAGTCAAAGCCTGTGTTAACACTCTGTTGATGTCACTACACATCACATGTATTCCCAGATATATAACACCCCTCCCTGTTTACTTCATTGGTGCAACAACAACAATTAACATTTAAACAACAGATCCCCTGATATATTATTTTGATACATAAATACAATTCAGTAAGACAATCTCTGTGGTGGACGCCTATTCCTTTATGGTAGAATTTAGCATTCCTGAACTCGGCTATTTGCGACCTCAGAAGTGTTCTCATTCCTTTCTGTAGATGGTACTTCTTGAGTAGTTACTTCAGTATCTGTCACTATGGCATTGAAATGTCCCCAGAAACAGAATCTGAACTTGTCATTGTTCCAAAATATAGCTCTCTGGATCTTCTAAAGTTAGAACCTTTTGAGAAGTTTCTGCAAACTCACTTTGTGTAGCAAATAACTGATAAACATGACGTTGCCAAACTCATTCATCATCCAGCTGTACGGTGTCTGATATTGAACATGTCGATGCTAGAATCACAGCTGGTGCCCATTTGACGGTGGTGGCGTAACTCCTAGCTAGCACTCTGGTCCCCTGGTTGAATACTCGTCTTTCAGAGATTTTCTCCCTCCAAGCAATTTGTGCTTGCTGTTGTTGTTTGACAATCTCTGAAGTATCAGGTGGAGTTAACAAATCAAACTCTGTAGTTTCCTCTTGAACAACAGCATTGTGAGTGAACTTTGCTTGATAACATGTACAGTGTTCTGATTAGTGTTGAAATGTGTTTATTCTTCTTGCAAAGGTCCCCTGGTCCTTCGATGCTTTGATAGAATGTTTCAATGATTGCACAAAACGTTCAGCCAATCTATTCATTGCTGGATGATATTGAGCTGACTTGATATGACGTATATTGTTCCCAAGTAGTCCCCAAACTCTTCAAAGTAAACTGAGTACCGTTATCACTGACAATCTGCTCCAGTTTTCCAAATCTTAATTATTTTGGGCAGGATTCTCTATTCTGGAGAGTAAGGGCGGGATTCTCCGGCTGCGCTGCCCGGCGACCGGAAATTCCCGCCCGAGGTCAATGGCCCGCCCCCCACCCATACAAAGAACAAACAAAGAACAAAGAAATGTACAGCACAGGAACAGGCCCTTCGGCCCTCCAAGCCCATGTCGACCATGCTGCCCGACTAAACTACAGTCTTCTACACTTCCTGGGTCCGTATCCCTCTATTCCCATCCTATTCATGTATTTGTCAAGATGCCCCTTAAATGTCACTATCGTCCCTGATTCCACCACCTTCTCCGGTAGCGAGTTCCAGGCACCCACTACCCTCTGTATAAAAAAAACTTGCCTCGTACTTCTACTCTAAACCTTGCCCCTTTCACCTTAAACCTATGCCCCCTAGTAATTGACCCCTCTACCCTGGGGAAAAGCCTCTGACTATCCATTCTGTCTATGCCCCTCACAATTTTGTAGACCTCTATCAGGTCGTTCCAGTGAGAACAAACCGAGTTTATTCAACCGCTCCTCATAGCTAATGCCCTCCATACCAGGCAACATTCTGGTAAATCTCTTCTGCACCCTCTCTAAAGCCTCCTCATCCTTCTGGTAGTGTGGCGACCAGAATTGAACACTATACTCCAAGTGTGGCCTAACTAAGGTTCGAGACAGCTGCAACATGACTTGCCAATTTTTATACTCGATGCCCCGGCCAATGAAGGCAAGCATGCTGTATGCCTTCTTGACTACCTTTTCCACCTGTGTTGCCCCTTTCAGTGACCTGTGGACCTGTACACCTAGATCTCTCTGACTTTCAATACTCTTGAAGGTTCTACCATTCACTGTATATTCCCTACCTGCATTAGACCTTCCAAAATGCATTACCTCACATTTGTCCGGATTAAACTCCATCTGCCATCTCTCCGCCCAAGTCTCCAAACAATCTAAATCCTGCTGTATCCTCTGACAGTCCTCATCGCTATCCGCAATTCCACCAACCTTTGTGTCGTCTGCAAACTTACTAATCAGACCAGTTACATTTTCCTCCAAATCATTTATATATACTACAAACAGCAAAGGTCCCAATGGTAATCTTGCAGCGGGTGGGGCAGAAGAATCCAGCCCAAAGTGTTGCCGCCAGGATTGAATTGCGTGTGATTCGCATTCCCATTGGGAGTGCTATTCACTGAGCAAGTCAGGCACTCTGTTGGCGAGAATTCAGAGCAATTCCCAGCCCACCGGGTGTTCTAACTCCTGGGACCAAAGTTAGCACTAAAGAACCTGGCAGATGGAGCTGTTTTTAAGTGCTCCCCTTACCACACACTCACCAGAGCCACGAAGATGGCTCAGAGAATACCTGCCCCTCGAGGTCAGGAGTCCAAGGTGCACCCACAGCTCCATGCCAGTGAGGAGGGGAGAGGCACCCTCTTCCCCAGGGTGGGCCGCAGACTGAAGCCTCACCTCCTGAACACCACCTGGGAGGTGAAGGCAGAGGCAGCCACTGCTGCCAGTCCCACCAGAAGGAGACAGCTGATGATCTGGAGAGGTAAGGGTCACTGGTGAGGCCTCTGCCCTGAGAGGGGCAGAGAACCAGGGAGGGCTCCAAAGGCCACGATGCAGGTGTTCTCTGATTGGGGAGAGCTCTGCTGATCATCTGTTTCCTCTGCAGTGATGCAGTGCTTCTGAGAAGTGCCAACACCTGGTGGGCCCTGATTGAGATTAGCCAAGCCTATCCTCTTGGTGATACAGTTGGGGTATGATGGTGGCCACAGGGGTGGCCTGGGTGAGCTCCTAGATGGTCAGAGGTCTTCTGAGCATTCAGGTGTGTGAGCACCAGGAGCCTGTAAGTACCACACCCAGTGGTGTAAGTCCTGTCCCACTGAAATTACAAACATCCAGAATGCAATGACCTACTGTGGTAAACTTTGTTGAAGCCATCGCTGACTGTAATTGCTTGGAGCCTGCAGTGAACGTGTCTCCGGAGGCCACAGTGCGGTGCAACAGCAGAAAGCAGGTTGATTTAAAGGACTCCGTGAAGCTGAAAGCAAGTGTTCAGCAGTTTAGTGGGTGAGATTTAGCTGGTTGGGGGAGAGGGGGTGGTTCAGGCTTGGAGTGGGGAGTCAGGTTCAAGTGGGCATCAGGTTGGGGGGTTCGTCTTGGGATGGGGAGTTCCGGGAGGGTGGAGGGAGGTCGAGTTGGGGTGGGTGGGTTGTGCTTGGGGGGGGGGGGGGGGGGGGGGTGGCGTTGGGGGTGGTTTGGTCAGGTCAGTGAGGGGTCAAGTTGATTGCAGAGAGTTGAAGTTAGACGGGGTTTCATTTCTTCTAACTTTCAGAATAACTATTGATGTAAAACTGGCAGAACCATTCAAATTTAAATCACTTTATCCAATGGTTCCCAGCCCAGTGCAGTTATCCAGGGGAAGTTGGCATTTCTGGGCAATTGCTGGGCAAACGCTTACCCGGGAACCTCTGAGTGGGGTTCCCCAGTACATCTTTGGGGTAACCCACCAAATGGGACGCTGGGCAACCTGGAAGTTGCGGGCAGTATATGTGTTTGAATGTGACAGTCAAGCTTCTGGAGGAGCAAAGCAACTTGAGCTGAATCTTGCTGATTTCTGCATTTAGCCGCATGTGCAGATGCCTGAAGTTGCTGTCTAGTTCACTCCCTGATCAGCAAGCACTGGCAGGTCACCATTATTCTTGCCATAAAATATTCAGCATTGCAAATTACCAGACAAATGCAAGTCTTTTTCCATGAAAAATTCACATTTTTCTTATGTAGCTTGACCCGAGTTGTGAAGGCATTTTTTTTCCTGATTTCACTCCCCTGCTTTTATGGCTGTTGACATTTACATGATCAATGGTACCATATATTTACATGATGTGAAATAAAAATGGTAGCAATTTCAGAATAATGAGATTGTAAATCTAGACAGTTATTGTTTTAAAACTGTTCATCTTTTATTGCCTGTATTTCATTCCTCCCCAAAAAGAAATATTACATTTATTTTGTCAATTACAGTAGCACAGTGGTTAGCACTGTTGCTTCACAGCAGCAGGGTCCCAGGTTTGATTCCTGCTTGAGTCACTGTCTGTGCGGAGTCTGCAGCTCTCCGTGTCTGCGTGGGTTTCCTCTGGGGGTTCCAGTTTCCTCCCACAAGTCCCGAAAGACGTTCTGTTAGGTGAATTAGACATTCTGAATTCTCCCTCTGTGTACCTGAACAGGCGCCGTAGTGTGGCGATTAGGGGATTTTCACAGTAACTTCATTGCAGTGTTAATGTAAGCCTACTTGTGTCGATAATAAAGATTGCTTTGGTCCATTTCAGTCATTTCTTGTTTAATTGTGAAAGACAAAATTATTTTTCAACCTGGACTGTTCTTTTTCTTTGCAGTCTTCTTTAATATCAGAGCCATCTATTGATCTGCTTCCGCAGGGGCTATTGCCCCAAGCTACCATGGTCAATCAGTCTGCGTCAATGGCACAGGTTAGAAAACAAATACACTTTTTTTTACTTACTTCAACATATTGTCTTTAATTTCCATAACATTTTGTTTGTAATCTTCAGCTTGTGACTCCCGAGGCCCTGTACCTATGCCCAGCTGTGCAGGGCTGTGTCTGTCCTCCATCTTCCAGGAGAAACTGTTCCCAACCACCCCTGGCTCTCTTACCTCCTCTTGATGTTCTCATCATCTGGTGCCAGCCACCCGATCTATTTTCATGTGGGGATCCACTAAGGTGACTATCTAAGCTAGTGCAGGACGCACTTGAAACTTGTGACAGTGCTTGGTCTGCGGACTCTTCTGGCAGCACTTGCCACAGTTAAAGCACAGAAATTTGTCCTTGCCCCTCCATGTCAGAAGCTGTAGGGGACTCGAGAAGAAATCATGAGAACTTGCCTTGGAGAATAGAAGCCTCTTCAGTGCTTTACCAAAGCAGCTGAGTCTTTGGTATGCTGTCAGACAGGGTGGAATGCACTGGACTCCGTTAATCTATGCATTGCATTATTTCTTCACTGGGGATGCTCATCGTGCCTTCTCGACTGGCTCATGGTTAGCCACTCTGGCAATTTCCATGACAATCACAATGTGTAGATTGAGCACTTATAACTACAGAATTCCTACAGTGCAGAAGGAGGCCATTCAGCCCATAGACTCTGCGCTGACCCTCTGAAAGAGCACCCTACCTAGGGCCACTGTCCCACCCTATCCCCGTAACCCCATAACCCCACCTAACCTGTGCATATTTGGACACTAAGGGGCAATTAATCATCGCCAATCTACCTAACCTGCACATCTTTGGATTGTGGGTGGAAACTGGAGAACCCAGCGGAAACCCACGCAGACACAAGGAGCAAACTCCCCACGGACAGTCACCCAAGGTTGGAATTGAATCCAGGTCCCTGGCGCTGTGAGGCAGCACAGGCCTTTGTCATTTCTCAAACATTATGTGTCCTTTTCACCTGAAAGGACAAAAAAGAAAGAGTTACAGTGCTGCTGGTCTCCATGACAAATGCTAACGCCTGATTGACACAAGAAGCTGCATGTTTCACTGCTGGCAGATCCTCAAACAGCGCTATGGTCTAAGCCTTGCTGAAGAATCAATAAGTAGACTGGGCACACATTCCTGCCATGTTCAAGAACAACATTCAGCCTCAGGCTCGTCAGTTGATGTGTCTTCTGGAGGTTGAATGCCAAGAGGCCTGGCATGAGTGTCTTGTACTGCACTTATCTTGTCTGAGTAAAGAAGGTCATTGAACCTTTTCCTACACTGGCTGCAATTTGTTTCCATTGTTGGGTGTGTTATAATGATATAAAGGCACCTGTGACTCAGGGGATTGGGTAAACACTTTATAGATTCATTTATTTAGACATGGAAATGTTTATACAGAGGGATAAAGTTTGAAGAGCGGAGCTGTGTCTGTGTGTCTCTGCTCAAAAGCAAAAGTGAAACTAAAACTGGATGACGTGTCACAGTTCCTTTCTAGTGATGTCATGCTGCAATCCCTTAAAAGCATATTGCAACAGCCATATTTCATCCTTTCACCTTCTCCGCAAACTCCATTCTTGCCCGCTTGGTTTGGGAGGGTGGCCTTCTCCTACCACCCTCTGAAAAAAGGACTTCCTTCCTGTTTCTCACCGTGCCTGCGAAGCACAGCACAGCCTTGCCTTGGATGCCAGCCTTCTGCCTCTCTTCTGGAATCCCTGGTGACCGCGTGCTTGCATCCTTGAAATTAAATGGCAGTCGCGTAATGGCATAAACGGACCCTCGGCTGCTCAGATGCACCTCCATTCCCACCCTTGTAGCCACTGGTTGGCCACCCAACAGTCTGACACTGTCAAAATCAGGGGCTGTGACTACTTACTGCCCCCACCACACCCCCTGAAGTGTGGGATCAGTGGTCCTGAAGTTGGTTTCCTGACTCTGAAAGGAAAATCCAGCCCCATTTCTTGTCATTGTCTTTAAACAATGGTAGTTCAGTTTGAATATTTCCAAACTAAAGTTCTGATTCAAATAAATGACTGCCCCATTACTATATTTAGATTGAGAATTACATTTAAACATGACTGTCCACATGAAATATATGTAATTTAAACTTGAGCATGTTTTTAAAAATATCGATATTGTTCTAAATACCAGTTCCCAGCACAGTTGGATATGATTCAGTCTCTCAAGGACCAGCTTGAGCAACGTACACGTATTCTCCAAGCAAACATCACATGGCAGCAAGAAGAACTACATAAAATCCAGGAGCAACTGTGCATGGTGGATGATTCAAATTTACAGGTGAAAATGTACAACAGATGCTTGCAGCAAATTGGAAAATTATGGTGGGATACATCAGTCTAACTTTATGTTCTAAAATGTATTCAACCCATTCCTATTTCAAGATGCAATTTGTGTCCACATTTTGGAATACAAAGTGAACTAATAGTGATAACTAGTTGAACATCAGAATAGAATTGTTTCCCTATAAAGTGGGGGGGGGGAATTTTCTCAGGTGCCTCGCCTTCTTGTTTCTGTTGAAATTACAGAAGTCAGGCAGGACGGTGGCACAGTGGTTAGCACTGCTGCCTCACAGCGCCGAGGTCCCCGATTCGATCATGGACCTGAGTCACTGTCCATGTGGAGTTTGCACATTCTCCCCATGTTTGCGTGGGTTTCGCCCCCACAACACAAAGATGTGCTGCGTAGGTGGATTGGCCACGCTAAGTTGCCCCTGAATTGGAAAAATGAATTGGGTACTCTAAATTTATTTTAAAAAAGAAAATACAGAAGACTGAAAAACTACTGGACAGGAACTCCAACTAAAGGGTGGGATTCTCCAGTCTCCCAGCTGTTTCCCCACAGCGGGAGGCTGTGCGTTGTTCGCTGGTGATGGGATTCTCTGTTCCCGCCGCTGTCAATCACCCCACGCATGGAAACGTGCAGGCAGGGGTATGTTGCCAACAGGATCAGCAAAATCTGCTGCCAGCAAACTTCCAGAGAAGTTTGGCCAAAATGGCAGAAAGTGTAACCCTGAATTTCTGAGAGTTGGACCTTGAAACATCTTGCAGCAGGAATACAGATTTATTGCTGTGACCTCAGATAAACTGGTGCTGTTGTGTTTCTATGGATAAAGGTCATATACCATAAAATATGGTGTACTGAAAGCAATCTAGAAGTCACACTCAGGGTGTTTACAATAAATTACCAACAAAGCACCAGCCAGTCCTTACGTTTTACGGATTGAAAATCCTGTATGAATACTGTGATGCACCGTTCCTGGGAACAAAATTGGCTTGTCATTGGCCTATCCAATAAGATATCTATAGCTAATCCCGTCATGGTGCAGGGAAAATTAGACAGTAATGTTGAAACATATCTGCAGGCCACTCAAATCATTTATACCGTTGGGATTACTACCTATGAGGAAGACCTCACTTTAGCTCATAGGTTTTAGACCTGGTTCAGTGGTGGCACTCTTGCCTCTGATATAGAAAGCATTGGGTTCAAGCCCCACTTCTGGACTTGAGCACATGTTCTAGGTTGTGTCATAATAATCTTGTTCATGGTTCATATTAATATTTCAGAGGTCATTTTTAAATTTTTGGAAGATTAAATTTGTAACGGTTCGGTAATTAAAACGCTGGATTTTTTGTAAATGCCAGAACGCCTCAAGTAATGGCAGTTTATGTTGGGTTTAATAGGACTGGGGAGGTGGCGCTGTCAGTGGTGTGGGAAGCATTGAAGGCAGTAGTGAAGGATGTGGTTATCTTGTTTAAGGCTCAGGTGAATAGGGAGGTAAAGGAGGAGCGTAAACAGTTAGCAGAGGAAATTTTGGAGGTGGATGGATGTTATGCAGAGGATCTGACTTCGGATCTTCTGGGGGGTGGGGGAGGAAGAAGTTGCAGGTGAGGTTTGACCTTCTGTCCATGGGAAAGTAAATTCGGCAATTAAGGCCGGTGAAGGAGGCAGTATATGTGTATGGGGAGAAGGCCAACTAACGGCAGGCGGCCGCGAGAGAGATTGTTCAGGTCCGGGATAGGACAGGGGAGTTGGTGGTGGTGCTCAAACAGGTGAAAAAGGTATTTGAAGAACTTTATAAGAATCTATATAAGTCGGAGCCTCCGGAGGATGAGTCAGACATGAGGGAGTTTCTGAACGATTGGTGTGTCCTGTGGTGGGAGAGGAGGAGAGGGTGGAGGAACTACGGGCTGTGATAGGGAAGATAGGTAAGGCACTGGGACTGGACTGTTTCCTGATGGAGTTTTGTAAGAGGTTTCTGAATAAGTTGGCGACACTGCAGGCGGATATGTTCGAGGATGCGATAGCGAAGGCGGTACTGTCGGAAAAAATGGGACAAGATCCATTTTTCTGCTGCAGAAAAAGGAGAAGGACCCAGTAGAGTGTGGGTCGTTCAGGTCAATATCATTATTGAATGTGGATGCCAAGTTTTGACAAAGTTGTTGCCGTTCAAGTTGGAGGAGTGCCTCCCGAAGGTGACTGGGGAAGAGCGGACGGAGTTCATGAAAGGCAGACAGTTGTCGTCTACTGTGTGGCGCCTGTTGAATGTGGCGCTTTCTCCGGCAGAAGGGAAGGAGTTGGAGATGGCGGTGCTGCTGGATCCAGAGAAGGTGTTTGATCACATGGAGTTGAGCTATTTGTTTGTGGTGTTGGAGAGGTTTGCGATTGTGCCGAAGGTGTGGGTGAAGCTGTTGTCCAAGGTCCCGATAGCGAGTGTGCATACAAACAAGATGAATTCAGGCTACTTTCTGTCATAATATACATCTATGTATATAATTGAGTGCAGACAGGCAGTGATTGACACACAGGATGACCAGTAAGCACACAGAACAGAGCAGCCAATCACTAGACAGGACGTGACCACAATAAAGCCAGAGGACACCAGTTTTCCCGCTCTCTCGGGACTCAGCCTCCGGGACAATCAGAGTTAGTGAGCTGGCCAGTGCAAACACCGTGTGGTAGCTAGTAAGTCTGGTTAGGCTAGTATCAGGTCTCCAGTCAAGTCAGCATAGTGTCAACCCACAGTTGAACATGTATAATAGTTTAGATGTTAAATTAAAAATTGTGTTGCATCTTATCAAGTGTTGGAGGTCTGTCTCTCGCTACACTGCATCAAGTGCAGTCCACATCGACCCAGCCTACCCAACACATCATGGTACCAGTGAGTGATGCTGAAAATTGACGGACCTACTTTGAGTGAATCAGCGTTGACCAGCAAACAGACAGACCTTTCTTGAGTGAATCAGTGTTGACCAGCAAACAGATGGACCTTTCTTGAGTGAATCAGCGTTGACCAGCAAACAGCCATCCGGTGACATGGAAAAACGTCTGCCCTCCTCCGCAGCTCCGCATCGCCGGCAACCTCGGTACAAATTGGAAGATCTTCAAACAAAAGTTCCAACTCTATCCAGAAGCCACCGACCTCGAGGCCGCATCGGACGCCAGGAAGATCGCACTATTCTTCTCCACAGCCGGGGACCACGCCATCCACATCTACAACTCCCTTACATTCGCTGAAGGCGAAGACAAGACAAAATTTAAAACAGTCCTACTGAAGTTCGAAGCCACTGCGACATTGAGTGAATGAGAGCTTTGAACGGTACGTTTTCCAGCAGAGGCTTCAGGGTAAGGATAAACCTTTTCAATCCTTTCTGACCCATCTCCGCATCCTCGCGCAGTCATGTAACTATGACTCGACCACTGATTCCATGATCCGGGATCAAATCATTTTTGGGGTCCACTCCGATGCCCTTTGCCAGCAGCTCCTGAAAGTCAAGCAGCTCACCCCTCACCATCGCCATCGAAACGTGCGTTCTCCACAAACATGCTCACAATCGGTACTCCCACATCAGGGTGGCAGAAACGGCAAAGCTAACCTCCCAGGAGGCAGAACGGGTGCAGGCCATCGCACAAATGCAGGGTTTAAGTATCGACGAGGGTGGCCATTCCGCACACTTTTCCCGGGCCCCTGCGCATGCGCGCCACGACCGAGGAGACGGCGAGACCGACGACCAGACTGCGCAGGTGCGTACGTCATTCGACCGCACTGCGCATACGCGATGGCGCACGGAACGCGCTGATGTTGGCGTCATGACATGTCTGAATTGTGGTTCCGCCCATTTAATGCAGCCATGTACTGCAAAATCACGCGGCGTCTACAGTGTGGCAAGCTTGGCCACTACGCAGCCCTTTGCAGATCTGCTCCACTGCCCAGCATCCAACGATCCCAGCCGCGGTGCAGAAGCGTCCGTTCAATACAGCAGGCCATGCCAGACTCTGGCCCCGACATCCCAACAGACCCTGATGCTGCGTGCCTCAAATCTCCATTCCCGGTGGGCAACATCACAAAGCATGCGCTGCCTTTCTCCAAGACAGCGAAGCACCTCCCGATCCTCAGCGTGGATCCCAACGACATGTGGTGTGCTGTCCTCACAGTCAACAAGGCTCGTATCTGGTTCAAACTGGACACTGGCGCATCGGTGAACCTCATCTCCAAATCCGATATCGACACCATCCGCGTCAGACCAAGCATTCTTCCACCGGCCTGTCAGCGCCTTGACTACAATGGCAATGCCATAGCTGCCAATGGCTCATGCCAACTCGGAGTTTCCAATAAGTCATTTAAAGCGACACTGCGATTTGAGATTGTGGGACCTGACAGAGCATCCCTGCCCGGTGCTCGAGCCTGCAAACTCCTGAACTTGGTTCAGCGAGTCCACACCATGTCGTCCTCACAGGCGACGGCCTCACCTGATGAGAGCTTCCAGGCTGAAATTGATGACATCATCACGCAGTACCACAGCGTGTTCGACGGAATGGGCACACTCCCATACCGATACAAAATCCTGCTCAAACCAAACGCCACCCCTGTGATCCACGCACCATGTCGGGTGCCGGCACCCCTCAAGGACCGCCTCAAGCAGCAGTTACAGGACCTCCAGGACCAGGGCACCATATCAAAGGTCACAGAACCCACAGACTGGGTCAGCTCCATGGTCTGCGTCAAGAAACCGTCAGGGGAGCTTCGAATCTGCATCGACCCCAAGGATTTAAACCGCAACATCATGAGGGAACATTACCTGATACCAAAACGAGAAGAGTTGACCAGCGAGATGGCTCATGCCAAACTCTTTACAAAGCTGGACGCCTCCAAGAGGTTCTGGCAAATACAGCTGGATGCATCCAGTCGCAAGCTGTACACATTCAATACCCCGTTCGGTCGCTACTGCTACAACCGGATGCCTTTTGGCATCATCTCTGCCTCAGAGGTATTTCACTGCATCATGGAACAGATGATGGAGGGTATCAAAGGGGTGCGCGTGTATGTTGACGATGTCATAATCTGGTCCACAACTCTATGTTCTATCGTGTAGATGGGCTTTAGAGTGGTTTCACAGGTCGGCGCAACATCGAGGGCCGAAGGGCCTGTACTGCGCTGTAATGTTCTATGTTCCTGAAGAACACATCGATCGCCTCAAGTAGGTATTCCACTGAATCCATGAGCATGGCCTCCGACTCAACAGAGCGAAGTGCTCGTTCGGTCAATCAGAAATCAAATTCCTTGGTGACCACATCTTGCAGCAAGGCGCGCGGCCAGATGCTGACAAGGTCTCAGCGATCAACGCCATGAAGACCCCAGAGGACAGGGAAGGCAGTCCTCCGCTTTCTAGGACTGATCAACGTCCTCAGGAAGTTCATTCCCAACATGGCGGCACACACCACAGCCCTCCGCCATCTCGTCAAAAAGTCAACGGAATTTCAGTGGCTGCCTGCTCATGAGAACAAATGGCATGCGCTGAGGGCAAAACACACCACAGCCCTGGTTCTGGCGTTCTTCGACCCTACCAGAGAGACCAAAATATCCACTGACGCAAGCCAGGACGGTATTGGGGCGGTGCGCCTCCAACGGGATGACTCCTCCTCATGGGCCCCAGTTGCGTATGCCTCCAGAGCCATGACGCCCACTGAGCAACGGTACGTTCAGATCGAGAAGGAATGTCTGGGCCTCCTAACGGGAATCGACAAATTTCACGACTATGTGTATGGCCTCCCAAAATTCACGGTTGAGACGGACCACAGGTCATTAGTCCACATAATCCAGAAGGATTTGAATGACATGACGCCTCGGTTACAACGAATCCTTCTCAAGCTACGCCGCTATGACTTTGAACTTGTCTACACGCCAGGCAAAGAACTCATTGTTGCAGATGCCCTTTCCAGGTCTATCACCACACCGTGTGAACAAACTGACTTTGTCTGCCAAATCGATGCGCAGATGCAATTGTGTGCCTCCAACCTTCTGGCCACTGATGAGAGGGTCATCCAAATTTGTGAGGAAACGGCCAAGGATCCTCTGCTACAGCGTGTGATGCAGCACCTCACGAATGGCTGGCAGAAGGGACAGTGTCCCCAGTTTTACAATGTTAAGGCCGACCTGACGGTGGTGGACGGCATCCTCATGAAGCTCGATAGGATTGTGATTCCGCAGAGCATGCGAGCTATGGTGCTCGGCCAACTCCATGAGGGTCACCTGGGGGTCGAGAAATGTCGACGCAGAGCTCGAGAGGCAGTCTATTGGCCGGGCATCAGCCAGGATGTTGCCAACACGGTCCTCAACTGCCCCACATGTCAGAAATTTCAGCCAGCTCAACCCAAAGAAACTCTGCAGCAACATGAGATAGTGACCTCCCCATGGTCCAAAGTCGGTGTCGACCTTTTCCACGCCAAGGGACGTGACTATGTCCTCCTGGTCGACTACTTCTCCAGTTACCCAGAAGCGGTGAAACTGTCCGACCTCACGTCGAAGGCGGTGATTAAAGCATGCAAAGAAACGTTTGCCAGGCATGGGATACCGCTCAGGGTGATGAGTGACAACGGTCCCTGTTTTTACAGCCAGGAATGGTCTGATTTTGCCCGCCTATACAACTTTCATCACGTAACCTCCAGCCCCCACTACCCGCAGTCAAACGGAAAGGCCGAAAAAGGGGTCCATATCGTCAAGAGATTACTATGCAAGGCTGCAGACTCAGGCTCCGACTTCAACCTGGCGCTGCTGGCATACAGAGCACCCCCGCTGTCCACTGGGTTGTCTCCCGCGCAGATGCTCATGCACCGCACTCTGCGAACCACGGTTCCAGCCATCCATGTTCCAGACCTTGACCACTTCACGGTCATACAAAAGATGCAGCAATCTCGGGCCCAACAGAAATCAGCATACGACATTCATGCCACGGATCTCCCCGAGCTGGTCCCAACTGATCGTGTTCGTGTGCAGTTGCCTGACGGCGGCTGGTCCGCCACAGCTGTGGTGATCAAGCAAGTGGCCCCGAGATCGTTCCTCGTCCGCATGGCTCCTTCCTACGACGCAACAGACGGGCGCTGCGCAGAGTTCCACGCCCGCCACCCAACCATGATGTCCCGCCTCACACAATGCTTCCTCCGGACGTGCCCTACCACGAGGCCACCGATCTACCAGAAATCCTGCCGACCTCTGCGACAACCGCATTGACGGTGGTCCCTCCTATCCAAGTGCAGGCGGCCCCTGATCCACCTTGAGGCGGTCAACCAGAATTCGTCGCCCGCCGTTGAGACTAAACTTATAGACTGAGCTTTTGCACAACTGTGGTACCTTATTGTTTTGACCTCTGTAAATATCGTATTTTACTGTTTCATCTGCCCTATATCTGCACTAGCGACACCTTCCTGTGTACATAAGGTCATTTTCGCACATTCTGTTTATAGTTATGCACATATACGCATCCACACGCACATGCACCTTAATATTTATTATCTCAACACACATAGTACAAAACAAAATGAAAAAGGGAGGGAGATGTCATAATATACATCTATGTATTTAATGGAGTGCAGACAGGCAGTGATTGACATACAGGATGACCAGTAAGCACACAGAACAGAGCAGCCAATCACTAGACAGGACGTGACCACTATAAAGCCAGAGGACACCAGTTTTCCCGCTCTCTCGGGACCAAGCCTCCGGGACAGTCAGAGTTAGTGAGCTGGCCAGTGCAAACACCATGTGGTAGCTAGTAAGTCTGGTTAGGCTAGTATCAGGTCTCCAGTCAAGTCAGCATAGTGTCAACCCACAGTTGAACATGTATAATAGTTTAGATGTTAAATAAAATCATGCTGCATCTTATCAAGTGTTGGAGGTCTATCTCTCGCTACACTGCATCAAGTGCAGTCCACATCGACTCAGCCTACCTAACACATCACTTACCTTTGCACAGGAGAACGAGGCAGGGGTGCCCTATGTCCCCCCCCCTTATGTTCACGCTCGCAATAGAGCCCTTGGCCATTGCACAAAAGTGCTCAGATGATGAAAGGGGGATAAGATGGGGGGGGGTTCAGTGATTTACTGAGGTGGGATAGCCTTCCCCTATCGTTGGCAGGCTGGGCGCAGGTGGTTAAGATGAATATTTTGCAGCCATTTTTGTTCATTTTCAGTGCTTGCCAGTCTTTTTGCCAAAATCGTTTTTTATGGGGTGGAGAGGCTGGTTTCATCATTTGTGTGGGCAGGGAAGGTAGCAAGGATTAGGGGGACTGTGCTCCAGAGAGGGCCCTTCCGAATTTGATATATTATTATTGGGCTGTGAATGCTGAGAAGGTGCGGGGTGAGAGCAGGGAAACTGAGGCGTTGTGGGTGATTATGGAGACAGGTTCCTGTGAGGGGTCGGGGTTGCGGGCACTGGCAATGGCAGTGCTCCCGTTTGCCCCAGGGACGTATTTGGGGAGTCCAGTGGTGACGGCCACACTGAAAATATGGAGGCAGTTTCAGCAGCACTTTAAATTGGGGGCGTGGTCGAAGTTGATGCTGATTCGAGGGAACCATGGGTTTGAACCTTGGAGGATGGATGGAAGGTTTCGGGGATGGGAGGAGTGAGGGGTAGTGGAAATAAAGGATCTGTTTCGAGAAGGATGGGTTTGCGAGTTTGGAAGTGTTGGGAGTGAAGTTTGGTGTCCCGCGCAGGGAAGGTTTCAGGTACATGCAGATGTGGGATTTTGTGACAAAGCTCGTGGCGACCTTCCGGTGGCACCACCCTCGTCGTTACTGGCGAGGGTGTTGTCGGTGTTTGGAAGTTGGGGGGGTCATCTCAGCTATTTATGGGAAGATTTTGGAGAAGGATAGGGCATCTCTGGAGGGGGTTAAGGCCAAGTGGGAAGAGGAGTTGGGAACGTCGTTGGAGGAGGGATTGTGGTGTGAGGTGCTGTGGAGGGTGAATGCCTCAACCTTGTGTGCGAGGCTGGGTTTGATACGGCTAAAGGTAGTACACAGAGCGCACCTGACAGAGTTGAGGATGAGCCGGTTGTTTGAGGGGGTGGAGGATACTTGTAAGTGGAGTGAGAGGGGTCCATCCAATCATGTACACATGTTCTGGTTCTGTCCAAAGATCGGGGCCATTCTTCAGCACCATGTCAGCAAATCTACATGTGGACTTAGAGCCTAGTCCCCTGGCCCATTTTCAGGTGTCAGATTTGCTGGAGGTTCAGACCGGTGGGGGTGGGGGCGTGGGGGGGGGGGGGGGGGGGGGTGTGCAGATGTTTTAGCCTTTGCTTCTTTGATTGCTCGTAGGCGGGTCCTGTTGGTCAGTTTCTCTACCCTGTGCCTCAATATGGCTGGGGATCTACTGGAATTCTTGTATTTGGAAAAGGTGAAATTTGCTCAGATGAGTCGAGTGAGGGGTTCCACAAGAGATCGGGTCTGTTTGTATTGCAATTCGGGGAGCTGGTTGCCGCCAATTGTTAGAGGGAGGGGTGGGGGATTAGATGGGGGAGATTGGGTAGGGGAGAGGAGGTGGATCCGGAGGAGTTGTTTTGGGTTGATTTTAGTTTCTAAATGTTGTGTGTTTTATGTGTTTAATTGTTAAAATGTTAAAATGTGAATAAAAATATATATTTTTTAAAGTAATGGCAGTACAAAGGGTTCTGTCTGTACTCCTGAGGTCAGAAGGTGTGGCAGATGGCCTTTTTAAAAAAATTTAAAGTACCTAATTATTATTTTTTTCTAATTAAGGGGCAATTTAGCCAGGCCAATCCACCTACACTACACATCTTTGGGTTGTGGGGGTGAGACCCACGCAGACTTGGAGAGAACGTGCAAACTCCACACAGACAGTGACCCGGGGCCGGAATCGACCCGGGTCCTCGGCACGTGAGGCATGGTGCTAACCACTGCACCACTGTGCTGCCCAGATGGCCTTCTTTTAACCAGGGTATTGTAGACAGTAAGTCTGCGAAAAATCATTCAAAATTTGAATTATTCACACAGACTTCAGGGTCGACATGTTTGATTTTGAAGCTAAAAGTTAATTAATCTAAAAATCTATCTGAAGGTGGTTGCAGATCGGGGGGTAGGTATGTGATTGTGACAGGGGCGCTGGAGGGGGGCTAGTGGCGCTGGTAAGTGTATATGGTCCCAATTGGGATGATGTGGGATTCGCGAAGATGGTGTGTGGGGCCATCCCCGACTTGGACACACACAAACTGATAGTGGGGGGGGACTGGAACTTGGTGCGGGAGCCAAAATTGGACATGTCACGGCCGCGCTCGCTAGTCCCGTCAGGGGGGGCGAAGGCGCTGGTTCGGCTTATGGTGGAAATGGGAGGGGTGGACCCTTGGAGGTGTCCCGAGGGAGCGGGAGTACTCTTTTTTCTCAGCGGTCCATCAGGTATACTCGCGGATTGACTTTTTCATGGCAGGGAAAGCGCTGCTGGCTGGGGTTATAGGGTCGGAGTACTCGGCAATTGCAATATCAGATCATGCTCCGCATTGGGTGGATATGGTACTGGATAAAGGGATGGTACAGAGACCAGGGTGGAAGTTAGATGTGCGACTGTTGGGGGACCGAGAGTTCTGTAACAAAATTGAAAAAGTAATCGAGGAATATTGTAGGTTTTAACTGCACGGGTGAGGTGTCAAAGGCGGTTGTTTGGGAGGCTTTAAAGGCGGTGGTGAGGGGTGAGGTGGTCTCGTTCAAGGCTAGGCTAGACAAAGAGGAGAGGTTGGAACGTCAGAGGGTAATAGATAAGATGCTGGAGGTAGACAGGAGGTATGCAGAAGATAGGAACCCAGCACAGTTGGAAAAGAGGAAGGAACTCCAGGCGAGCTTTGACTGACTATCTACCAGGAAGGCGGTGCGCCAATTGAGGCAAGCAAGGGGTGCAGTTTACGATCATGGAGAGAAGGCGGGCCGAATGTTGGCGGGTCAGCTCCGTAGGGAAGCTGCGGCAAGGGAAATTGTCCAGGTGCAGGACAGGGCAGGGAAGTTGGTGGGAGATCCAGATCAGATTAACAAGGTCTTTAAGGAATTCTATGAGAGGTTGTACAGGTCAGAGCCACCTGGTGGAGGCCGGGAGTTGCAGGAATTTCTAGATGGGCTGGAGTACCCGAGGTTAGGGGAGGGGGACAGGGCTACATTAGAGGGGGGCGATAGTGGAGCAGGAGATAAAAGATGCGATTGAGAGGATGCAGTCAGGGAAGGTGGCAGGGCCGGTTGGGTTTCCAGTGGAATAAAAAATTCAAAATTAAACTGGTACCGCTGATGGTGGGGATGTTTGAGGAGGCAATAGGGAAGGAGGTGTTACCACAAACTTTGGGCATGCATCGATTTCCCTGTTACTTAAAAAAGATAAGGATGTGACGGAGTGTGGGTTGTATAGGCCCATATCACTTTTAAACGTGAACGCATAGATATTGGCGAAGGTACTGGCGGGTAGGCTGGAGGAGTACCTCCCGAAGGTGATAGGTGAAGATCAGACGGGGTTTGTGAGAGGGAGGCAGCTCTTTACGAACATTAGGAGGGTGTGGAACGTGGTTATGGTACCGGCGGAGGGGAAGGAAACAGGTGGTTGTGGCATTGGACGCCGAGAAAGCGTTTGACCGGGTAGAATGGGGGGACTTGATGGCAGTTCTAGGGTGGTTTGGAATTGGACCCAGATTTGTGGACTGGGTAACTGTTGGAGCCGAGGGCCAGTGTCCGCACAATAACATCAGCTCAGAATACTTTCCTCTCCACTGTGGGACTAGGCAGGGATGTCCTATGTCCCCCCCTGCTGTTTGCACTCGCGATTGAGCCATTGGCCATCGCATTAAGACGCTTGGGGGAATGGAAAGGGATAGTGCGGGGTGGGGGTGGGGGGGATGGAGCATAGGGTGTCCTTATGTGCCGATGACTTGTTATTATACATGTTGGAACCAAGTGTGTCAATAGGGGGAATACTGGAGCTGCTTCGGGTGTTTGGGTCTTTCTCAGGGTACAAATTAAATCTAGACAAGAGTGAATATTTTGTGGTGTATCGGCCAGGGGTGGGGGGGCTGCCATTCCGTAGGGCAGTGACTCACTTCAAATACCTGGGGGTGCAGGTTGCTCGAGATTCAGGGGTGCTCCATCAGTGGGGAGGGTGAAAGCTGATCTGGCAAGGTGGGATGGTCACCCTCTGCCACTGGCGGGTCGGGCACAGACGGTTAAAATGAATGTGCTGCCGCGATTTCTGTTTATTTTTCAATGCCTGCCGATTTTCCTGCCAAAGGCATTTTTTAGAGAGATTGAAGGGATGATTACCTCGTTCATATGGGGTGGGAAGGTGGCCAGAGTTAGAAAGGTGCTGCTACAGAGTGGAAGGCAGGCAGGGGGTTTGGGTTCTCCGAACCTGATGTATTATTACTGGGCGGCGAATGTGGAAAAGGTGCGGAGCTGGGTCAGAGGGGTTGTCTCCCAACGGGTCAGAATGGAGGAGAGTTTGTGTAGGGGGTCGGGATTGAAGGCACTAGCAACAGCGCCGTTCCCGACGACCCCGGGGAGATACTCAGGGAGTCCGGTAGTAATAGCTTTGTTGAGAATTTGGAGGCAGTTTCGACAGCACTTCGGGTTGGGGGCAGGGTCAAGGCAAATGGCAATTCGGGGGAACCATAGATTTGAGCCAGGGAAGATGGATGGAAATTTTCGGAGATGGGAGGAGAAAGGAATTAGGACACTAAAAGATTTGTTTCTTGGGGATCGTTTTGGGGGATTGAAGGAGCTGGGAGCGAAGTATGGGCTTGAGCAGGGGAAAATATTTAGATATATGCAGATTCAAGACTTTGCCAGAAAGGAGATACAGAGCTTCCCAGTAGAGCCGGCTTCCACATTGCTGGAGGAGGTGCTGACAACAGTGGGACTGGAGAAGGGGGTAGTATCGGTGGTTTACGGGGCAAATTTGTAAGAGGAGAAGGCACCGCTAGAAGGGATCAAGGCAAAGTGGGAGGAAGAGTTGGGAGAGGGTATGGAGGAGGGGTTCTGGTGTGAGGTGCTCCGGAGGGTGAACGCCCCCACCTCATGTGCGAGGTTGGGGCTGATACAGCTGAAGGTGGTGTATAGAGCGCACCTTACAAGGGCAAGGATGAGCCGGCTCTTTGAGGGGGTAGAAGATGTATGTGAACGTTGCGAGAGGGGGCCCCGCAAACCACGTTCATATGTTTTGATCCTGTCCAAAGCTGGAGGATTACTGGAAGGAGGTGTTTAGGGTAATCTCTAAAGTGGTGCACGTGAAACTGGACCCGGGCCCTCGGGAGGCCATATTCGGGGTGTCGGACCAGCTGGGGTTGGAAACGGGCGGGGAGGCAGATGTTGTAGCCTTCGCCTCGTTGATCACCTGAAGGCGGATCCTGTTAGGATGGAGATCAACCTCTCCACCCTGGTGTGGCAGGGGGATCTGCTGGAATTCTTGATGCTTAAAAAGGTCAAATTTGAACTGAGGGGAAGGATGGGGGGGTTCTACAATTCATGGGCGTTATTCATTATGCACTTTAGAGAATTGGATTATATCGAATATTAGGGGGGAGGCTGGGAGGGTTGAGGGGAGGGGGGCAGTGTGTGTTAATGGTGACTATGGGTGATTCCTGATTCCTTTTTGTCATTTGTTTATGTGAACATGCGGGCTAATTTCTGGGGTTTGGTGGGAGGATGTGATCGTTATTAATATGGGGATTGACATTACATTAATTACTGACTATTGGTTATTGTCTAATCCTGTTCAAATTTTATAAGTGTCTATGAGCTCCCCTCTCACTCTTCTAAACTTCAATGAATATAATCCTAACCAATTTAGTCTCTCCTCATTTGACAGTCCTGCCATCCCAGGAATCGGCCTGATAAACCTTTGCTGCGCTCCCTCCATAGCAAAAACATCCTTCCTCAGATAAGGACACCAAAACTACACATGGTACTCGAGGTGTGGCCTCATCAGCAGCCTATACAATTGTAGTAAACCATCCCTATTCCTATACTCAAATCCTCTCACTGCTGCTCCAGTGTGTCGGTGGTGGAGGGAATGAATGTTTAAGGTGAAGGATGGGGTACCAATCAAGCAGGCTGCTTTGTCACAAATGGTATTCATAGAATTTTGATTATCATAGAATTTACAGTGCAGAAGGAGGCCATTCGGCCCATCGAGTCTGCACCGGCTCCTGGAAAGAGCACCCTACCCAAGGTCAACACCTCCACCCTATCCCCACAACCCAGTAACCCCACCCAACACTAAGGGCAATCTTGGACACTCGGGGCAATTTATCGTGGCCAATCTACCTAACCTGCACATCTTTGGACTGTGGGAGGAAACCGGAGCACGCGGAGGAAACCCACGCACACAAGGGGAGGATGTACGGCAGTACGGTAGCATTGTGGATAGCACAATTGCTTCACAGCTCCAGGGTCCCAGGTTGGATTCCGGCTTGGGTCACTGTCTGTGCGGAGTTTGCACATCCTCCTTGTGTGTGCGTGGGTTTCCTCCGGGTGCTCCGGTTTCCTCCCACAGTCCAAAGATGTGCAGGTTAGGTGGATTGGCCATGATAAATTGCCCTTAGTGTCCAAAATTGCCCTTAGTGTTGGGTGGGGTTACTGGGTTATGGGGATAGGGTGGAGGTGTTGACCTTGGGTAGGGTGCTCTTTCCAAGAGCCGGTGCGGACTCGATGGGCCGAATGGCCTCCTTCTGCACTGTAAATTCTATGATGTGCAGACTCCGCACAGACAGTGACCCAAGCCGGAATTGAACCTGGGACCCTGAAGCTGTGAAGCAATTGTGCTATCCACATTGCTACCGTGCTGCCCGTCTTGAGTGTTGTTGGGGTTACAGTCGTGCAAGTGAGAGTATTCCATCACACTTCTGACTTGTGTCATGTAATGCTTTTCACAGGGTGGCACTGCGTCCAATTTAATTATGTTACTGTAGTTCCTGGTTTCAATCATTAGGTGGTAGTATGCAGGAACCCAGCAGAAGGTTTCATTTCCTGAGAGGGAAGATTTCTCTGTTCTCTGTTTTATGAAATTATTAACCAGTTTGAAAAACACAGGTTTCTAATTCTGTTACACATGGTACAGCAAAGGGGAAATGTTCAACCCGAGAGGCTAGAACCTAACCCAACAAGCAGAATGTAATTGATGATCTGAAAGTCACTAACATGATTGAAAATCTTTTTTAAAAGCTTACTTTTCTCTCATTCAGTTATTGCTACAGCAGCCAGCACCCATCAGCGTGAATCCGTTACAGTATCAGGAATCACAACAGCAAAAGCAGCAACAAATGGATCTTGTGGTGCAAGACCAGGATCTTCCCAGTAAACAGTTCCAGGTACCAATAGGAGCAACACAATGGAATCAAGTACTCTTACTAAACTCTTAGGTTTCTAATAGGAAAACTAAACATGCTGGAAATACATCATGATAGACTCTTCACTAGGAATTGGAGAGTGGAAAAGAAGTGATAAATTCAGGCTTACAAATAGAACTTATAAACCCTAAATGCATTTATGATTGTGATATACATGGACCATATCATATAGTAACTCTTCCCTTCATCTGAGCGTAAAACAAAAAGCAAATGAATGATGTATGGAAAGATGACTATACATATCATAATATTTAGATATAGCACTTAGGGCGAAGGGGGTGAAAGGATATTGGGGGGAAGGCAGGAGCAGGCTATTGAGTTGGATGACCAGCCATGATCATAATGATTGCCGGAGCACGCTCAAAGGGACAAATGGCCTCCTCCTGCTCCTATTTGCAATGTGTCTATGTCTATGTTTCTATATCGAGGATGGAATTTAAGGAGGGTGGGGGGCACGACATCCACCAGCAAAACCGGTGGGACGCCTGCTGAATCGATCTCCAGAAGCCCTAAAGAAAGGAATGAAGTCTCCTGCCATTGGGAAGTCCAGCTCCACTGGGGCTCCCAGCTCCACCCAGACTCCCAGGTCCACCAGGGCTCCCAGGTCCACCAGGGCTCCCAGGTCCACCAGGGCTCCCAGCTCCACCAGGGCTCCCAGCTCCACCAAGGCTCCCAGCTCCACCGGGGCTCCCAGCTCCACCGAGGCTCCCGGCTTCACCGAGGCTCCAAGCTCGACCGAGGCTCCCAGCTCCACCAGGGCTCCCAGCTCCACCAGGGCTCCCAGGTCTATGAGGGGGATATTTAATTCCTGCGCCCACAACAGTGACAATTAAGGGAAGACAATATAGTTCCCTGTCACGACATTGTGTGGCCTGGAGGGGAATTTGCAGGTGGTGTCCCCACGCATCTGTTGCCCTTGTCCTTCCAGATCGTAGAGGATGCAGCTTTGGAAGGTGTTGTCGAAGAAGCCTTGTTGAGTTGCTGCACTGCATCTTGTATATGGTATACACTGTTGCCACTGTGCATCGGTGGTGTAGTAAGTGAATGTTTAAGATGGTAAGGATGTCGATCAGGGGGCTGCTTTGTCCTGGATAGTGTAAATCTGTTCTCAGAGAGGGAGACACTGATAAGGTGTGGCAGAGGGTTTGGAGATAAGGTCAGGGTGATTGCTATTGGCGGACTCGCTCCCTTTTCTGATGCCACTTAACATTAAGTGGATGTTAATTGCTTTGTCGTCCCGCTCCAGAATTTATCAATGAAGAATCAGCAGGTGCCCCACCCCACCCTCTCCTGATTAAACGGTGCCCCCGTTTCCAAGTTCATCCCCAGAGGACGTCCCTGGCCTGTGCACCGTTTAACCAGCATATATCAGGAAGGGTCAGTTGTACTTCCTCTAACCTTTCCATATGCTCATGCACAAGGTAATCCAAGTAAGACAAAATAGAGTATTCAGTGTGTTACCTTGTCTGCACTGGTCAGGTCATTGAACTTCCTGTGGTGGTGGTTTATAGTTATGAAGGTGAGAGTGCAGAGCTCTTGCCACATCTCTCCATGTGGCCTTATTGAGTCACCACCCCCCATGCAGACCCAGAAAGCTCTTTACCTATAGTTGATCAACTTGAGGAGAGTTTGACAGTCAGTCTCGCTGAAATTTTGAACTCTTCTTTTACTCCTCCTTGGAATATCCTTAACCCTTTTTCACTGCAGTTTGTGCCTTCTTGGAAAATATCCTTAAAGAGTTAGGCAAAATGTCAGCAACCATCCAGCGCAGTTCCTCACAGTGGATGTTTCGATTTATCTGCTGCAACAACCTCTAACCAGGCTCAGCTTTTTAAAGCCGCATTCTTATTTTTTCACACCTACTGAGCATTACTAGTAAATTATGTGGGGCTTGAAGTGTCGATCCTCCAGTGGAACTCGCTGCCATATGAGCTGGTTGAGGTGAATAGCATTGCTGCATTTAAGAGAAAGTGAGATAAGTCCATGAGGGAGAGATAAATTGAGCTACACTAAGGAAGAAAGCTAGCGGAGGTTTGTCTGGAGTATGAATACTGACATAGACTTGCTGGGCCAAATCACCTGTTTCTGTGCTTTAAAATATGATGTAATTCGATGTAATGGATATACAAATGATCTGATACCCAATCTTCTGGCAGATTCCGCTTTCTGAGTGTTTTCAGGTGCAAACATGACACAACGCACCTCATGGGCTGGTTTAGCACAGTGGGCTAAACAGCTGGCTTGTAATGCAGAACAAGGCCAGCAGCATGGGTTCAATTCCCGTACCGGCCTCCCCGAACAGGCGCCGGAATGTGGCGACTAGGGGCTTTTCACAGTAACTTCATTGAAGCCTACTTGTGACAATAAGTGATTATTATTATTATGGAATTTTGAGAGATGCATGTCCAGGTGCTTAATAATAATAATAACCTTTATTGTCACAAGTAAGCTTACTTTAACACTACAATGAAGTTACTGTGAAAAGCCCCTAGTCTCCACATTCCGGCGCCTGTTCGGGTACACAGAGGGAGAATTCAGAATGTCCAAGGGACTTGTGGGAGGAAACCGGAGCACCTGGGGGAAACCCACGCACACACGGGGAGAACGTGCAGACAGCGCACAGACAGTAACCCAAGCCGGGAATCGAACCCGGGTCCCTGGCGCTGTGAAGCCATAGTGCTAACCACTGTGCTGCCCTAAGACTGATATATTTCACACTAAATACAAGAATTTTATGTGCTAAACAGAACATTTGGACTTTGATTTTCTTGCTCAGCAAGACTATTTTTAAATTATTTTTATAGGATGCTAAAATGATGCGTGCTGGGCAGCTTGTACAGACTTCCCTGCCCAACCTATCTGGAGGCCTGGCATTACATTTCAGCAGTCCAATGATGTTCTCTCAGGCCCCAACGATGACTCTCCAAAGTGATGGCACCATTGGTCATTCAGGTCCTAACTTCAGTCATGACAGGCAACTAAGGTAATAGCAACTTTATTTCAACAATTGCAATCAGTAGTTAATAACAAACTTTTGGAAGTTATTTATTATGCATCTGTGTTACCTATCAGAAAGACATTATTTTAATAGTGTCTATCTGGGATTTGGATGACAGCAATTTGGCAACTTCCCTCTTATTTCTGGAACCAAAGCTTCAATCATTAACCACTCTGATTTCAAATTGATTTTCAGTTGTCAAGGATTTTTTGCACAAAACAGGGAAGATTTCTCTGTTCTCTGTTCCAGGGAAGGTCACCAGCTCAGTAAGGTTGTGTTTGAAAATAAAAAAAACTTTCACTCATGCACCAGAAGTGATCTTTTCTGACAAGAGTTCAGGCATGGTGTTGAGGGAAAGAAGAGGGTGTTTTACTTTGTATCTGGTTGCTCTATATCTCATCTGGTAATGATTAAAGCTGGTATATTGGTTGGCTGAAAATGGAAAAGCATCCATTTCCCTGTATTTCAACTCAATTATCACAAAATTATGATGGGACAATATGAACTGAATTTATTTTTAGGAGCAAATTAGCAGGGGGATAGGACTTCTGCTCACCCTCTGGCACCATTGAAACCTGGTGATTTCCAGGCATGATCTCTGCTGCCAAAAGTTAGCCTACCAGTGTAAGGGAGGGATATCCAGCAGCATTGCATCAAGGGAGTTGCCACAGCTTCCAATTTGGGGAGCTTAAACAGGAAGAAGAGCCCTAAAGAAGGAATGAGCTATAACCATTGTAGGTCTTTGCAGAAAGACCCCTTGCGTCCATCAGAAAAATCATCAAGACATTTATCACATTAACCTTGGGACGGGATATGGGGGGGGTGAGTAGGCCGTGCTCCCGTTGGCATACATGCAGTGGCTGGGAAAGGGGTAGCCAGTGGCAGTCAAAGCACTAGCAAGTCAAGAAAAATCTGCACTGTTGCTGGCTTCCCCTGAGTGCAAGATAGACTGCACCCATGTGGCCATCAAGGCACCCACAGGCCAGCCAGTGGCCTTCATTAACTGGAAAAAATTCCATTCCATCAACATGAGCCCACCGGCAGCGGATCCTGAAGGTGTATGTTAATTATTCTGGGAGCAGCCACTACACCTACATACACACAGACCCCTATTTAATTCCAAAAATGTTAGAAAGCAGTTACCTCAAATTTTATTCTGCCATCCTTGGTACAGTTTAGCTTCTTTATTGCAGGTTCAGTTTTCAGCATAAGCACTTATCTGTTTTTAAGAAAAGTTTTTTAAAATAATCCTCATTAAGGAAAAACTACAAGAAAAATCCCATGGAGCATGGAATGTCATGATAAGACTTTCTTTGTAATCTCTACCACCCGTCCATTATCGCTGTAAAATTTGGAGCAATTATTTTTAGCAATGGATATTATATCTGATTTGTTGCCCTATGCTGTGGTGTGCAGTAGATGTTATTGTTTTCGGGGGCAGTTGTCATAGCAGAATTCAGCAGGGTACTTCTCTTGATGGGCAATTTATCCAGTTAATCAAGAACAAAATAGCACATTCTTAGAAAATATTACTGTGCAAATGTAAGATATTTATTCATGGTTTTCATTTTCCTTTTAAGGATGCTACTTAGTCAACCCATTCAACCAATGATGCCTATTACATGCCACGCTAGACAGCCCACAGAATTCAGTGCTATTGGACAACAATCTAAGTATGTCAGAAATATATGAAGGATTTAAATGCCACAGTTCTCGTTGTTGTAAAGGTTTCTGCATTATGGCTCTGAACGTTCATAAGTGACTATTTGGTTTGGATTCAAGGACATTTGTAACCCAAAAGATATGAATGAAAACATACAAACATTTGAAGTAGAAGCAGAAGTAAGCCCCTCTCCAACCCAACCCCCCAAGAGCACCCTGTCCTGTACCGTGCGTGGCAGCGGCAGCGGGAATTCCACCACTTGCCGCCTGGCAAACGGTCTTACCTGTAGATACCTAAAGGTGTTCCCCGGGGGGGAGCCCGTACTTCTCCTCCAGCTCACCCAGGCTCGCGAACTTCCCATCCACAAACAGGTCCCCCAACCTTCTTATCCCTGCCCTGTGCCACCCCGAAAACCCTCCATCTATTCTCCCTGGGACAAACTGGTGGTTCCCCCGTATCGGGGTCCACACCGAGGCCCCCACTTCCCCCTATGCCGCCTCCATTGCCCCCAGATTTTGAGGGTAGCCGCCACCACTGGGCTTGTGGTATACCTCATTGGAGGGAGCAGCAGCCGTTGCCAGCGCCTCCAGACTCGTACCCTCACAAGACGCCGTCTCCAGCCTCTTCCATGCCGCCCCCTCCCCCTCCATCACCCACTTGCGCACCTTCGCTGCATTGGCGACCCAGTAGTACCCACAGAGGTTGGGCAGCGCCAGCCCCCCCCCCCATCCCTACTCCGCTCCAGGAACACCCTTCTCACCCTCGGAGTCCCTCGCGACCACACAAACCCCGTTATGCTCCTGTTGACCCGCCTAAAGAAGGCCTTTGGGATAAGAATGGGGAGGCACTGGAACAGGAACAAAAACCTTGGGAGCACCGTCATCTTAACTGACTGCACCCTACCTGCCAAGGACAATGGCAACACATCCCACCTCTTAAACTCCTCCTCCATTTGCTCCACCAGCCTCGTGAAATTAAGTCTATGCAGGCCCCCCCAGCTCCTGGCCACCTGGACCCCAAATACCTGAAGCTCCTCTCCGCCCTATTTAGTGGGAGCTCGCCAATCCCCTCTCCTGGTCCCCTGGGTGAACCACAAACAACTCGCTCTTCGCCATGTTGAGCTTGTACCCTGAGAAATCCCCGAACTCCCTGAGGATCCTCATTACCTCCGGCATTCCCCCTACCGGGTCCGCCACATACAGCAGCAAGTCGTCCGCATAGAGCGACACCCTATGCTCCTCCCCACCCCGCACCAACTCCCTCCAGTTCCTCGACTCGCTCACTGCCATAGCCAGGGGTTCAATCGCCAGTGTGAAGAGCAGGGGGGACAGGGGACAACACTGTCTCATCCCTCGATGCAACCGGAAGTACTCAGACCTCCTCTTGTTCGTGGCCACACTCGCCATCGGGACCTCGTACAACAGCCTAACCCACCTGACGAACCCCTCCCCAAACCCGAACCTCTTCAGCACCTCCCACAAGTACCCCCACTCTACCCTATCGAAGGCCTTCTCAGCGTCCATTGCCACCACTATCTCTGCCTCCCCCGCCTCCGCACATTCGCGTTCAACTGCCTCCCCTTCACGAACCCTGTCTGGTCTTCGTGGATAACCTGCGGCACCCAATCCTCAATTCTCGTGGCTAAGACCTTCGCCAGCACCTTGGCATCTACATTTAACAACGAAATCGGCCTGTAAGACCCACACTGCAGGGGATCTTTGTCCCGCTTCAGGATCAAGGAGATCAGTGCCGGGGACATCGTCGGGGTCAAAGACCCCCCCCTTCCCTTGCCTCATTGAAGGTCCTAACCAGCAACGGGCCCAACAGGTCCACATATTATTTGTAGAATTCGACCGGGAAACCGTCCGGCCCCGGTGCCTTCCCCGCCTGGATGCTCCCTATCCCTTTGGCCAGCTCCTCCAGCCCAATCGGGGCCCCTAATCCCCCCACCAGTCCCTCCTCCACCTTCGGGAACCTCAATTGGTCGAGAAAGCGGTCCATCCCTCCCTCCTCCAGTGGGGGCTCGGACCGATACAGTTCCTCATAAAAGTCCCTTAAGACCCCATTGATGCCAACCCCACTCTGCACCACACTCCCTCCCCTAACCTTAACTCCCCCGACCTCCCTGGCTGCGTCCTGCTTCCGAAGCTGATGCGCCAGCATCCGACTTGCCTTTTCCCCATATTCATAAACCGTCCCCTGGGCCTTCCTCCACTGCGCCTCCGCCTTCCTGGTGGTCAACAGGTCGAATTCGGTCTGGAGGCTAGCCTCTCCCTCAACAGTCCCTCCTCCAGCACCTCCGCGTACCTCCTGTCTACCCTCACCATCTCCACCACCAGCCTCTCTCTCTCCCTCTGCTCTCTCCTCTCCTTGTGGGCCCCAATGGAGATCAGCTCTCCCCTAACCACCGCCTTCAGCGCCTCCCAGACCATCCCCACTCGGACCTCCCCGTTATCGTTGGCCTCCAGGTATCTCTCTATGCTTCCTCGGACCCGCTCGCTCACCTCCTCGTCCGCCAACAGCCCCACCTCCAAGCGCCACAATGGGCGCTGGTCCCTCTCCTCCCCCAGCTCTAGGTCTACCCAATGCGGGGCGTGATCCGAAATGGCTATCGCCGAGTACTCGGTATCCTCTACTCTCGCTATCAGCGCCCTGCTCATAACAAAAAAGTTGATCCGGGAATAGGCCTTATGAATGTGCGAGAAGAATGAGAAGTCCCTAGCCCCCGGCCTTGCAAATCTCCAAGGGTCCACCCCTCCCATCTGGTCCATAAACCCCCTCAGCACTTTAGCCGCCGCCGGCCTCCTACCCGTCCTAGACCTGGAGCGGTCCAGTGCCAGATCCAACACCGTGTTAAAGTCGTCCCCCCATTATCAGGCCCCCCACTTCCAAGTCCAGGATCCTACCCAACATGCGCTGCATAAAACCCGCATCGTCCCAGTTCAGGGTGTACACGTTGACCAGCACCACCCTCTCCCCTTGCAGCTTACCACTTACCATTACGTACCTGCCGCCATTGTCTGTCACAATGCTCGACGCCTCGAACGACACGCTGTTTCCCACCAAGATCGCCACCCCCCGATTTTTGGCATCCAGTCCCGAATGAAACACCTGACCTACCCACCCCTTCCTCAATTCTACCTGGTCTGCCACCTTCAGGTGTGTCTCCTGGAGCATGACCACATCCGCCTTCAGCCCCTTCAGGTGCGCGAACACCCGGGTCTGCTTAACCAGCCCGTTCAGTCCCCTTACGTTCCAGGTTATCAGCCGGATCAGGGGGCTACCCGCCCCCCCTCCCCTGCCGACTAGCCATAACACCTCCTCGGCCAGCCATGCACCCGCACCCCACGCCCGGCCCGTTCCCCACGGCGGCAAACCTCCGTCCCAACCCCCTCTACTCGCTCCAGCTCCCCCTTGACCATACCAGCAGCAACCCGGTTCACCCCCCCCCCCGCCCCCGGTCCCTCCAGCCAGGACCCCTCCTAGCTGCTTTGCTCCCCCCATTGCACTCCCGCAAGTCAGCTGACTCCTGCTGACCCCGGCCACTCCTGCCTCTCCTTCGACTCCTCCCATTGTGGGACTTCCGCTCCCCCTCCATTACCCACCAGCAGGATCTCCCCCTTCCATCCCAAGCGCGGGGAAAAACCTGCGCTTCCCCGCCCCGGCCCTGCCCCCTCCAGCCTTCAGTGCGGAAAAAAGCCCGCGATTTCCACCTGCCTGCCCCCGCCTCCTCTGGCGCAGCTCCTTTTACAGGCCCAGTCCCCTCACCCCTGACTCGGGCCTCCCCCTCCCCCGCGGGGTTCCATCCCCCCTACCGGCCATCCACCCCCTACCCCGTTTACTTGCCCCCCTCCAAGAGCACACCCGACAGACCCAACCAAAACAGTGCCCAACCCACCCTAACCACCCACACCGAACCAAAAAGAAACGAGTAAAGAACCCCCCCTCAAAATGTAACACAACAACAGCAATCCCCGACCATCCCCACACCCGACCCCCCATCCCGACCCTCAGTTTGTGTCCAGCTTCTCGGCCTGAACAAAGGCCCACGCCACCTCCAGGGACTCAAAATAATGGTGTCGGTCCTTGTAGGTGACCCACCGTCGCGCTGGCTGCAGCATGCCAAACTTCACCCCCTTCCTGTGCCTCTTCTTCGCCACCTCCGCGCTCCAGTCCTGATATATTCGAACCTCCGCGTTCTCCCACCTGCTGCTCCTCTCGTTCTTGGCCCACCTGAGTACGCGCTCCCGATCAGCGAACCGATGAAACTGCACCAGCACCGCCCGCGGCGGCTCGTTAGCCTTGGGCCTCCTCGCCAGCACTCTATGGGCCCCTTACAGCTCCAGGGGCTCCCGGAAGGACCCCGCTCCCATCAGCAAATTTAACATGGTGACCACATAGGCCCCCATGTCCGACCCCTCCAGCCCCTCCGGGAGGCCCAGGATCCGCAGATTCTTCCGCCTCGACCGATTCTCCATCTCCTCAAACCGTTCCTGCCATTTTTTGTGGAGCGCCTCGTGCGCTTCCACCTTTACCGCTAGGCCCAAGGTCTCGTCCTCGTTACCTGAGATCTTTTGTCGGACCTCGCGGATCGCCACCCCCTGGGCCGTCTGGGTCTCCAGCAGCTTGTCAATAGAAGCCTTCATCGACTCCAGCAGGTCCGCTTTGAGCTCCCTGAACCAGCGCTGGATAACCTCCTGCTGCTCCTGCGCCCACTGCACCACGCTGCCTGGTCCCCGCCCGCCGCCATCTTGCTCTTCTTCCCTCGCACTTTCTTTGGTTCACCACCACTTTGTTAGTCGCCCCGCTCCTGGTCCAAGCCTTACACTGTCGGGGGAATGTTGCAGTCTTCTTCCCACACCGGGAAATGTCGAAAAAATGCTGTTGGGGGCCCTGAAAAGAGCCCAAAAGCCCGTCCCAAGCGGGAGCTGCCGAACGTGCGACTTAGCTCTGCATAGCCGCAACCGGAAGTCCGGCCTAAGAAATATGACCACACTTCCACCATCTTCTGAGACAGTGATGTGTGAAATCGTGCAACCCCCAGAGAAAAAGATTCTCCTCATCTTTGTCCTGAAAATGCGGCCCCTAATTTTAAAGCAGTGCTTCCTAGTTCTGGACTCACCCACAAGAGGAAACACCTTTTCCACTTCCAAACTCAGGACATAATTCAGGATCTTATATACTTCAATCAAGTCACCCCACACTTGTCAGCCCGCAACTCCATCAGTTTGCTCAGTACGCTTCCCTAGTGACTAATTTCACCAAGTTCTTCTCTCCTCTCCACCTCCTGATTTACAGCTATTACTAGAATATTTTTCACATCTTCTCATGAGGCCAGAAGCAAAATATTTGTTAATTTTATCCCCCATTTCCTTATTATCTACTATTAACTCCCTATTCTCACTCTCCAGAGGACCAATACTCACTTTACTTTCTCTTTTCATTTTTAAATACCTGTAGAAACTCTTGCTATCTGTTTTTACATTTCTAGCTAGCTTCCTCTCACACTCTAATTTCTTTCTCCTGATTAACTCTGCTGTTCTTAATAGTCGGACCAATAATCTGTCCTGCCACACATCTTTGCGCTGTGATATGTTTTTTCCTTTTGTCTGATGTTTTCCCTAACTTCCTTATTTAACCACGAATGGTGAGTCCATCCTTTAGAATTTACGGGTGCAATTCAACCATCGTGTTGCACATGGCGTAAATGAGGGCATGCCAGGTAAATGGCGGGTAAGGCCAATATCGAGATTTGCGCCTGGCACAAACCACTTTGCAATTCACCCAGCCCCCTACCGATGACGAGTTCCGGATCACGTCCAAACATGGCGAACATAACATTAACTCTTATTTGCATTCATTTCCATCTCATCAGCGAGATTGAAGTCAAATGCAGCAACCTCCCAGGAATTACCCGACTCCCCAGTGAGAAATCACATGGACGTCATTTAATACTCCTTTTCGAAAACGTGAAGCTGGCACAATGGCTGCTGAGGGGAAGTGAGGAGGTGAGATGCCATTTCCATTTTCTGACATGCAGCTCAAGGGCATTGGAGCCGCTGCCCCAGTGCTCGAGCGAAGGGGTGAGGGGGGGAACACCACTCAGATGGGGTTGGGCTTGGTCAGAGGGCTGAAACGTTTCAGGTCAGGGGTCACCCCTGGGCTGGGGAGAGGGGGGGGCGGGGGGGGGGGGGGGGGGGGCGAGATGAGAGACATTTTGCCTGCGAAGCCTTCAAGTAAATATTATGGAGACCCATAACAGGGGCAAGCTGCAGCCTGTCTGTCGCACCAAACACTTCCCGGTCAGAGCCTTGTGTTTTCAATGCTGAAATTCAATTTCACTCGCGTTGACTGTGAGCAGTCTCTAGCCGCGCAGCTGAAAGGATATTGCAAATGAAGAAATAGCCTTGTTAGTTGTGAGAGTACGTCACACTCCAGCATTTCCCAGCTGCAGGTTGTGTTTGCTGCTTTCTCCTGCTGGTGGCTGCAGATGCCTGGAAGTTGCTGCTGCTGTTTCCTTCCTTTTCTGTAGCCGGAAAGAAGGAAACATTTTTCTAAGATACCTGGGTCCTGGAACACCGGGCTCAGGGAGACCTAAAGGTCCAGAAAGCAATCCGGTTTAGAGCAAGAAGGCGCTGCGGAACCTGGTGCGCCACCTGGTCCATTGGGCCACCTGATGCCGCTGTTGAAGAAATGCTTTTGCAGATTGCTGTTGCTTTTGTTGCTGGTGTGGTGAGTGCTGCATGTAACTGGCACGTCACCACAGGTTAAACACGCTACAAGTTGAGGATGTTTAACTGCACCTTGAGTGTCAGTGAAATATGTGGATGCCAGGATTTGGTTCCGGTGAGATTGGGCCGTGTGGGAGGACTTGCACAGCTGTGACTCCTGAACAGGGAGTGGCACTGATACGTGGAACAAGTCACACATTGATGGACAGATCATTTCTACGACAAAGTTCTGGACATGATAACACATTCTCAGGCTTATCCTCTGTTTCCGTTGAGAAACCCACGAGGGGTGATAGCGTGTGGTTTTTTTTTGTGAAAATTAGCTGTAGCTTTTTACTGGTACCATATGGAACAGCGATGTTTCCTTGTTGTTTAATGGTTAGTGTGCCGTGTGGAACGTTATGCAGTTGATTTTCAAATCGTTGTTACTGTTGACCATTTAATAAACAAAATCTTGTTAACTCTCAAGTGCTTACTCCAGGGTAACCTCAGAGGGTGATTAGTGCATAGCGTCTCCAGGAAACCTCGAAGCCTGAACAGTGTGCCTGAACTCTAACAGTGTCAGCACTATGGAGGCAGCTTCCAACAGTCAAACACTAAAAAACAGAGCTTCAGCACTGAGGATCCTCTTGTGACCAAAGGGTGAGTTTGTGGATCAGAGGAGGGCACCTCAGCACGGTCTCCCTAATGTTCCCGACGGAGGTCTGAGATTTAGGGGCTTCTGATGTGGCCGGGTGTGAGTGTGCAGAGCAAGGTTCTCCAGTACAACATGACTCACTGGACAGCACTCTGAGAGGAGGTGGGAGAGTCGTGGTAAGGATGGAGGGGAGGGGTCTTGTGGGATTTGAGGGTCCCGGGGTGGAAGCCTGTAGCGCACAAAGACTCCCGAGAGACGAATAGAGGTGAAGTCGATGAGGCTTTATTAAGCGTGACTCTTTCCCCGCAGTTCAGCAACAGACTGGAGCTGCGGGGAGAATTCCTGGTTCTTATACTCCGCCTTCAGGGCGGAGCTAGAGATCAACAGCCAACCAGGACCCGGGATCTGTCAGCCAATGACATCACGGCTTCACAGTCCCACATGACCCCTAATGCATACTACCACATTCACCCCTTGTTAAAAATGAACCCGGCGGGGTGGTGCTTTGCATGGTGGTAGGGGTTTACAAGGCTGGTCCTGGGAGGAAAAAAACTTTTGCATGTCATTACAGTGCCCTACACTGGGCTATGTACAGGGTTTTTTGTTTTGAACTATTTACAGTATTCGTAAGAGGGAAAAGGAAAAAAAAAACATTCTCGTTAAAGTCCACAACATTCTAGTGTTACACCGATGCCACGAGTCGGGCGGGCGGTCTGGTCGTCCTTGTCGATCGCCTCAGCCCCGGTGGTGGTGGTGCTTGTTCCAGTGTTGTCGCCTCCGGGAGCTTTACGGTTTCTGCTTCAGCTTCACTTCTTGTCGGACCCGGGAGGAGGACCGATCCTCCCGGGAAGGGGGCTGTCGCGGGGTGCGCCGGTGGCAGGGAGGGGGTGATTGGTGTCGAGGGGGTGTGTGTGTTGCCGGCGGGTGCCAGATCTCGCAGGGAGACCGTGTCCTGTCGGCCGTCGGGGTACTCCACGTAGGCGTACTGCGGGTTCGCGTGGAGGAGGTGAACCCTCTCGACCAACGGGTCCGACTTGTGCGCCCGCACATGTTTCCGGAGCAAGATGGGTCCTGGGGCCGCCAGCCAGGTCGGCAGCGACGTTCCAGAGGAGGACTTCCTGGGGAAGACAAGGAGGCGCTCATGAGGCGTTTGGTTAGTGGTGGTACACAGTAGCGACCGGATGGAGTGGAGGGCGTCCGGGAGGACCTCCTGCCACCGTGAAACTGGGAGATCCCTGGACCGTAGGGCCAGTAGGACGGTCTTCCAGACTGTGCCGTTCTCCCTCTCTACTTGCCCGTTCCCCCGGGGGTTGTAGCTGGTCGTCCTGCTCGAGGCTATACCCTTGCTGAGCAGGAACTGGCGCAGCTCGTCACTCATGAAGGAGGACCCCCTGTCGCTATGGACGTATGCGGGGCAACTGAACAGTGTGAATATGGTGCTAAGGGCTTTAATGACTGTGGCCGCTGTCATGTCAGGGCGGGGGATGGCGAAGGGGAAACAGGAGTACTCGTCCACCACGTTCAGGAAGTATGTGTTGCGGTCGGTGGAGGGGAGGGGCCCTTTGAAATCCAGACTGAGGCGTTCAAAGGGACGGGAAGCCTTGATCAGGTGCGCACTATCCGGCCTGAAAAAGTGTGGTTTGCACTCTGCGCAGATGTGGCAGTTCCTTGTGACTGTACGGACCTCCTCCACGGAGTAGGGGAGGTTGCGGGACTTTATAAAATGGTAGAACCGAGTGACCCCCGGGTGGCAGAGGTCCTCGTGGAGGATTTGGAGACGGTTAATTTGTGCGTTGGCACATGTGCCGCGGGATAGGGCATCGGACGGCTCGTTCAGCTTTCCGGGACGGTACAAGATCTCATAGTTGAAGGTGGAGAGCTCGATCCTCCACCTTAAGATCTTGTCATTTTTAATTTTGCCCCGCTGTGCATTATCGAACATGAAAGCTACCGACCGTTGGTCAGTGAGGAGAGTGAATCTCCTGCCGGCCAGGTAATGCCTCCAATGTCGCACAGCTTCCACTATGGCTTGGGCTTCCTTTTCCACTGAGGAGTGGCGGATTTCTGAGGCGTGGAGGGTTCGGGAGAAAAAGGCCACGGGTCTGCCCGCTTGGTTAAGGGTGGCCGCTAGAGCTACATCGGAGGCGTCGCTCTCGACCTGGAAGGGGAGGGACTCGTCGATGGCGCGCATCGTGGCCTTTGCGATATCCGCTTTGATGCGGCTGAAGGCCTGGCAAGCCCCTGTCGACAGAGGGAAGGTCGTGGTCTGTATTAGGGGGCGGGCCTTGTCTGCGTACTGGGGGACCCACTGGGCGTAATATGAAAAGAACCCCAGGCAGCGTTTTAGGGCTTTTGAGCAGTGAGGGAGGGGAAATTCCATGAGGGGGCGCATGCGTTCGGGGTCGGGGCCTATTATCCCATTGCGCACTACATATCCCAAGATGGCTAGTCGGTTTGTGCTAAAAACGCACTTCTCCTCGTTGTATGTGAGGTTCAAGGCTTTAGCGGTCTGGAGGAATTTTTGGAGATTGGTGTCGTGGTCCTGCTGATCGTGGCCGCAGATGGTTACGTTGTCGAGATACGGGAACGTGGCCTGCAACCCGTGTTGATCAACCATTCGGTCCATCTCCCGTTGGAAGACCGAGACCCCGTTTGTGACGCCAAATGGGACCCTTAGGAAGTGGTATAATCGCCCGTCTGCCTCGAAGGCTGTGTACTTGCGGTCACTTGGGCGGATGGGGAGCTGATGGTAGGCGGACTTGAGGTCCACAGTGGAGAAGACCTTATATTGGGCAATCCGATTGACCATGTCGGATATGCGGGGGAGAGGGTACGCATCTAGCTGTGTGTACCTGTTGATGGTCTGGCTATAGTCTATGACCATCCTTTGCTTCTCCCCTGTCTTTACTACTACCACCTGTGCTCTCCAGGGACTATTGCTGGCCTGGATTATGCCTTCCTTCAGTAGCCGCTGGACTTCGGACCGAATAAATGTCCGGTCCTGGGTGCTGTACCGTCTGCTCCTAGTGGCGACGGGTTTGCAATCCGGGGTGAGGTTTTCAAACAAGGATGTGGGCTCAACCTTGAGGGTTGCGAGGCCGCAGATAGTGAGTGGGGGTATTCGGCCGCCGAATTGGAAAGTTAGGCTCTGCAGATTGCACTGGAAGTCTAATCCCAGTAATGTGGGCGCGCAGAGTTGGGGAAGGACGTAGAGCCTGTAGTTTTTAAACTCCCTCCCTTGCACCATTAGGGTCACTATGCAGAAGCCTTTGATCTGTACGGAGTGGGATCTTGCAGCTAGGGAAATCTTTTGCGCACTGGGACGGATGGTCAAAAAACAGCGTCTTACCGTGTCGGGGTGGATGAAGATTTCTGTGCTCCCGGAGTCGACCAGGCATGGTATCTCGTGTCCGTTGATCAGCACCATTGTTGTCGTCATCTGGAGCGTCCGGGGCCATGCTTGGTCCAGCATCATTGAGGCCAGACGTGGTCGTAGTGCTTCAGCGTCTTCCTCGAACCCCGTGGAGCCGTCGATGCTGGGGTCCATTGTTGCCGTCCAAGATGGCGGCGGGGGGGAACAAAATGGCCGCCCCCATGCATCGCACATGGCTGGGGGGTCACAAGATGGCGGCGGGGGTGGACAAAATGGCCGCCCCATGCGTCGCGCAGGGCTGGGGGGTCCCAAGATGGCGGCGCCCCTCCTCCCCTCGTGGTGGCCGGGACCCAAAATGGCGGCGCCTGGGGGGGGGGGGGGTTGGGGAGTGTTTGGAACGCGCAGGACTCCTTCTTCTCCGGGGACAGCGGCGACCCCCCGGGACCGGCACACAGCCGCGAAATGGCCCTTTTTCCCGCAGCTCTTGCAAATCGCTGCGTAGGCCGGGCAGCGCTGCCGGGGGTGTTTCGCCTGGCCGCAGAAATAGCAGCGGGCTCCCCCGGGACGACTTGGCGTCTGAACCGCGCAAGCCTGTGGGGCGGGGGGGGGGGGGGGGGGGTTTGTCGCGACGGGGGTCCACGGAGCCCAAGGGGCTGCCGCGCGGTCGGGGCCGTAGGCCCGGGCGTTTCGCGCGGTCACATCTTGTGAGGCTGCAAGGGCCCGTGCCTCAGAGTCCTAGCGACTCTTTTTCTAAAAGTCTTTGGCGGATTTGGGGAGAGTTCATACCAGCCACAAACGCATCGCGAATTAACATGTCCGTGTGTTCAATCGCGTTTACCGGCGGGCAGCTGCAGGCCCGTCCCAAAACTAGCAGCGCGGCGTAGAATTCGTCTAGCGATTCTCCGGGACTTTGCCGTCTCGTTGCGAGTTGGTAGCGTGCGTAGATCTGGTTCACTGGGCGAACATAGATGCTCTTTAGTGCTGGAAATCCTCTGCGTCTTCTATGAGAGGGTAAATTTCCGGGCTTACCCTCGAGTGCAGGACCTGTAGTTTCTGGTCTTCTGTGACCCGGCCGGGGGCCGTTCGGAGGTAGGCTTCGAAACAAGTCTGCCAGTGTTTAAAAACTGCTGCTGAGTTCACTGCGTGGGGGCTGATCCTCAGGCATTCCGGGACGATCCTGAGCTCCATAGTCCTTTAAGCACGCTTAATAAATTGTAGCGCACAAAGACTCCCGAGAGACGAATAGAGGTGAAGTCGATGAGGCTTTATTAAGCGTGACTCGTTCCCCGCAGTTCAGCAACAGACTGGAGCTGCGGGAAGAATTCCTGGTTCTTATACTCCGCCTTCAGGGCGGAGCTAGAGATCAACAGCCAACCAGGACCCGGGATCTGTCAGCCAATGACATCACGGCTTCACAGTCCCACATGACCCCTAATGCATACTACCACAAAGCCCTAACGGATTGTCGGTCTCCCTCCTTCCCCAAATCCTTTCAGATTAAAAAATGTTTGCTGATGTGGATCATACAGAGGCTACCCTCACGTTGCTGGTGGCAGCCAAGGCAGGCAGACAATGGAGAAGATGGCAGCAGCGACGACGCAAGCTGGAGGCAACACCTGCAAGGGGCTGCTGCACACCCTGAATATCCGTCCGCATATCAGGCAGAGGAGGAAACCAGAGGCGGAGGCCAGCAACGTCCCAAGTTGTATTGACGTCATTGGTCCTTTGATGAGATAACAGATAGCATATGCCGCAGGAGACGCCATCTCAACAAAGAGACAATGCAGCACTTGTGCCACATCCTCACGGACATGGCACCCCATGGCAAAGGAGGACAGCCTCTCCCGGTGGCTGTAAAGGTTACAGCAGCCCTTTTGGCTATGCAAGCGGTTATTCCGGGGCTTGTGCAGCAGTCAGTGCGGCATTTCTCAAGCTGCAGCCCACAGATACATCAGGGAGGTCACAACTGCCCTGTATGTCCGGGCATCAGTGTTTATCAACTTTGAGCTGGACGAAGCCCACCGAGGTCCTTGGGCTGCAGGATTCTCTGCCATCACTGGGATGCCCCAGGTCAAAGGGCCAATAGATGGCATGCATGTCGACTTGTGCGCACCGGGGCATTAGGGACTGCCCTTTGCCAACAGGAAGGGATTCCACTCCATGAATGTTCAGATTGTGTGCAACCATCGCCTCAGCAACATGCCCGTGTGTGCACATTATGCAGGGAGGGTCCATAACAGCTACATCCTGGGACATTCGGAGATCCTCGGCGACTTCGAGAACCACCCCAGGGCGACAGGTTTCCTCTTGTGGGGGGTCGTTGGCCTTCTTCTGACATTGGATGTTGGTCCTCCTGGTCATGCTGCCCGGACTGACAGCTGCTGCCACTGCCTCCCAGGTGGCATTGGTAATCCTGCTGCTGGCCCTCCGACCCACTCAGGGGAATAGGATGCTCCGCTTTGCACTCACAGCTCCGAGAAGCCTGTCCAGGTCAGCATCCCCAAAGCGAGAAGCAGGTCTGCCTGCTGCCATGTTTGTGTGTTGACTAAAGTGAGCGGTGACGAGCGTTTAAAAGCAGCTCCGTCTTGTTGGGAGCGAGAAGCTGAGGCACGTGTCTGGCCAATCAGACAGTGAGACAGTCAGTAAAATGGCAAGATTCGTGTGGGAGCTCATTTTCAGCATTAAGTGACGTTGAATACGGGACGCATTCTTGCCAATGCAGCCATCGAGGAACACCCCACCAAACATGCCCAAAATGACACTTAGAAATGTTTTTGTTGAATCGCGCTCCACATCATTATGAAGAATCAATTGAACACAGATGCTAAACGATGGGTGCGATTTAACGGAAACATTTCTGAATGTCATTTTGGGCATGATTGACGGGGTGTTACCCGAGAGCCGCATTGGGAAATCACGACCCATATTTAAGAGCACTTAGTACCGAAAATGAGCCCCGTGAGCGCCTCTCCATTACTGGCTATCTCGCCACCTGATTTGCCGCTGACAGCCTCTGCCACTCAGCGCCTCGTCACTAACAAGGGGGAGCTGCTTTTTAATGCTCCTCACCACTCACTCCCACATGTAGCAAGCAGTACACCATGAAAGAGCAAATAGATTGAGGAGCACTAAGTGGACACTGGTGGAGGGGGACAGAGGGTGTCACAATGTAGCCAGGAGGAATGGAAATGTCAATAGCTCACTATCAAAACACGTCATATATGATACATGTGATGCCTCTGTCACTTCAATCTTTACAGCAGGCCTGCCTGCACCCCACCGCCTGTTGCCCTCCGTTCCGACCTGCAGACAGTGGTGATGCAGGCCCATCACCCTGGAATGATGTTACGCAAACCTTTGGAGAGTGGAACAGGGTACCGTGGGGGAGGTGGTGTGAAGTCTCCAGTTCTTCCGAGTCTCCCCTCCTGACACCAGCGCAACTCAAGGGCAGCAGGCAGAACAGGGCAACATGGTGAAGCCAGTGACACTGGTAAGTCGGCCGGGACTCACCAGTTCTAGGCCCTCCAGAACACATCCACCAAGGGCATCCAAGGCCACAGGGCACTGAAAGCAGCAGGCAGTCTCCACCTCTGATGTGCATCCTGGGGACACACCTAGACGTAACATTAGACCATGTACAATGAAGAAGATTGAGGAGCACGGAGTGGGCATTGGTGGATGAGGGGTGTGGGGCAGTCACTATGTGTAGCTCGGGGAAATGAAACTGTCAAATGTTCACTATTAAAACATGTTACACCTGGGCAGCACGGTGGTTCAGTGGATTAGCACAACAGCCTCACGGCGCCGAGGTCACAGGTTCGATCCCGGCTGTAGGTCACTGTCCGTGTGGAGTTTGCACATTCTCCCCGTGTTTGCGTGGGTTTGCCCCCACAACCCAAAAATGTACAGGCAAGGTGGATTGGCCACGGTAAATTGCCCCTTAATTGGAAGAAATGAATTGGGTACACAAAAATGTTTTAAAAACATGTTATACCTGAGACATGTGAAACCTCTATCATGTTAATCTTCACAGCGGGCCTGCCTGCACCCCCACTCCCATTGCCCTCCCACTCCCCGCCCCCCTGGGCACAGTGTTCCAAGATTAAATGCCCCAGTGCAGATCCCGATCAGAGGATGGGTGTGAGCGTGCTGTCAGCAGAAAGACAGGAGTCAAACCATGGCATAAACAGAGGAGCACCAGAGCTTACAGCGAGTGATCCGCTATATATTGACCCGCTGACAGAGCCGACCCAGGCCCATCAGCGTGGCGTGATGTTACACAGACCCTGAGAGGATGGAATAGAGTAGTCGGGGAGGGGAGGGGAGGAAGGAGGGGAACTGGGGGGGAAGGATTGGTTGGAGGGAGTGAGCTGATGGACAAAGCCTCGTCCTATGAGAATTAGGTGAGGTCAAGGGCCTCTGGACATGCGGAACCTTGTCGGCCTCTGTCGTCCATCCTCCAGCTCATTGAACATCCTCCAGCTCCTCCTGCAGGTCCTCACTGGGTTCATCCTCCATCTCCTCTTGGTCCGCCTCCTCCTCAGACAAGGCCACATGTTCCTCCTCTTCCAGCATGTCCCCCACCCCCATAAACCACCACAAAGCGGGAGGCCCACTGGTGGGTGTACTGCTGTGGACCACCAGAGCAGTCCAGGCTTTGGACCCCTTTTTTGAGCAGTCCGATGCTCAATGACAGCACAGGTGGCAAAGTGGGCCAAGTTTGTCAGGTCTCCGCCTCAATCTCCAGCCTCGATCTCAGCCAGGGCGTCAGCGGATACCCCTTATTCCCCCATGAGCCAAGCCCTTATCCTGGGGTGGTCCTTGAAGACTCCGGGGATCTCCGTGTGTCCCAGGATGTAGCTGTCATGCACGCTCCCTGGGACATGTGCGAATGATCCTGAGATCCGGCCGCCATTTTGAAAGGGTGCCCCGATCTCTCAGTGAGCTTGCAGGTTCCCCATTCCCCCCACCCATGGACATTGTCACCCCCCCCCCACACACACACACATATGGAGAGGACCCAACCCCCCCAAGTGAGGGCACCCTGCTATGGGGTCCCTTGGATTTCCCTTTCTTCAGGCCCCCTCTAAGCCCCCCTTACAGCACCCCCTCCCTTCCAGGACCTCCAACCATCACCCCTCCAACCTCCCAGAGGCCGCTACTTCCCTTCCCTGAACTCCCCCACCCATTAAAACCCCCCTCCACCCTCGTTTCATGGGCATAGCCCCCTCGGCCCCTGACCCTTGGCACGGGCACCCTTGGCACTGCCACACTGGCACCCAGGCAATGTTCCAGCCAGCTGGGCAGCACCAAGGTTCCCCCATTCCAGCGGGAAGCCAGGGAGCCACCCTGACCACCCAGGTGTCTCTGACGGCCCGGGAGACCTCCCGGGTACCGTTCCGCCTGGTCCACATTTTTGTGTGGACCAGTGCTGAACGGCGCCTGGTTGCAGCCACCCTGGGGAGGCCGGAGAATCAACAGAGGCCAGTGAACCCCGAGCAGGGTTTAAGACCAACTTCCGTGAACGTAATTTGGCCCTTCCCATTTTGGGCGGAGTTCCGACTGATGTCTTGCGGCACTCCGGTGAATCCCGCGAGGTGCGGAGACTGTCGTGAGGTCCATTGGAGGTCAGTCCCGGGATTCTCCTTGATTCTCCAGCCATGTTGTGCTCTCGCTTGAGCACAACATGGCCAAAGAATCGCGCCCAAAATCTTCTTTTTTTTCTCTCAATTAAGGGGCAATTTTGTGTGGCCAATCCAACTACCCTGCACATCTTTGGGTTGTGGGGGTGAGGCCCACACAGGCACGGGGAGAATGTGCAAACTCCACACAGCCAGTGACCCTGGACTGGGATCGAACCCGGATCCTCGGTGCCCTGAGGCAGCAGTGCTAACCACTGCGCCGCCCCACCAAAGACAAAAGACATGAACAGGAATACAATATCACAGCTGCCGAGTCAGTTCAGCCGTCACCTTCCCCAGTGGCCCCAGCAGTAGACTCGCATCGGTGGAAAGGTGCCTGTGTACAGAAAAGTATGTGTGTGACCATCAGTGCATGCATATCGGCAAGAGTGCAAATGCATAAATAGCATATGGATGAATGACTGCGTGTGCATGTCTGCTTGAATACGTGTGCATGTGAATGAGCAACACACGACAAGGGGCACAACAGAGGAAGGAGAGAGAACACCCCATCCCTTCTCCAGCACTGGTAATTTGCCAGGGGACCAAGCCATGGAAGCGAGAGGGCTCGCAGCAGACAAACACATAGATGCCAGACAAAAAAAAAATGCAATGCGTTGTCAACGGTGCATAAAGCCGCTGCCCTCCCACCCCGCTCCTATACTGGACCTGCATTAATGGAAAGCCACTTGGTGAGCCAATCGCCGGAAGGCCGCACCGACATGGAGCATAGCAGAGGAGGGAGAGAAAGAGAAAACCACCTCCCCTCTCCAGCATTGGCAGTGCCTTGTCCCAATGACTCCCAGGCCACAGAGGCAAGAGAAGCTGCAACCAGCGTCAAAAAATCCAGAGACCCAGGGTAGTGCTCTGGGAACCCCAGTTCAAATCCCACCAGGGCAGATGGTGAAATTTCATAAAATCTGGAAAAGTCAAATGGTGACCATGAAACAATTGTCAATTGTTGTAAAAACCCATCTGGTTCACTGATGTCCTTCAGGGAAGGAAATCTGCCGTCCTTACCTGGTCTGGCCTATGTATGACTCCAGACCCACAGCAATGTGGTTGACTCTTAAATGCCCTCAGAGGTGGACAATAGATGCTGGCCCAACCAGCGACACCCACATCCCATGAACAATTTTTAAAAAATACAATACCCTACCCCCCCCCCCCCCCCCCAACCCACAAACGCAGAACAAAAGGAAAACAAGGAACACCAGCGACCTGCGTGGCTCCAATAACGGGAGCAGCAGATAATTACTGAACATAAAAAATCACCGGTAGTCCCAAGGCAAGTCAAGTCGAGCCGGGCCGCTACCCCCTCCTCTCCTGCAGTATCGGCATCCAATCTTCCATCATCACCCCGTCTGAGGACCGGGCCAAAGGAACACAATGGGCATTAGCAGGTGACCCACAAGTCCAGAACAAAATACACAATCAACACACAAAACAGACATTTAAAAACATTCACGGACTGCTTAAGCACGTCCTCCGACATCCTCAGCCCAGTAATAGGTCTGCCAAAATCCTCCCCTCGCTGCGCTCTAGGTAAAAGAGACCGAAAGGCAACTACTTTCTTTCTTCTCTTCCGGAAAGCAGCAAGTAAGTCCAAGGGGAATAGGCAGCAGGCAAGCAGAAAAGGCAGCAACAAGCAACAAACAAACTCTCAGCTACAGCCTCCAGGCATTTGCAGCTAAGCAGCAGCAAACAGCAAACACAACCTGCGGTGTTAAGTGCTCTCACAACTAACAAGGCCAATCCCTTGTGAGCAATATGTAATGATATGCAGTAACAATGTATATAAAAGTGTATATAGCCTCGGACCACTAGGTGTCATGCAAGAGGAACAGAACACTGGAACTGGACAGAAGCAGTCTTGATCAGAGTTACAGGAGCTGTTAGTATCATGTTTAAAAGATCTGCAGTTTGGTTAGCAATAGTTCTGTTTACCCACTATTTATTCAACATTAAATAGCCAATCTTGAACTAGATTTTCTGTCGTACACTGATTCATTCATTATCATAGTACACAAACCTAACACAATAGTCTTCATCTGTTAAGCTAGATCCTGCTCACAGTCAAAGGGAGTTAAAGTGACTTTGACTTTCAGCATATATCCAACAGGGCTCTGGCCTGGAAGAGTTTGATAGGACAGACAGGCAGCAGCTTTAGTTGCTCCTTTTATGGGTCTCCACAATATTTAAAGATGGCTTGAAGGCCTCATGGACAAAAAGTCCCCCCCCCACCCCCCACCCCCGGGCAACCCCCGACCAAAACCAAGAACCTGAGGGGCCGTGTGACTCCTCCCCGAGCACTGGGGCAACAGCTCCAATGCCTTTGAGCTGCATGCCTGAAAATGAAAATGGCTACTCACCTCCTCCATTCCCCACAGCAGCCATTGCACCAGCTTCGCTTTTTCAAAAGGAATACTAAAGGATGCCCACGTGATTTCTCGCTGGGAAGCTGGTTAATTCCCGGGAGGCCATTGCATTCGGCTTCAGTCTCGCTAATGAGATGGAAATTAATGCAAATGAGGGTTAATGATATTCTCACCATATCTGGGCGACATCCGTATCTCGCCATCGGGAGTGGGCCAGTTAGATAACAAACTGATTCGCACCCGGCACAAATCTCGATTTTGGTCTTTCCTGCTATTTAACTGGCGCTCCCAGATCCATGCTGGGCACAACGCAGCGGTTAAATCATGCCCGATGTGTTTAAAGAAATTAATATATATTAATTTACAGCAGCTCGAGGCTAGAAAACAAAGGTTTTTAAATCGCACAACACAACATTAAAGGGCTCACTTGATCATTTTGTCCAAGTGAAGTCAACATTGTCCATTGGCTGTACAGATAATTTTGTTCTGCATGTCAAGTTCAGGAGTTGTCAATTTAGGGAAAGAAACTCATGAAAAGATCCATTTGATGTTTGGTGATTTATTGAATCAAATTCTTTCCAGCAGATGTTCGTTCTACTCCACATATTCTCTTGGTTTCACAGTCAACAATCACTCCTGTAGTTATTTTTGATCAGGTTCTGTACATAGTGCTTTAAAAAAAAAAAAATGATTCCTTTCTTAGAGTCACAAACCAATGCGCAGAGTTGACAGGGCAAACCCTTAATCCATCTCCTTGCATGCTCCAAAATACAATTCAAATTGAATCCAATTCACAGTCCTCACAAAAGAGACATACAAGATCCAAGCTGACAAGAACAGGCATTGCACCTGATCTTGCACTTTATCCTACACTTAGCCAAAAGGCCACATACTGCTTTATCTATTGCTATAAAATAGCAGGAACTGCAGGAGTAACTGTAAATCGTGATTCTTGCATAAATCCTCAAATGCACTTCTCCAACTTTCTCAAAGTCACGTGAAATTGGGGTGGATACAAATTATTGAGCTTTGTTTTAGAATCAGTAAGCAAGCTTACACAATATCCACATTTAAATTTTGTCCTTTTAAAACTTAATTTCCATCTATCCTTACAACAAAAAACAGTAAAAATGCTACATTGTCTGTGAGAATGGGCTAAATCACACAAAAGACAAAGTAGCGCAAATACTGTAAATCTGAAATAGAAAAAAAAATACTGCCATTACTCAACAAGTACGGTAGGGTGGTGGGAGAAACAATTAACACTGTTGATGTGTGACCTTTTGTCGGAACTGGAGAATGTTACAGAGGCAGTAAAAGGGGAGGAGGATAGAACAGATTGGAAGGCATGTGATAGAATGGAAGACGGGTGGTTTAAATGGCATAAGGAATGACAATGCAAGGACAAAAGGGGCTGTTAATGGGACAATTAAAGAGGGTAAAAGATGGGTCTGGAGGATCTGTAAATGGTAATAGCAGAATAATTACCATCATTGGCTGTCTGAAAAATCAGAGGCAGTGGTTGTTACCTAATGGCAAAGTAACACCATTGTTTGGTCAAGCTCTTCACTGACCCTGAAACTATGCTTTGATTGTGGTCTTTAGGACCTTCAGCTGCCTTTCTCATCAGATGTGACTAACTGACTTTGCTTTCCTTTATCCTGCAGTTCGACAGGAAATTGGAAAGTTGAATTCTGACACTGTGGCTGACCAGTAGAGTTGTCTATTATCTGGCTTCTCCCCCCACCCCACCCCTAACATTACTAGATAAGTTGGCCCATTGTAGAAACTAATTCCTGCTGTTTTCTAAATGAATAAAGCTATCCCAACACAATGATGTATATATATTTAACTTTTATCGCCAGTGATAGTAAATTAGCTATCTACTTCATTTTCTTTTTCATTTCTATTTCATTTTCTTTTGAAATCAAATGGCATTTAGTTATGAAGCTAATAACTGTAAACAAATATGTGCTCAAAGTGGGTTAGTTGGGAAATTTTAATGATTTTGATATTTTATTTTACACAATATTTTATTGCATAAATGTTTTTCAACAGGTACTTACAAGGACCACAATTGTCCCAACATTTGGCACCACAGCCAGTTAGAACTAGTGTACCAATGTTGTCCAATGCAGTGCTTATGGGTCAAATAATAACAACTCCAGGATTTCCTATACCCCATCCATCTCTGTCCCAGCAAACTATGCAACTTCAACAGCAGCCACAACACTACTTACAGGTAAATTCCTGCTGATGGATCTAGCAGTTCTAACCACTGATGTGGTTGATGTTTAAAAGTCTGCTATCTCGTGCGATTTTATCATATTGTTGTCTTACTTGTGGTAAGTTTGCATGTCTCCTTTTACTGTACACATACTATTGCTTGAATCATAGACTATGAATTCAAGGAGTTCAGCATTCAGTTTAGGTAGACCCTTCAGTGCATTGCTATGACAGAGGCATCTTTCAAATGAGATGGTAAACCAAGGCTCCATTCTCTTGTTCAGATAGTTGTAAAGAAAATCTTGTGTTGTTCCCTGCATGATTTTTTTCCATTGACTGGGACTTATTTGGTTTTCTCTCTCTTCCCTATACTTTTGCAAAGATTGTTCAGTTGTGATTTAATGCTGTCTTATGAAGTGATTGCATGTGGGTTTTTTAAGTTTGATCATTTGCTCTCTGAGCGTTGTTTTGTTATGCTCTTGTCGTAGCATAAGCTGCTTCCTTGATGTGCACTCTGACGAAGGAAGGTTCAGACTTGGAGATAGCTTTAACACGTTTATTAAACTATCAACAATTCTCCTACTTGGATTCAACGCTACTGTTAATCCTGCTATAGCTACTCAGACTGACTAACCAGTCTGCTACACGTGGTGGGTGTGATGTTCAATCAATCCTGTGTCTGTACTCACTGAGAGTCTCCACTGGAAAGGGGAAGATCATGGGCGCGATTCTCCGCTCCCGCGACGAAGTGCCCACGCCGTCGAGGTTCACGACGGCACGAAACGGCCCCGATCCCGACCGATTCAGGGCCCGAAAATGGGCTGGGATCGGGGCCACGAGAAACTCGGGGGGGGGGGGGGGGCGTGTCACGAAAGCTGCGTCGAGCCGCACCGAGGTTTCGGGACATGGACCTGGACACCCTGCTGGATGAGGTCGAGCAGAGAAGGGACACCCTCTGCCCAAGACGTGGGCATCGCGAGCCATCCAGCGCAGTGAGGCGCGGTTGGCGTGAGGTTGGCACCGCTGTGAGTGCTGTGGGGTAGACCCCCGGACGGGGAGCAGTGTCGGAAGAAGCTGCACAACCTCACTTGGGCTGCGAGGGTAAATGCCATGAGGGTGCCCCCAGCCCCTCCCCCCCGGCACAAGGGGGGAAGTGGGGTGCTGGGGGGTCAGGGGGGGTTGGGGGTGTCAGGGGGCATTGGGGCATCAGGGGTTGATTGGGGCATCGGGGGGGTTGGGGCATCAGGGAGGGTTTGGGGGGGTTCAGAAGGGGTTAGGCACCAGGGAGGTTTGGGGGGGTCAGGGGGGGGTTCGGGCATCTGGGGGGGTCGGGGGGGTCAGGGGAGGATTGGGGAATCGGGGAATTTGGGGAGGTCAGGGGGTGGTTGGGGCACAGGGGGGGTTGGGGGGGGTCAGGGTGCCCAACGATTTACTCGACCCACATGAGCCCCGGGACCTCCCCGGAGCGATGCCATGGCGTGCTGTCTCCTGAACCAGCAAAAATGTAGTTTATATCTGCACGCCCTGATGATACCCGCCTAATTGTGATGCTTTATCCAACCCCCCACCCCAGGACAAGACAGCTCACAACCAGCGTGAGCGTATGAGAACCGGAGGGGGTTCTCCTGTGCTGCACCCCCTAAACATTCACGAGCAGAGGGCCCTGGACCTCACTGGGGGATCCGCCACCCGGGAGGTCGCAACATGCCAGCTCGGAGGCGCAGAAGCAAGTGAGTCAACCCTGCATGTCCTCACCCCCCCTCCCCCCCAACCCGTCATCGTCTCCCTCACACATTGCCCACTGCAGCCTCGATCCCCTCCCCCCTCACACTCATGCCACTGCACCCTCGTTCCCCTCCTCACACTGTGCACCCACCACCACCATACACCCGGGCCACCGTGTCTAACGAACCCCAAATCTTTATGTTCCCCAGGGCCACCCGCCGAACCTTCAGGGACGTCTCGCCCAGGAAACAGCGCAACATCGCCAACCCCAACTGCACCCAGGGACGCATGCCAGAGCTTGGCAGTCGGTCGGACAGGAGGGCAAACCTCTCAGTATGGGACGCAGGACCGGGACGCTCACACCACCGAGAGAGACAATAGTGAGGGGCACAGGGCAGACATTGAAGATGAATCGCACATCACGGCCACACACTCGGTGGAATCACCTGGAGGTCAGCACGACATGGCCGGCATGGAGCTTGCACCGGGCCATGAGTGGGGGAGAACAGACCAGAATTCCTAACGGACGATGACCTTGAGCTTGCGGCACTGCTGTCTCCGACACCATACACCATCACAGAGACACTCACCTCGGTTGGGCATATAAGTGATGAGGCTCCCGGGTCACGGTCTGGTGCGCACCCCACAGCCGAGCCGGTACAGCAGTTGCAGTTTGGAGCAGCCAAGGGGCTGGACGGTCGGAGGGCAGCCCAGGCCCAGCAAACAGCTGCCACCCAGACTGCTCCCGGGTTCCTGGATGTACTTGACCCACCCGGACAACTGATGCATGAGGACACCGAGGGACTGAATAACGGGATGAGGGCCATCTTCCAGGACCTGCACACGCAGTTGGAGGAGTCCATCCGTGTTCAGGAGCAGGGAGTGGTGCCGCTCATCGCAGCCACCCAGGCCGACACCGCACGGGTGGCGTCCGCGGTGGAGGCAATGGGTGAAAGGGTTTCGGCCATGGGTCAGGTTCTGCAAGGCGTTGGGCTTAACGTGCACGCGTCATCCATGGCCCAGGGCTGCCATCTCACAGGTGGCCATCTCACAGAGCCAACAGGACATTGCCGCCGCTCTCCGGGCCCTGGCCGAGTCTCACCATGCCATGGCCCGGTCCCAGTAGTCAGTCGCGGAGAGCATAGACCGCCTGGCGCACGTGATGTATGGCGTAGCGCAGTCGCAGGTTGAGATCGCACAGTCCTTGGCAGGAATGTCGCACTCCCTGGGCTCCGTCTCGGCGAACATTCGGACCGTGGTCGATCCCGCTGCAGACCTCCAGGACTGGCAGTGCCAGTTGTCGGGTGGTGCGACGGGGCATGTCTCCGATCGCATCTCCGTCCCACAGTGAGGCCCGGGGCCCACCAAGCTCCCCGAAGGAGGAGGAGGTTCTGGGGCCCGACCCAGTAGCTCCATCAAGGGACGTCCCAGCACACTCGGCCTCCCCCTGTTCCGTCCCTGGCGCATCTGGTGGGCAGCGGGCAGGCCAGGGTGGCACAACACCATCCAGCACGCCCGCCGAGCAGCCTGGCCCATCGAAGCCGGGCCGCCCCAGGAAACGCGTACCGACGGGGAGCCATGTCGAAGGGCGTGATTCTGAGCAGTCCGCCTCCACTCCTGCTGTACCATCTGGGAACACACCTAGACGTAGTGGTAGGGCCCGTAAGGCAAAGAAGCTAGGCACGTAAGAAGTTGGCACGGGTGCAGGGCACAGTTTAGTTGTAGGGGGTAGGGCACCTATGTTAATCACACAAATAAACTCACTGTTGAATTTGACTCATAAGACTCTGTGCTATGTCCGGTGCCAGGGGGCTCGTGAGGGTGACTGAGTGGCGTAGTGGTATGCAAACGTTTCAAGGTCTGTTCCGGATGTGCTGACCGTTTCCCCCCTGCCTCCCATAATCGGACACCGTTGTCCTCGGCACACCGACGCCAGCCACCCCACACGGGCATGTGGTGAAATATCCGTCACGAAGGCTGTGACCACCGGAGTGTATGGTTCAGCTATAGCCATGAGTCAGACCTCGGCTGGTGAATCTGAGCACACAGCTCATCGCAGAGCGGGCCGTCATCATTCAACATGGTACTGATCACAACCGCTTACCCAATCATTACTGTTGTGCAATCCCGTAGTGCCGCAATGGTAAGGTGATGTGGAATTGGTGCCGTGAACACGGTGCCGGGGGCGAGGGGGGGGGGGGGGGGGGGGGGGGGGGGGGGGGTGCTGTGTGGTGCCCATGTGCAAGAGTGACAGTGCAAGTGGCAGTGTTCAGCGAATCCCACCCCCACAGTGCGTGAACCGTGCGGCCACCAACGCGTCACGTGCCCGCTGTCCGCGGCGGTGCCGTCGCGCAGCCTCCTGGACGTAACCAGCACCCAGGCAGTGTCTGTGTCCTGCGCCCCTCCCCCCCCCCCCCCCACCCTGATGCGCACCATCATCCTCCTCCTCCGCATACTCCTCTTCCCCCATTCCCCTCGTTTGCGTTAGCTCCGTTGCCGTCGGGTCCTCCCTCCGACTCCTCCACCAGGTCATCTCCCCTCTGCATGGCAATGTTGTGCATCGCACAGCAGACCACAACTATGCGACCGACCCTGTCGGGCCGGTACTGCAGGGCCACTCCGGAGCGGTCCAGGCATCTGAATCGCATCTTCAGCAGGCCGAAGCACCGCTCCACCACACCCCTGGTTGCTGCATGGGCCTCGTTGTATAGGCTCTCTGCGTTGGTCTGAGGCCTCCGTATTGGCATCATCAGCCATGACCTCAACGGATAGCCCCTGTCGCCCAGCAACCAGCCCCTCAGCTGGTGGGGGGGGGCATCCATCGAACATTGCGGGGATGAATGACTGTGCCAGAATGTAGGCGTCATGCACACTCCCGGGGTACTTTGCACACACGTGCATGATCTTCATGTGGGGGTCGCACACCACCTGAATGTTCATGGAGTATGGGCCCTTTCTGTTCATGAACACTTCCCTGTTGTCTGCAGGCGGGCGCATGGGGACGTGCACACCATCGATGACACCCTGGACCATTGGTATCCCGGCCACCTTGGCGAATCCACGTGCTTGTGCTTCCTGCTGTGCTCGGTCCTCGGGGAATTTTATGTACCTGTCCGCGATGGCGTACAAGGCGTCGGTGACGGCCCTGATGCACCTGTGGACCGATGCCTGTGATATCCCGGAGAGGTCCCCGCTCGGCGCCTGGAAATGAACCGGTCGCATAAAGGTTTAGGGCCACCGTCACCTTGATGGAGACTGGTATCGCATGTCCTCCTCCCATTCCACGTGGTGCGAGGTGCGCCACAAGCTGGCATATATGTGCGACTGTCTCCCTGCTGAACCGTAGTCTCCTCCTGCATGTGATGTCCTGTAGGGCCTTGAACGACGTTCTGTCACGGTAGACCCGAGGCCTTGCTGGATGCCTGTGGCGCCCTGGCACCACCATCAGTGGATCCTCCTGCTCCTCCTCCTCCTCCTGCTCCCCCCAAGCACTTCCTCTGCATTCCTCGCCGTCAGGGGGTCAATGTTCCCCTCGGCATCCCCCTGTACATTCGGGTCCAGAGCGCCTGCGGCCAGCGTGGCGACGACGGGCCACTCCGCGGCCATCCCCTCTGCTGCACCGGCAACCGCTGCATCTGCAGCCACTGTGGGCCGTCTGACTCTACGCTGCCGGATGGCACACTCCAAAGCTGCGGCTCCAACCACGGCAGTAAACATCGCTGTCTGGTTGGCATACATGGTGACCTGCAGGAGGGTGGTGGGGGGGCAGAGAAACGACATGTTACACGGAGGTTCTTCCACACCTCGCCAGCCGGGTTGCATGGGATACCAGTGTGCCCCGGTGGGATGGTCCCGCTGCAGATACGCACCCAACCTAACATCTGGTCACTGTCTGCGTCCAACTGTCAGTCCACACCATACTCCTCACCAGTGTGCCACTCGCCTGTGCCCATCAGCCACACGCACCCTGCGGCCGTGTCCTCGTCACCATCCTGCCATATCAGGGTGGCTGACATGTTGCATCCTCACCCCCCTCCCACCTGCACACTCTCCCGCATCCCCCCTCCCACCTGCACACTCATCCGCATCCCCCCTCCCACCTGCACATTCTCCCTCACCCCCCTCCCACCTGCACACTCTCCCTCACCCCCCTCCCACCTGCACATTCTCCCTCACCCCCCCCACCTGCACACTCTCCCTCACCCCCCTCCCACCTGCACATTCTCCCTCACCCCCCTCCCACCTGCACACTCTCCCTCATCCTCCTTCCACCTGCACACTCTCCCTCATCCCCCTTCCACCTGCACACTCTCCCTCACCCCCTCTCCCTCCTCCCACCTGCACACTCTCCCTCATCCCCCCTCCCACCTGCACACTCTCTCTCACCCCCCCTCCCACCTGCACACTCTCCCTCACCCCCCTCCCACCTGCACTCTCCCTCATCCCCCCTCCCACCTGCACACTCTCCCTCACCCCCCTCCCACCTGCACACTCTCCCTCATCCCCCCTCCCACCTGCACTCTCCCTCACCCCCCTCCCACCTGCACACTCTCCCTTATCCCCCCTCCCACCTGCACACTCTCCCTCACCCCCCTCCCACCTGCACACTCTCCCTCATCCCCCCTCCCACCTGCACTCTCCCTCACCCCCCCTCCCACCTGCACACTCTCCCTCACCCCCTCCCACCTGCACACTCTCCCTCACCCCCCTCCCACCTGCACACTCTCCCTCACCCCCCTCCCACCTGCACATTCTCCCTCACCCCCCTCCCACCTGCACACTCTCCCTCATCCCCCCTCCCACCTGCACACTCTCCCTCATCCCCCCTCCCACCTGCACACTCTCCCTCACCCCCTCCCACCTGCACACTCTCCCTCACCCCCCTCCCACCTGCACTCTCCCTCATCCCCCCTCCCACCTGCACATTCTCCCTCATCCCCCCTCCCACCTGCACACTCTCCCTCACCCCCCTCCCACCTGCACACTCCCTCACCCCCCCTCCCACCTGCACACTCTCCCTCACCCCCTTCCCACCTGCACATTCTCCCTCACCCCCCTCCCACCTGCACACTCTCCCTCATCCCCCTTCCACCTGCACACTCTCCCTCACCCCCTCTCCCTCCTCCCACCTGCACACTCTCCCTCATCCCCTCTCCCACCTGCACTCTCCCTCACCCCCCTCCCACCTGCACACTCTCCCTCATCCCCCCTCCCACCTGCACTCTCCCTCACCCCCCCTCCCACCTGCACACTCTCCCTCACCCCCTCCCACCTGCACACTCTCCCTCACCCCCCTCCCACCTGCACACTCTCCCTCACCCCCCTCCCACCTGCACACTCTCCCTCACCCCCCTCCCACCTGCACACTCTCCCTCATCCCCCCTCCCACCTGCACACTCTCCCTCATCCCCCCCTCCCACCTGCACACTCTCCCTCACCCCCCTCCCACCTGCACACTCTCCCTCACCCCCCTCCCACCTGCACTCTCCCTCATCCCCCCTCCCACCTGCACATTCTCCCTCATCCCCCCTCCCACCTGCACACTCTCCCTCACCCCCCTCCCACCTGCACACTCTCCCTCACCCCCCCCTTCCCACCTGCACACTCTCCCTCACCCCCCTCCCACCTGCACACTCTCCCTCGCCCCCCTTCCTACCTGCACTCTCCCTCACCCCCCTCCCACCTGCACATTCTCCCTCACCCCCCTCCCACCTGCACACTCTCCCTCATCCCCCTCCCACCTGCACACTCTCCCTCACCCCCTCTCCCTCACCCCCCCCCTCACCCCCCCCTCCCACCTGCACACTCTCCCTCATCCCCCTTCCACCTGCACACTCTCCCTCACCCCCTCTCCCTCCTCCCACCTGCACACTCTCCCTCATCCCCTCTCCCACCTGCACTCTCCCTCACCCCCCTCCCACCTGCACACTCTCCCTCATCCCCCCTCCCACCTGCACTCTCCCTCACCTCCCCTCCCACCTGCACACTCTCCCTCACCCCCTCCCACCTGCACACTCTCCCTCACCCCCTCCCACCTGCACACTCTCCCTCACCCCCCTCCCACCTGCACACTCTCCCTCACCCCCCTCCCACCTGCACACTCTCCCTCATCCCCCCTCCCACCTGCACACTCTCCCTCATCCCCCTCCCACCTGCACACTCTCCCTCACCCCCCTCCCACCTGCACACTCTCCCTCACCCCCCTCCCACCTGCACTCTCCCTCATCCCCCCTCCCACCTGCACATTCTCCCTCATCCCCCCTCCCACCTGCACACTCTCCCTCACCCCCCTCCCACCTGCACACTCTCCCTCACCCCCCTTCCTACCTGCACACTCTCCCTCACCCCCCTCCCATCTGCACACTCTCCCTCACCCCCCTTCCTACCTGCACTCTCCCTCACCCCCCTCCCACCTGCACATTCTCCCTCACCCCCCTCCCACCTGCACACTCTCCCTCATCCCCCTCCCACCTGCACACTCTCCCTCACCCCCTCTCCCTCACCCCCCCCTCCCACCTGCACACTCTCCCTCATCCCCCCTCCCACCTGCACACTCTCCCTCATCCCCCCTCCCACCTGCACACTCTCCCTCATCCCCCCTCCCATCTGCACACTCTCCCTCATCCCCCCTCCCACCTGCACACTCTCCCGCATCCCCCCTCCCACCTGCACACTCTCCCTCATCCCCCCTTGGCTGCAGCCTTCTCGGGAGGGCCGACCCGGTCTCCAGGAGCTGCGGAACAGTCCGCTCACCTCCTCACTGGTCAGCGTCAGCCAGCACGACTGGCTGACGACTTTAAATAGCAGGTGTGAACGGCGACGGCGTGAACTGGGGTCACGCCGTCGGTACTTCGGCCATCCGGGCCTGAGAATAGCGGGGATGCCGGAGAATCGCCATTTTGGGTGTCTCGGGCGATTCTCCGGCACACTCTCCCTCATCCTGCGCCGCACGGAGCTCGACGGGGCTGTTCTCGCCGCTTGGGTGAATCGCGGGAGGGCGTCAGACCGGCGTCGCGGGAACATTTGGCGACCCAGGCGATTCTCCCAACCGGCGCGGGAGCGGTGAATCGCGCCCCATGTGTGCAGTGTCCTTATATGTGGGTTGGTGTAATGCCCCCCTGTGGTAGTGTCACCTCTGTGTGTATCGTGAATGCCCATTGGTTGCGTCCTATCTTACTGACCTATTGGTTGACTGTCTGTGTGTCATGTCTCTGGTGTTCCCTCTAGTGTCTAGCTAGGTGTAGTGTATGTACATTAACCCTTTGTGTACTTACAGTGATGTATATCACCACATCCCCTCTTTTTTCGTGTTACATATTTTCTGTACAGCGTTAAAGAAAATTGAACAAACTAGGTAGATGAGTAAAACCCTGTACAAGTTATGATAACAGTGATCATTAAACAATAAGTCCAAATCAGAGTTATGAGTCCAAAGTTCATGAATTATTATGGTCGAGTGGCTTTCTTGTTTGGTTGGTGAGTTGGTGATGTTGATGGTGGCATTGCATTGCAAACGCCATCAGTGTCCCTGTGCTGAAGGAACCAAGAAGTGGTCAAATCACTTCGTTGTCTGATTTGGACTCTTTTTTTTCTTTCGATGCTTGTGGTGGTAATTCTTGATGGCATCTGTCCTGAAAGCCAGGTTGCCTGTTGGTAGTGCAGCAAACGTGAAGTGGTAAGATGCATCGTCCTGCCATGCTATGTCATTGTACTGAGCTGAGCAGTAACAGTGTCCCACATGGGGAGAGTTGTACCATGTTGTACCAGTCGTAGTTCCATTGGGGTTGTTTTGTCGTGCTTGTTGGCGACGCTGTTGCCTTTGGTATGCTTCTTGCGATTGTCTTTGATGTTGTTTTTGTGGTTGGTTTTGTTGCCGTGTTTGCTGCGCACAAGGATCACACTCTGTGGATAATACGAGTCCTTCACACAGTTACTCGTGTCAGCGTCCTTCGTGGCATCTGCTGTCTCCTTGAGCGTGCCGTCACTGAGTTTGCGACACTTCCCGTCTGGAGTCATGTCCGGCTTACTTGAATCAGCTTTGGCTTGATGATGCTCCCCGTCTGGAGTCTGGTCTGTTTCACGTGAGTCAGTTTTGATTTGTCGATGCTCCTCGTCTAAGCCCTTTCTGGTTCACCTGAATCAGCTTTGGTTTCTTGATACTCCCCGTCCGGAGTCACTGCAGGTTCACTTGAGTCAGCTGAGATTTCTTGATGCTCCCCGTCCGGAGTCATTTCAGGTTCACTTGAATCTTCAGAAGTTTCATGTTGCTCCCCGTCCGGGGTCAAAACAGTCAAGAATGCATTTGCTTGTGGAGAGGCTCGAGCGAATGAGGTTTGAAGTAACGTGGTGTCACCGGAGTCACCAGTAGTCTCGCTGTGATTGTCAAGTGCCTCTGTACATTCTAGCTGAGGTCTGTCACATTGCACATCTGGTATGGAAAGTGGGATGCTGTCGTCACTTGTCGCACATACAGTGGGTAGAGTCTCAGTGTCTTCTTGTCGTTCACTTGAGCTGGGTAGACCGTCAGAGTCTTCTTCTGGTGGCTCAAATAATCTGGGTGGACTGTCATAGTCTGCTTGCTGTACACTTGAGCGTGGTAGACTGTCAGAGCCTTCTTCTTGTTCACTGGAGCGTGGTAGACTGTCATAGTCTGCTTGCTGTACACTTGAGTGTGGCAGACTGTCATAGTCCTTCTGTTGTTCACTTGAGCGTGGCAGATTTGCATTGTCGACTGCTGGTTGCTCAGAGGAGGTTGCTGGACCCTTCTGGTCTTGTTCCTGCAAGGACTGCGCTTTGGAGTTCTTGCATTGCTTCTATCGTGGAGGCTGTCCACGAGCTCGCTGTGGAGGCTTGTGTCACTCCCTCTGAGGAGTCTTGCAGCGTTCCTTGTGTGGAATCGTGCATTGGTCTCTCCGTGGAAACTGTCATCACTTCTTGTTCATGCAAGGACTGTGCTCTGGAGTCTTGCGTTGCTTCTATCGTGGAGTCTGTCCACGAGCTCTCTGTGGAGACTTGTGTCACTCGAGTCAGTTCTTGTTCATGCAAGGACTGCGCTGTGGAGTCTTGCGTCGCTTTTTTTGTGGAGTCGGGGACCTTTCGCGGTGCGTGGACCACTCTCTGCGTGACAGCAGGCCGCTCTCTGTGGGCTTGTACCGCTCTCTGTCTCTTGGTGTCAGGCCGCAGCATAATCCTGCACGCACGAGTCGGGATGTCATATCTGCTGGGCTGTAGATCCTCAAATCCGAAGGACTCGTCGGCAGGGTCGTCAATGTGCAACACGTCTAGTTGCGGTTCGGATTTGGTACTGGGGTAGCCTCCCAAGGTGAAAGCTTCATCTGAGTCGTTGTCTTCCAAGACCATATCATCAAGTTTTGTGTTGGAGCTGGCATTGGGCTCGCGATGTCTGAAGAAGAATTCAAGGTCTGAGTCATAGTCTTCAAGGACTGTATCATCTCTTTGGGCGGTGCTAACTGCTTGTTGCAGGGTTCTGCAGAGGTTACTTTCAGTTACTGGTCGAAGTTCAGTCATTGTGCTGTCGTTCCAGGTGAAAGAATCTGGTTTTGAGGCTTTAAATTTTCTTTTTCATCTTTTGGGACATTTTCCCTTTAAGTGGGAGTGGTCCGGGGCCTCTGATGTCATGACGCTTGTGACGTAGAGCGTAGGAAGCAATTGCGCATGCGCAGATCGCTGTTCCTTTACTTGGGCCTTTACGCGGCTTGTTGCGCATGCGCAAATGGACCTTCCCGTTCTGTGCGCTCATCACGCAACTGCGCATGTGCAGCACCTTTTCCAAGATGGCTGCAATTCAAAACTGCCGTTCGTTGCTGCAAGCCTACCTCGCGGTGAGATTTGGCGCCTCTTTTACCTTTTCTTCTTGTATGTTCGTCGCAGAATTTGTCCAGGACTGCCTGGAAATCGCTCTTGTTTTGCCCCTTTGAGTATTTGAAGGTCTGGAAGATTTCAGCTGCTTCTGGACCCGCGATGGTAAGTAGAAGCTTTATTCTTTCTGCATCCGCCACGCCATCTAGGTCGGACGCTACCAGGTAGATCTCGAATCTCTGCCGGAACCAACGCCAGTTTTCATTGAGATTGCCTTGGTACTGGAGCTGCTGTGGAATCGGAATCCCGAACATCATCTTGCCTGGCTTTTGTTGCTGGTTGTCACTGTTCGCTGAGTTGAAACTATATGGATTTAACAGTCCACTTCTGGAACCATGTTTTGCTATGCTCTTGTCGTAGCATAAGCTGCTTCCTTGATGTGCACACTGACAAAGGAAGGTTCAGATAGCTTTAACACGTTTATTAAACTATTAACAATTCTCCTACTTGGATTTGACGCCACTGTTAATCCTGCTATAGCTACTCAGACTGACTAACCAGTCTGCTACAATCCACGTGGTGGGAGTGATGTTCAATCAACCCTGTGTCTGTACTCACTGAGAGTCTCCACTGGAAAGACGAAGATCATGTGTGCAGTGTCCTTTTATATGGGTTGGTGTAATGCCCCCCTGTGATAGTGTCACCTCTGTGTGTATCGTAAATGCCCATTGGTCGTGTCCTATCTTACTGACCTATTGGTTGACTGTCTGTGTGTAATGTCTCTGGTGTTCCCTCTAGTGTCTAGGTGTAGTGTATGTACATTAACCCTTTGTGTACTTACAGTGATATATATCACCACAAGCGTAAGGCGGTGGGGAGCAGGAGTAGGCCATTTGGCCCCTCGAGTCTGCTCCATCATTCAACCTCAACTCCATTTTACCACCATATTCCTTACTTGTTCCCCCATTGGGATTTTTAAAAAAAATCTGATGTAGGCATCACTGACCGGGCCTGCATTTGTTGCCCATCCCTAATTTCCTTTGAGCTGAGTGGCTTTCTAGGGATTTCAGAGGGCAGTTGAGAGCAACCATATTGCTGTGGATCAGGAGTCATATGCAAGCCAGACCAGGTAAGGGTAGTTTCCTAGTCTAAAGAAGCATTTGTGAACGAAGATGGGTATTTACAGCAATCAATGATAGTTGTCATGGCTAATGACAACTTAGACTAGCTTTATTAATTGAATTTAAATTCCACAAACATGGGATTTGAACCTTGGGCAAAATTCTCCGTAATGGAGACCATGGCGAAGGCGGAAGGAAAAGAGTGCCCCCACGGCACAGGCCCGTCCACGGATCAGTGGGCCCCGATCGCGGGCCAGGCCACCGTGGAGGCAACCCCCTGGGCCAGATCACCCCGCCCCCCCCCCCCCCCCCCCCAGGACCCCGGAGCCCACCCGCGCCGCCTTGTCCCGCCGGTAAGAGAGGTGGTTTAATCCACGCCGGCGGGACAGGCATTCCAGCAGCGTGACTTCGGCCCATCCGAGCCGGAGAATCGCTGGGGTGGGGGGGCCGCCAACCGGCGCGGCGCGATTCCCACCCCCGCCGAATCTCCGGTGCCGGAGAATTCGGCAATCGGCAGGGGCGGGATTCATGCCAGCCCCCGGCGATTCTCCGACCCCATGTCCCCAAAGACTTAGCCTGGCCTCCGGATTAGTCCAGTGGCATGACCACCAAATCCCCATCTCCTCCTTCCCCATTCACCACCCACCACTGGAGTGGGAACTTAACCCAGAGATTCTGGGCGCGATTCAACGATCACGGGACTAAGTGTCCTTCCCGTCGTGAACGCCGTCGCGTTTCACGACGGTGCAAAACGGGTGCGGGCAGTAGGGATTCTGGCCCCCACAGGTGGCCAGCACGGCGCTGTGGAACGGTTCACACTGCTCCAGCCTTACATCCTGGCGCGGACTGGGGGCGGCGCCAACCCGTGCATGCGCAGTGGCGAAACGCCAAACGACGCATGCACGGTAGACTCAAGGAACGCTCTGGCCCCGACGCAACATGGCGCAAGGGTTCTGGGGCCTGAAGCAGAACACAGTAGTCCCGGGGGGGGGGAAGAGGCCGGCCCGCCAATCAGTGAGCCCCAAACGTGGGCCAGACCCCATCGGAGGCCACCCCCCCCCCCCCCCCCGGGGAAGGAGCGCTTTTCCCGCCCCACAGGCCGCCCCCCCGACTCTTTGCGCAGAGTTCCCGCCGGCAGCGACCAGGGGTGAATGGCACCAACGGGACTCTGCCATTTCTGCTCGGCCCATCCGGCCCGGAAAATCGGCAGCCCAGCCGCGGACAGCAGCTCGCGACCGGCACCTCGGCAAACGCGCCGGCGCAAATGGCGCCAATTCTCCACACCTGGATCACACGCCGGCGTCAGGGCGGCATGACGCGGTTGCGGCGATTCTCCAGCCCGGCGCGGGGCTGGGAGAATCGCGCCCTCTGTCTCAGAGGTAGGGACAATATCTACTGAGGTACAAAACTCTTGGTCCCTCTTGATCTCCTTTGCAGCCTTTAATATCCTCAATGATATCTCTGTTGCAGCCTTTAATATACTCAATGATATCTCTGTTGCAGCCTTTAATATACTCAATGATATCTCTGTTGCAGCCTTTAATATACTCAATGATATCTCTGTTGCAGCCTTTAATATACTCAATGATATCTCTGTTGCAGCCTTTAATATACTCAATGATATCTCTGTTGCAGCCTTTAATATACTCAATGATATCTCTGTTGCAGCCTTTAATATACTCAATGATATCTCTGTTGCAGCCTTTAATATACTCAACGGTTGAGCCTCCACAGCTCTTTTTTGGAAAATTCCAAAAATTCATAACCCTCTGATTTAAGGGGTTTCTCTTCATTTCGGTCCTAAATGGTTGACCCCCTTATCCTGAGACCGTGTGCCTCTAGGTGTAAGCTCTCCAGCCAGTGAAAACAGCCACTCAACATCTAATGTCAAGTCATCTCAGAATCTTATATTTTAATTAAATCATATCTCATTCTCCTAAACTCCAAAGAGCACAGGCCAAATCTATTCCAGCTCTGCACACAGGACATCCCTCTCATCCCAGTTTTCAATTTAGTGAATTTTTGTTGCGCCCATCTAAGGCAAGAATATCCTTCCTTAGGTATATAAACCTAAACTATGTACAATACTGAATTCTCCCATCTGGGACTAAGTCCTGTGGCAGGATCAGAGACATGGGGCGTCATTCTCCGCCGGCGGGAGTCTCCGTTCTGCCGGCGCCCGGGGGTTTCCCGACGGCGTGGGGCTGCCCCACAATGGGAAACCCCATTGACCGGCCGGTGTTACGGAGACTCCCGCCGGCCGGTTGGCGCAGAAATGTGGCGGGGCGGGTAGGAGAATTTCGCCCGTGGTGTTTCCGACTGCGGAGGCCGACAAGAAACCATACCATCTGCAAAATTCTCTATCGGCAGGTTCCTCCTCTCCGCTGGCACGTGTTTCTTGATGGTGTGAGTTTCCATTGGCCGGCTGCCAGAACAGAGGATCCCGCCCCATATCTTCTGGCTTCGACCTCATTAATTATGCATTGCGGAGTTTAGCACCATATTCTGTGGAAGGATTGGCTTGATTGCATGCATCCCGCTGTCATATCTGGGTACTATATTTAAAAGACATACAATATCACTGATCCACCGTTGAAGAAAGGAGGTGGACCTCCTGAAAAAGAAGATGAATCTCTGGGAACACTCTGAAGCTGGCGATGGACCTCGACGCTGACACTGAAGCTGGAAGATGCACCTGATAGATGCTCACCCCACCCTGTGGTGTTCCAGGGTCGCTGGTGGCGGCTATCCTGAATTCCAGAAGCTGCCGAGGCATTCTTCAGGTAAGTCCTGATTTCTGCACACAACATTGTTCCAGACATGTTTTGGGCATATTTTCGTGTTTGCATCACAGAGAATCGGGCGTGGGGAGAAGATTCTGGTCAGGCATTCATCTGCATCTCATTAGCAGGATGCAAATCAGTTTCACGCTGGCCCCCTGTGGATTTCTCGATCTGTCATGCGAGCACCAGCACACGATCCCATGACAAATTCACATTGGTGTGAAACCAATTTTTGAGCTTTCCCCTGAATTCTCCCCCCTCCGCCCCCCATTGAACCCGCCGGAGAGGGCATGGGAGAATTCTTCCCCCGCTGTTTTAAGTCATTTCCTTCATTTAAGTCATTGATATACTTTGGCCACGATCTAGTAGCCTTGTTCGCTGTGGGCTCAAGTCCAGTAATAGCCACTAAATTTCACGAGTGGCCAAAAATGGGATTTGCGCTGGTGAGATCTCCATTGCAGGTCTTCTCCACCCGCCACTGATGACATAATCTGATTCACGGCCATAAATTTTAATTCATTAAACCATAACTTCCACAGAGTGCCAATCTCCCTCGGATTACCATACTCGGCAGACTTGCCTTCACTAACATTCCTCAGCTCCTGTCTTGTCCAACCTTCCTCACTCAGGCTGGGAGAGACAGGAGCAGGAAAGTGCACCTCCATCAGCATCGCCGTGGAGTAAGTGGGGCACAGAGAGGTAAGTCACTCCCCCCATTTTACGGCAGTAGTTGCTGGAAAGGAGAGGTTTAAAAGGACAATTAGCAGGGAGCAGGTAAGTTATAAACTTTAGGGAAATATTGGGGGGGAGGGTCAGGTCGGACTGGGGGGAGTAGTCTGGGAGGGAGGCAGGTCAGTCTGAGAGAGAGAGGGGGGGGTCAGTCCAGGATGGACAAGAGGTCAGTTTGGGAAGGGGGTCAGTCTGGGAGGGAGGGAGGGGTTGTCACTCCTGGAGGAAGGGAGGGGGATAAATCCAGGAGGGAGGCAGGGTGGGGTTACTTTTGGGAGGGAGGGAGTAAGTCCCAGATGGAGGGAGGAGGGTAAGTCCCAGAGGGGGGGAGGGGGTGTATCAGTCTGAGGGGTGGGAGGGCGTTGCATAGGATTGCAGAGGGGTGTGGTAGGTCCCCTGGGGGTAGTGTTTGTGCAGGGTGTCCCGTGCGAGGCTGGTCTGTTTTTTTTAATTTAGAGTACCCAATTATTTTTTTTCCAATTGAGGGGCAATTTAGCCTGGGCAATCCACTTAACCTGCACATCTTTGGGTTGTTGGGGGAGACCCACGTAGACACAGGGAGAATGTGCAAACTCCACACGGACAGTGAATAGGGCCGGGATGTGAACCCGGGTCCTCAGCACCGTTGTCCCAGTGCTAACCTCTGTACCACGTGCCGCCCTTGGTTGGGTTTTTCAATAGTTTCTTCTGACTCTGAAACTATCATGGTAAAACTGGCAGAACAATCTGAAGTTTTGAAAAAAGATTTCGAGTACCCAATTCATTTTTTCCAATTAAGGGGCAATTTAGCATGACCGATTGGTCACCTACACTGCACATCTTTGGGTTGTGGGGGCGAAACTCATGCAAACATGGGGAGAATGTGCAAACTCCACACGGACAGTGACCCAGAGCCGGGATCGAACCTGGGGCCTCAGCACTGTGAGGCAGCAATGCTAACCATTGTGCCACCGTTCTGCCCCCAGAACAATCTGAACTTAACAATTTAAATCACTTCTGTTGGATGGTTTCCAGCCCAGTGCAATTTTCCAGAGGACGTTAGCCCTTTAGGGCAATTGCCAAGTAAACCCTTATGGGGGAACTACCTAGAGGGATTTCCAGTTCATCCGGGTTTGGCACTGTAGCATCTGCGCATGACATATCCTTCCCCGCACTTCACCCCCTCCTCATCACTGGCAACAGCCTCCCTCCTCATCACTGCCGCCGTCTCCCCTTCTCATTACTGTCACAGGCCCATGCCCAACGTCCCTTCTACGGTCCAAACGCCCTCCACAGGCCTAGGGCCCCCCACCCCAATACTGGCACAACCCCACCACTAACACGCATTGCGTCTCCAACCTCACTTGGCATTGCCAGGTTGGCAATGAGTAGTGCCAGGATGCCAGGGGGCAGTGCAAGGGCTATATCTCACTGTGCATCCCCGGCATGGTCATCGCAACTGAATTTTGTTTTTGAAACTCAATAGTGATTCACACCGGAGTAACGGCATGCTGCTGGCAGGGGAGGATACATCGTGCGCAGATGCTACAGTGTCAAACCCGGAATTATATGATAATGGCCCATAACCTCCGGGTTCCCCAGCATCGCATTTAGGGGGTAAAGTGAGAGAATTCCTCCACATGGTGGTTTGCAGCCATGGCTGTGGCCTTCCCATCCCAATGGCTCCATACTGGGGTACTTAAGGGGAGACACCAGTTGTCTCCTGGCCTGCCACTGTTGCTAACTTTGCCTTAGTTTAATTGCTCTGTTTTATCACCTTTGCTCGAGTCGCTAGGTATCTTTATGATACCGCCACGTGGTTCAAGTCCGAGTAATGATCAATAATCCAATACACCGATTAGTAAGATTTAAATCAAAGCACATTTATTATACACAGTAATCACTACTCATGCACAAATTCTACGTTTAAGCTACTTCTACAATTAACAGGCCTATACTTAACTTGGAACTGGCCCACCAGGTCAGGGAAAGAAATGGCCTTTAGTTCGGGTTCTGAGCCGGCGGGATTCGAAGTTGGTACAGATTGATAGCTAGGAGCGCCTATCTCGTAGCGAGCGTTGAAGTAAGACTTACAGTTTCGACCAGCTGCTGAAGAGTGAAGAGCTGGAGAAGCAGTGGTGAAGAGCTGAAGAGAAGAGGAAGAGAGAGATTTGAACTTGGGGCTCAATTCCTATAGTTCCCAGGGGCTTCCCGCCTTTTGGGGCGGACCCTGTACCTGGTCCCAAGTGATTGGACTTTGTCCCAATCGCTTGGTTTGATTTTCTCCAATTCTGGAGCGGTTCCCTGATCGATGGGCGGTCTTGAGGTGGTCGTTCACCTCCTTTTGTGTAGACTTCTGCTGGTGCCGAAGAGTCTGGTTTTGCTTTGTGTGTCTAAATGTTGCTTATTGTCCCTGGGGATTGCTCATTAGTATGCAGACGGCTGGTGTTTTGTTATGCTGATGGTTTCTGATATCGATATTGTCTGGCCTTTCCAGAGGTAAATACAGAGGTTTTTGTCCTGTTGGCTGACTTTCCCATCAGCCTTTGCTGTTCGCCATTTTGAATCGGGAGTTGGCCATTTTAAGTGGCTACGCCACCAGCAGGCTGCCTCCATTTATTTACTTGCTCAACTCCAGCTTAATTGATGAGTCTGTGTGCTGTCAAAAGATGAGACAGAGATGAAAATAGGTGGTCTTGGTGTTGGAACCGTTACGTGGTCAGGACTATCTTTGTGTCATACCTGACATCATGTAGCAGACAATCAGTTCAGCCTGACAGAGTTGGCAGGGCGAGGAATGGAATAGATAGCTAGGGAACAGAGTTTGTTCAGAAAACTGAAGACAATGGGCAGAATTTAATGGTTGAAGTGGTGGAATCATCTTCGGCGCAGCCATTTCCAATAATTAACTTGATTTATGGATGTGATTTTTTGCAATATCAACAAAGCATGATGTTGGGCAGGAAATGCATTGTGGAAGCCACTAATGATAATGGTGGCTTTCTCCATCATATAGTATAGCACTCTGGGAAAAATAGTTCATGTCACAGGATGGCCTCTGATTCGCAGAGATGCCCGGGCACTAACGCACCCCATCCCCCGGCCGCTGCCCACCTAAGCCTCCCAGGAGGTCTGCTTGCCAGGTGCATGCCTTCAGAGACATAGGGTGGGATTCTCTGGCCGCGTCCGCCCAGTGACCGGAGAATCCCTCCCGAGGTTAATGGAGTTCTCCATTGTCCGCGTCTCGCCTATGACGTTCTTGCGGTGGGCGGGGCAGAAGAATCCAGCCCATAATTTATTATCATGGTGTTCCTGATATTGAACATTAGGAAATGTGCCCTGCCACGGACGGGAGGAGGACACAATCAACACGTGTGTGTATATAAAGAAAAAATGTGACTTTGAGGTTTTCGTGATATTTTCCGCTCCCATCACTGAACCCACCTGACATGAACGGGAACAGAAAATTCCGGCCAACAGTTTTTAGTCTTTTAACTAATTAACTCCTCCAGTTTAAGTTACTGGTAGAGTAAATTTTATATTTACCTGTAACACAAATATTGAAGGCAAAAGAATTGCCTCCTTCCCTTTCTGCACCATATTCCCACTCACCAAATTCCCTACTTTTACACTCTATGATGCACTGACGTTAGGACCATGCACCCAGTGATGGTGTACTAATCACAAGACTTTTATATATAGTTATAAAATGCGTTGACTTCATATTAAGTAAATATAATGAATTGAAGAATATGTTTTAAATTTTCAGCAGGCACAGACATCTTCTTTGCAAGCTGAACAACCAGAGCTGCTACTCCTCCCTCCTTCGTATCCACAGCAACAGGACATTCTGGGATACCAGCAACAATCTCAGCAAAGACCACATGTACAGCGCCTCTCTGAATCGTAAATGTTTAACTCACCCAGTAGCCTTTCAGTGATGAAGAAGGATAGATTATAAAATCTTTTGTAAAAGCAATATTCACCTTTTGCTTTAATAATTGGCAGTTAATGAGCCATACTTTTACTATTTCCATAGCATGGTACAAATGAGATGTATTAAAATATAAAGCTTCACAAAATTTATTGTAAAATATTTTAATTATATGTCTGTTCATTGGAAATGGAAGAAGAATGGCACATTGAAAGCTTCAATTTGGCTTTATACGGTTATATACAATGGTTCTCATCTCAATTTTTAAATTTTGATGATTTGAATATGAGAAGCCACATATACTGCTGGTTAATTGATAGAAACAACAGCAGCATTATGAATGTTTTAAAATGATTATTGAGTTTGTTATATAACTCATTAGCATGATCCGAGTATAAATAGTTCAAAGGTTTTTTTCATACATAATTGCAGTAAATTTTCTAACATTGTACAGCTGAAGAAGGCTTGCCTGTCAGCACCATATTTCAAAAATCCTGGTGCCCTTCATATGATTTTCCAGCCATTAATTTAAATGGTCAGAAAGCCATGGGCATTGTGTTCCAGAATTTTCAGTGTGCACTCTTCCCCATCAAAAGTATAAAGTCAGGAAATTACCCCTTACATGTACAGATGTAACAAGCTGGCCTCTGATTCCTTTTACCCTATCTGAATTTGCTGTTATCAATCTACGGCAAGCAAATAAGCTTGCAGGACTAGGGGAATATAGCAAGGGAATGGGACTGGCTGAATTGCTCTACAGAGTGCTGGCATAGGCTCGATGGGATGAATGGCCTCTTACTTTGTTGTTATGATTCTATGACACATCATAAAGAGATTTAAGCATGATGATAAACTCAGAAAGATGCACTTGGCTTTTTGCACAAATATCGCTTTTATGTTTGCAATGTAACCTTGTTCCTATTAAGTACTCAACATATCTTTTACGATTTCCTGTGCTAAATCGCAAAATTGGCACTTTTCTGACAACCTAACAGCTAGTGTGCTATTAGGCCCCCTCAAGGACACATATTTTGACCAAATCTTTCCAGTCCTATGGAATGTTCTTCATTTCAGCTTTAATAGAACAATCATTAATGGAAACGATCAGTTCTACAACACTGGGTGTTTAAAAGAAAACTGTTTACTTTGTTGTATGATTTTCAGAGACATGCACTTTTTCTGATTTGTAGGTTTTATTAAGGCTGCATTTGTTACATAAAAATCTCAAAATAAAAAGTGAGGGAGGAACTGTCTAACATAAAATATTGTAATATATGAGTTTCTGTACAAATGATTATTTGCAACAAAAGTGGATTTTAGTCTAATTTTGTATAAAATGCATCAATCCATTTCATATTTGTTTTTTTTGTCAGTGACGGTTTGTAATAAATAGTAGAATTCATTGAAATACATCCTACAGTGTAAGTTGTATACCTTCACACCTATGTTCTTCACAAATATACAGTGTCTTGGAATTTCTTATATGCTTGGGCTCCAGATTCACAGGCAATCAAGGCTCAAGGCAGAAGTGCAGACAAAAATATCGTGCAATTCTGGGAATGAGTTATGCATGTAGTTACAATGGCCCCAATGTCAGAAGTATAAAAATGCACAGCAGGAAGAGGAGGAGGTGGTGGCTCCTGGAGTACCACTCTGACCAAGGCAAACTGTGGGAGCCAATTTATTCACACAAAATGAAAAACAACATCTCAAAGCAAATGATTTCTCAATGTTCCCTTTTATCAGAAAGCTGAAAGATTTGGGAGCTACAACAATCATCTCAGCAGTATGAGTTCTATTTGCTGAACAAGGGATTTCTGAAAGAGTAATGTGTGAAAATAGAATCCAATTCACCTCCAGGAAGCTTTAGGAATTTGTATGGGTTCAACATCATCGCCTAATCATCACATGTCCCAAGAGAACATAGGTTTATGGAAAGACACATCCTCTTAGGAATACAGAAAGTCAGAGAGTTCTGGGCGTGCATGTCCATAAATCTTTGAAGGTGGCAACACAAGTGGACAAGGTCGTCAAGAAAGCATACGGAATGCTTGCCTTCATTGGACGGGGCATCGAGTATAAAAACTGGCAAATCATGCTACAGTTGTATAGAACCTTGGTAAGGCCGCACTTGGAATATTGTGCACAATTCTGGTTGCCACACTACCAGAAGGTTGTGGAGGCTTTTGAGAGGGTGCAGAGGTTTACCAGGATGTTGCCTGGTCTGGAGGGTGTTAGTTATGTGGTGAGGCTGAATAGACATGTACTGTTTTCATTAGAAAGACGGAGGTTGAGAGGTGACCTGATAGAGGTCTACAAGATTGAGGGGCATGGATAGAGTGGATGGCAGGCACTCTTTCCCAGGCTGGAGGGGTCAGTCACCAGGGGGCATAGGTTTAAGGTCTGTGGGGCAAAGTTTAAAGGAGATGTGCGAGGCAGGTTTTTTATGCAGAGGATGGTGAGTACCTGGAACGTGTTGCCAGGGGAGGTTGTGGAAGCAGATACATTAACCCCATTCAAAAGGCATCTTGACAAACACATGGATAGGATGGGTATAGAGGGATACGGCACAAAGACGTGCTAAGGGTTTTGGCAAAGGTTGGTATCGTGGCCGGCAAGGGCTTGGAGGGCCAAAGGGCCTATTCCTGTATTCTTTTATCCAGACTATCACGAGAATCCTCATGAAATACCAAGAGAGAAAAGAAGGCCCAAACCTTGCCTTATTGTCACTCCGAACTACACCTCTGAAGGCTGACATGAAATCAACTGCAGAAAGTGTAAGACAACATTGCCAAGCAAAATGCATCCTCCAAATAACCAGGATGAACTAAGACAACTCACTGATGCACAGGTAGAAGCCATCAACACTTCAACAAGCATGTCAAATCCTTGCCTGAGTTATTGAAGGAACTAACTGCATGTACAGGATCCAACCTGAAAACATAGAACACAGCAAAGGTTGTTGCTGAAGCAGAGACTCAAGGTCATACATACATCATTGAGAATGAAACCAATAAGCAAATGAGAAGGAACAGATTCCATATTCGACCTACATCTGAGATGGTAAAGCATAGTCACGAACACCAGCAACATCACTATCAAGCAAGATAACATCAACAGCATCACCAACATGCGTTGGTGCAACATTGACAAGTAACACATCAGCAACAGCACATAAAAACCCCTTCAACACCAGAAGCAACATGCACTTCGCCAGTGTGCCAACACATCAGAAAGCGATGCATTAAAAAATCCACAAGATGGAGGCACATCCTATCACTTAAGGCATACCTTTAATATATCAGGTTTTTGAAAATAAAACAAGCTACCAAGGACTCTCAAAGTGTTCAGTGTAATTATAAAAGTCGATTGTTACTCTTTAGTTAGGATTTGAAACGTTAATGATTGGTATAGAGGGTTATATTATTCCAAAAGTTAGGCTGTATATTGTTTATGCATGTATACACAAGGAGCTCAATGCTAAATCAATTGCAGTAGTCAGGGGACTGAATTAACAATGTATTATTCTGCCACACATGGTGAAATTTGCGAAACAGTTTTGATGTCAGCTCCTGTATCTGTATAAAATAATATGATTATTAATAATGGAGAGAAGCCAGCACCTCCCGCTGCTCCATTTCAACAGCCCAGACCCAAGCTGAGTTCCTGCAAGGTTTGGAGCTGCTGCCCCGGAAGCGCTTGTTCGACCCCAGCCCTTAGTTGCCGCCCACAATGCATTGCTCCTTCCTTTCTGACATTTCCCCGTCGAGGTGAGTAAATGACGCTGAAGTGGGTCAAAACAACCCGAATCCATCCTGTTGACTTGTAGCCCTCCGGCTGGTGCAATGCGAGGAGAACGAATCCATACATAAAGAGAAACTTACTCGCGGGTCTATTTCTTCTCCCTGACCCGGCTGTCAGGATTTAATTTTGATTAAATGTTGGAGGGTGGGCCCTGGGGCTTCATATCCGCCTCGTTGGCGCCGGTGCGGGGAACCGCTGCCCTGGCTGATAATATTTTAATGGGCGGCGGATAGAGAACAGCCACCGGCTCGGATTGTTTGGAAATCGGATGTCCCGCCATTTGTGCGGTGACCGGGGTCTCCGGTCAGCATCGAGCAAAGATCTGGAGCTCGGCGAAAGACTCACTGGTAAATTCAGTGGAGTTTAATCCGCTCCTGCTGAATGTGAACCTGCTCGATTTGGCCCGACCTAACGGGGTCTGAATTGTTTCCATATTCCCAGATGGCTCCTGCTAAAAAAGGTGGAGAGAAGAAAAAGGGCCGTTCTGCCATCAACGAGGTGGTTACGAGGGAATATACAATAAATGTTCACAAGCGCATCCATGGCGTGTAAGTAAAGAGAACATTTGTTTTGAAAATATCATTTGCTTTTCAAAAAAAAAGAAAATACCTTTTGTGCCTGCAAGTTCCTATTACAATATCCTGTTTCTAAGAACACAGAACAGTACAGGCCCTTCAGCCCACGATGTTGCTGTTTGTCATTTTTATAAATGACCTAGAGGAGGGCGCAGAAGGAAGGGTGAGTGAGCAAATTTGCAGACGAACACTAAAGTCGGTGGTGTCGACAGTGCGGAAGGATGTTGCAGGTTACAGAGGGACATAGATAAGCTGCAGAGCTGGGCTGAGAGGTGGCAAATGGAGTTTAATGTAGAGAAGTGTGAGGTGATTCACTTTGGAAGGAATAACAGGAATGTGGAATATTTGGCTAATGGTAAAGTTCTTGGAAGTGTGGATGAGCAGAGGGATCTCGGTGTCCATGGACACAGATCCCAGAAAGTTGCCACCCAGGTTGATAAGGTTGTGAAGAAGGCCTATGGAGTGTTGGCCTTTATTGGTAGAGGGATTGAGTTCCGGAGTCATGAGGTCATGTTGCAGCTGTACAAAACTCTGGTACGGCCGCATTTGGAGTATTGCGTACAGTTCTGGTCACCTCATTATAGGAAGGACGTGGAAGCTTTGGAGCGGGTGCAGAGGAGATTTGCCAGGATGTTGCCTGGTGTGGAGGGAAAATCTTATGAGGAGAGGCTGATGGACTTGAGGTTGTTTTCGTTAGAGAGAAGAAGGTTAAGAGGAGACTTAATCGAGGCATACAAAATGATCAGGTGGTTAGATAGGGTGGACAGTGAGAGCCTTCTCCCGCGGATGGAAATGGCTAGCACGAGGGGACGTAGCCTTAAACTAAGGGGTAATAGACAGAGGCCAGAGGTAGGTTCTTTACGCAAAGAGTGGTGAGGCCGTGGAATGCACTACCTGCAACAGTAGTGAACTCGCCAACATTGAGGGCATTTAAAAGTTTATTGGATAAGCATATGGGTGATAATGGCATAGTGTAGGTTAGATGGCTTTTGTTTATTGACTTCCCATGTCGGTGCAACATCGTGGGCCGAAGGGCCTGTACTGCGCTGTATCGTTCTATGTGCCGACCATTTATCCTAATCTAAGATCAACCTAATCTACACCCCTTCAATTTACTGCTGTCCAAGATTCGCTTAAATGTCCCTAATGACTGACACCACCACCTCTGCTGGCAGTACATTCCACGCACTCTGTGTAAAGATTCGACCCCTGACATCTCCCCAATACCTTCCTCCAATCATCTTAAAATGATATCCTCTCATGACAACCATTTCTGCCCTGGGGAGAAGTCTCCAACTATCCACTCTATGCAAGTCTCTCATCACCTTGTACACCTTTATCAAGTCACCTCTCTTCCTTCTTCGCTCCAGTGAGAAAAGCCCTAGCTCCCTCAACCTTTCTTCATAAGTCATGCCCTCCAGTCCTGTCAGCATCCTGGTAAATCTCCTCTGCACCCTCTCCAAAGCATCCACATCTTTCCTATAATGAGGCGACCAGAACTGGACACAATATTCCAAGTATGGTTGAACCAGGGTTTGTTTTATAAAGCTGCAGCAAAACCTTATGGCTCGGGTTAAAGGCACAATCAACAATTGTGGGTGAAGTTAATGGGATCTACAATAGCCCAGAACTTGAGTGATGCAAGCTTCCCAAGGTGATTGTAGACAATTAAGAGACAGAGAGGGGGGTAAGACTGTTCATGTAGGACACTAAGGTTATGAGCAAGCTGACTCAGCCTGACTACATCAAGGAAACACAGTTTCACTGGAGGTGATGAAGAAGTAGGTGGCTTCAGTTGTCCTAATGTTTAATCAGTGGTTTTTCCCCTGCTACCATTAACAGCAGCAAGGCATATTGAAATTGTGAGCTGGGATTGTTTGCATATCGGGGGGTGATTACGCCATTAAGATTGATTGTACTGGCCCTCTGCTAAGATTAGCTGACTTGACAGTATTAATAATCAAACCTGGAATCGACTAATTTCATCTCAACAGTCTAGTTATGAAAAGAACCATCAATAGACTTCTGCCTGTTTTTCATCTACTACGGTAACCTCAGAAGTTCTTCATAAAAGAGGATGGCGGGTAGCGCAGTGGTCAGCATTGCTGCCTCACTGTGCTGAGGTCCCAGGTTCAATCGCGGCTCTGGGTCATCGTTCGTGTGGAGTTTGCACATTCTCCCTGTGTTTGCATGGGTTTTGCCCCCACACCCAAAGATGTGCAGGTTAGGTGGATTGGCCAGTCTAAGTTGCCCGTTAATTGGAAAAAATGAATTCGGTACTCTAAATTTATTTTTAAAAACTAAATGAAAGAGGACGGCAACAAAGATTTCTCCGAATAGAAGTACAAAATTTACTTTTGGGGTAGCTTTTTATAAACCCAATTTGGTATGATTGCAATGTGTGTGTTGGGATTTAACATGGTCTGCATGGTCTGCATTGGGGCAGCACGGTAGCATTGCGGATAGCACAAATGCTTCACAGCTCCAGGGTCCCAGGTTCGATTCCGGCTTGGGTCACTGTCTGTGCGGAGTCTGCACATCCTCCCCGTGTGTGCGTGGGTTTCCTCCGGGTGCTCTGGTTTCCTCCCACAGTCCAAAGATGTGCGGGTTAGGTGGATTGGCCATGCTAAATTGCCCATAGTGTCCAAAATTGCCCTTAGTGTTGGGTGGGGTTACTGGGTTATGGGGATAGGGTGGAGGTGTGGACCTTGGGTGGGGTGCTCTTTCCAAGAGCCGGTGCAGACTCGATGGGCCGAATGGCCTCCTTCTGCACTGTAAATTCTATGATTCTATGCATTGTAAACACCCATTGACAAAAGTAATAACTTGGAATTCTTTTCAAGGGGTTTTAAGAGACGTGCTCCCCGTGCCATTAAGGAGATCCGTAAATTTGCAGTGAAGGAGATGGGCACGCCAGATGTCCGCATTGATACTCGTTTGAACAAGGCTGTTTGGGCCAAAGGTGTAAGGTATGTAACTGAAAGTAAATTTAATTGTTCTTTAGTACAGTCTCAAGACAGCTGGACTACGCAAACCAGTTACTTGTATTTCCAAACTCTTCCCATAGCTTCAAGAACCAGTTTGATAATATGTCCTGTTCTTGCTGTACAGTCAAATGATGGGCATGAAAGATTTTTATCGTGTGAAAGGACTTGAGGACAGTTCAGGAGTTTTCATTTCCTGTATTGCTGGTTACTTTTTACTTGTCTTGCTGGTTTTATCAAAGGTGAAAATCAGACCAAATATTTTAAGGCATATGAAACTGCTTGATAGATCAACAGTTGTTCCTACACTTTCTCGCTCTATGCAGAGGCTTACATTTAAAATTGGGTTGGACTGTGGAAATCTGTCCACTGGCACTTCAGTATAACATCTAATTGTTTGTCTCACCAGGGTCAAAAATTCATGAGATCTTGGACTGTGTTGCAGTTGGCTGTTGCCTTTTCTGGCATGTATCATTAGGATATTCTAGCATAAAAATAGCTGTAGAAATTCAAGTACCCAATTCTTTTTTTTTTTCAATTAAGGGGCAATTTACCGTGGCCAATCCATCTACCCTGGGTTGTGGGGTGAGAGCCATGCAGACCAGGCGAAAATGTGCAAACTGCACACGGACAGTGACCCGGGGTCAGGATTGAACCCGGGTCCTTAGCGCCGGAAGACAGCAGTGCTAACCACTGCGCCACCATGCCGCTCAATGTTTCCGCTTTTAATCAGACGGAAACATGCAATTTAAGTTTGGTTGACTGTTTTGGATTTGAATGTTTGTGTTGATCAAAATGTTTAATGGGATGGGCAGTATGGTGGCACAGTGGTTAGCACTGGGACTGAGGCCCTGGGTTCGAATCCCGGCCTGGTTCACACTCCGTGTGGAGTTTTGCACATTTTCCCCGTGTCTGCGTGGGTTCACCCCCACAAACCCAAAGATGTGCAGGTTAGGTGGATTGGCCATGCTAAATTGCCCCTTAATTAGAAAAAAAATAAATGGGTACTCTTTAAGTTGTTTTTTTAAAAAGCAAGGACACCTATGTAAGACTGTTCACGACTACAGCTCCGCCTTCAACATGAAAATAATTGGGAACGCTTAAAAATTTTTTTAGATGTTTAATGGGATTTCACACTGTCAAAAGATGTAATTTTTACAGCTAGCGTGACAATGGTTTTACATTTCAACAACCTTTTTTTTTGTAAAAATTAATGATTCCAGTTTTCATGAGATCACTGGCCTGTGATCAAGATATCGCTTAGTTGATAAGGTTGTAAGTCCCTGGTGATGATTCCTCCTTTCATTCCAATTACGAATCCTGCTTCGAGGAGGTATTACTTGGACACATGCGCATTCACCTCTATGGTTGACTATTCGTTTAATGACTGTACTTTTGAGCCAAGTTGAACCAATCTAGGACTGCAGGTATTCTACAATCATACATTGATCATGACATAATGTAACAGTTACTTTTTATTGGGAAAAGCCTTTGCGCCTTCCTTTTTGTAGTGTCATATTGGCAACAATTGTCCTAATGATATGGCACCGAAAGAGTTAATTGTACCTGTCCCATCTATGAAAAAGCCATACAGTTTAAACCCATGTCTCTGCTTTCCCCCCATGACTCAACAAAATTTTCCCCATTCGGTATTTATCCAAGTGCTTTTTGAATGTTACAAATGTCAGGTAGCCAATTAAGGCTCAAGGCACCAGAGAGACGCTAACTGGAATTTTCCAGCTGACAGTTGGACTCCTAAGTGGAGCCACATCCCAACTGATGTATGGAGGTTGCCTCCTGGTGATAAGTCTTACCTCCATCTGCAGTTCCTACCTATGCTGCCAGAGCAGATGATCCATTAAGGCTGGAAGGACTCTTAATGGCCCTGGACTCTCAGGAATGCCCAACCCCTTATTGGCCGGAAATGCAAAAATTGCTTCAGGCAACAATGCAATGTGAGGTCAGGGCCATTTTCAAAAGAAACTGCTTTCTCCTTCTGTCTGTCCTGCACCTTGCTAACTGGAATCATAGAATCCACACTGCAAAAGCAGGCCAATCGAGTGCACCAGCCCTTGGAAAGAGCACCCTATCCCAGTAACCCCACCCAACCTTTTTGGACACTTAAGGCCAATTTAGCATGGCATGTCCACCTAATCACATCTTTGGACTGGGAGGAAGCCGGAGCACCAGGAGGAATCCCACGCAGACACTGGGAGAACGTGCAGACTCCGCACAGGCAGTGACCCAAGCTGGGAATCGAACCTGGCACCCTGGAGCAATAAAGCAACTGTGCTACCCCCCAAACTATCTCTGCGTAGTTTTGCATCTTTTGTCTACTCCCTTTACATATGCAGTACGCATGTGACACTAATTATCTGCTTTCTGAAGTGGACGTAAAGCATCCTGTGATGTTTGTCCAGAAATGAGTGGCAGTTTTAACCCGAATGTCTTTGACAATATTTATCTATCATCGTTCAACAGATTTATTATCTCATGGCTAATTAGGGGAGCTGCTTGTGTGCGACTAGGTCTGTTAGGTGGTAAGGAAACCAACATACTAGATCTCATTCTCACCAACCTGCCTGCCGCAGATGCATCTATCCATAGCAGTATTGGTAGGAGTGACCACCATGCAGTCCTTGTGGAAATGAAATCCCAAGGATACCCTCCATCGTGTTATGTGGCACTATCATCGTGCTAAATGGAACAGGTTTCAGCATCAGTGAAGCCATTAGCAGCAGCAGAATTATACTCGGCCACAATCTAACCTCATGGCACGGCATATCCCCCACTCTACCATTACCACTAAGCCAGGTGCTCAATCCTGGTTCAATGAAGAGTGCGGGAGGGCATTCCACAAGCGGCACCAGGCATAACGAAAAATGAGATGTCAACCCAGTGAAGCTACAACACAGGACTCCTTGTATGCCAAACAATATAAGCAAGAGATAGACACAGCTAATGGTGGTGGACAATTAAACAACTCACAACAAATATCACCGTCCTCATTGATGGAGCCCAGCACATTAGTGCAAAAGAAGCTGAAGCATCAGCAATAATCTTCAGAAGTGCCGTGTGGATGGTCCATCTTGGCCTCCTGAAGGCTCCAGCATCACAGGTGCCAGTTTTCAACCAATTCGAGTCATCCCATGTGATATCAAGAAACAGCTGAAAGCACTGGATACAGCAACGGCTATGGGCCCTGACAATATTCTGGCAATAGTAGTGAAGACTTGTGCTGAACTATCTGCACGCTGAGCCACGCTGTTCTGGTACAGCTACAATACTGGCATCTACCCAGCAATGTGGAAAATAGCCCAGGTATGTTCTGAACATAAAAAGCAGGAGAAATCCAACCTGACCAATTACTGTCCTATCGGTCTACTTTCGATCATCAGCAAAGTGACGGAAGGGATCATCAATGGTGCTATGAAGCGGCACATAACACTAACCTGCTCACTGCTCAGTTTGTGTTCCACCAAGGTCATTCAGCTCCTGACCTCATTACAGTGTTGGTTCAAACATGGACACAAGAGCTGAACTCCAGGGATGAGGTGAGAGTAACTGCCCTTGTGCTCAAGGAGCACTAGCAAAACTGGAATCGGGAGGAAATCTCTCCATTGATAGAAGGTAGCACAACTGAAGATGGTTGTGGAGGTGAGTCATCTCAGTCACACATCACTGCAGGACTTTTTCAGGGTAGTGTTCTACGCCCAACAATCTTCAGCTGCTCCATCAATGACCTTCCAACATAAGGTCAGATGAGGGGATGTTTACAAATGACTGCACAATGTTTGACACCATTCGTAACTCCTCTGACACTGAAGCAGTCCATGTGTAAGATCTGGACAATATCCATTCACTCCCTCCACCGCTGACACACAGTGGCAGCAGTGTGTACCATCTACGAGACGCACTGCAGAAACTCAGCAAGGCTCCTTAGGCGGCACCTTTCAAGCCCACAGCCACTGCCATTAGAGGGCAAGGGCAGCAGATACATTTAAACACCACCACCTGGAAGTTCCCCATCAAGTCGTTCTCCACCCTGACTTGGAAATATATTGTTCTTTCACTGTCACTGGGTCAATAGCACAGTGGATGTGTCTATACCATGTAGCCTGCAGCAGTTCAAGAAGGCAGCTCGCCATCACCTTAAGAGGAATTGGGGATGGACAACAAATGCTGGCCTAGCCAGCGAAGCCCACAACCTGAAAAAAATAATTTAAACATTTTGGCTGCAATTGTTCCCACAACACTTGCGACCCAAAGTGATTTTGGTCACCCTGGGATTGTGAACTGCACTGTAAATGCAAGTGTTTTAGACGTGTGCACTGTATTGAGAATATCTCAAAATTGAAAAGAGAAGTACTGACGCCACTGAGATCGGCCATAGCTTGTGAGAATTACTCTAGCTCGTGCAGCACTTCATTCCCCCCCCCACCCCTCGCACAGATTCAATAAGCCATTGCATGCAGGGCTCACAATGTATAATTTAACCGTTCCCATTTGACTGGTTTTGCTGGTGAGAATGGAGAACAGAAACTTCTCTTTCAAAGGAGACCCAGCTGAAACCTCTCCTGAAAGATGTGCCCCTAAATTTTTGATATCCTTGTAAATCGATTTTGCGCCTTTCTTGTGCTTCTATATCCATTCCCATAGATGGTAAACGGAATCTTGATCCACTGCAGTTTGCCTATCACCGCAGATGCTATCTCCCTGGCTCTGCAATTGACACTCGGAACACCTCGACAACAAGGACACCTATGATGGGCAGCACGGTGGCGTATTGGGTTAGCACTGCGGCCTCACGGCGCCGAGGTCCCAGGTTCGATCCCGGCTCTGAGTCACTGTCCATGTGGAGTTTGCACATTCTCCCCGTGTATGCGTGGGTTTCGCCCTCACAACATAAAAATGTGCAAGCTAGGTGGATTGGCGACGCTAAATTGCCCCTTAATTGGAACAAATGAATTGCTACGTTTTTTTTTTAAAAGCAAGGACATCTATGTAAGACTGTTCATCGACTACAGCTCTGACTTCAAACACCATTATCCCGACAAGACTAACAACCAGCTGCAATTCTGAACTTGACCCCTCCCTGTGCAGCTGAATTCTTGACTTCCTCACAGACCGCAATCTGTCAGAATAGGCAACGGCACCTCCTCCACAATAGTCCTCAACACCAGGGCCCCGCTTGGATGTGTGCTCAGTCCTCTACTGTACACTCTACACACATGACTGGCAAGATTCAACTCCAACTCAATCTATAAGTTTGCGGATGATTGGACTGGTGGGCCGAATCTTAAAACAGCGACGAATCAGACTACAGGAGGGAGATAAGTCACTTGGTTGCATGGTGTACCGAAAACAACCTCTCTAAATGTCGGAAAGGCCAAGGAACTGATCAGGAAGTGTAGCACGACACATACTCCTGTTTGCACCAATGGCTCCGAATTGGGGGTGGTCCTGGGGGTCACCATCACCAATAATCTGTCCTGGTCCACTCACGTTGATGCAACAATCAAGAAAGCCCAACAACGTCTCTACTTCCTACGGAAGCTAAAGAAATTTGGCATAACTCCATCTACTCTCAAATTTCTACAGATGTGCAATAGAGAACATCCTAACCAGCTGTATCACAGCCTGGTATGGCAACTGCTCGGTCCAAGATCTGAAGAAGCTGCAGTGTGGTGAGCTCAGCCCAACATATCACACATGCTTGCTACCCCCACATTGAATCTGTATACACCTGCTGCCTCAGGAAGGCAGGCAGCATTATTAGAGATCCCTCTCACCCAGGCGTTGCCTCCTTCCAGACCCTTCCATCAGGCAGAAGGTACAAAGAACAAAGAAATGTACAGCACAGGAACAGGCCCTTCGGCCCTCCAAGCCCGTGTCGACCATGCTGCCCGACTAAACCACAATCTTCTACACTTCCTGGGTCCGTATCCCTCTATTCCCATCCTATTCATGTATTTGTTAAGATGCCTTAAATGTCACTATCGTCCTTGCTTCCACCACCTCCACCGGTAGCGAGTTCCAGGCACCCACTACCCTCTGCGTAAAAAACTTGCCTCGTACATCTACTCTAAACCTTGCCCCTTTCACCTTAAACCTATGCCCCCTAGTAATTGACCCCTCTACCCTGGGGAAAAGCCTCTGACTATCCACTCTGTCTATGCCCCTCATAATTTTGTATACCTCTATCAGGTCTCCCCTCAACCTCCTTCGTTCCAGTGAGAACAAACCGAGTTTATTCAACCGCTCCTCATAGCTAATGCCCTCCATACCAGGCAACATTCTGGTAAATCTCTTCTGCACCCTCTCTAAAGCCTCCATATCCTTCTGGTAGTGTGGCGATCAGAATTGAACACTATACTCCAAGTGTGGCCTAACTAAGGTTCTATACAGCTGCAACATGACTTGCCAATTCTTATACTCAATGCCCCGGCCAATGAAGGCTAGCATGCCGTATGCCTTCTTGACTACCTTCTCTACCTGTGTTGCCCCTTTCAATGACCTGTGGACCTGTACTCCTAATCTCTTTGACTTTCAATACTCTTGAGGGTTCTACCATTCACTGTATATTCCCTACCTGCATTAGACCTTCCAAAATGCATTACCTCACATTTGTCCGGATTAAACTCCATCTGCCATCTCTCCGCCCAAGTCTCCAAACAATCTAAATCCTGCTGTATCCTCTGACAGTCCTCATTGCTATCCGCAATTCCACCAACCTTTGTGTCGTCTGCAAACTTACTAATCAGACCAGTTACATTTTCCTCCAAATCATTTATATATACTACAAAGAGCAAAGGTCCCAGCGCTGATCCCTGTGGAACACCACTGGTCACAGCCCTCCAATTAGAAAAGCATTCTTCCATTGCTACTCTCTGCCTTCTATGACCTAGCCAGTTCTGTATCCACCTTGCCAGCTCACCCCTGATCCCGTGTGACGTCACCTTTTGTACTAGTCTACCATGAGGGACCTTGTCAAAGGCCTTACTGAAGTCCATATAGACAACATCCACTGCCCTACCTGCATCAAATCATCTTAGTGACCTCCTCGAAAAACTCTAGCAAGTTAGTGAGACACGACCTCCCCTTCACAAAACCATGCTGCCTCTCACTAATACGTCCATTTTCTTCCAAATGGGAGTAGATCCTGTCTCGAAGAATTCTCTCCAGTAATTTCCCTACCACTGAAGGCCTGTAGTTCCCTGGATTATCCTTGCTACCCTTCTTAAACAGAGGAACAACATTGGCTATTCTCCAGTCCTCTGGGACATCCCCTGAAGACAGTGAGGATCCAAAGATTTCTGTCAAGGCCTCAGCAATTTCCTCTCCAGCCTCCTTCAGTATTCTGGGGTAGATCCCATCAGGCCCTGGGGACTTATCTACCTTAATATTTTTTAAGACACCCAACACCTCGTCTTTAAATCTCAATGTGACCCAGGCTATCTACACACCCTTCTCCAGACTCAACACCTACCAATTTCTTCTCTTTGGTGAATACTGATGCAAAGTATTCATTTAGTACCTCGCCCATTTCCTCTGGCTCCACACATAGATTCCCTTGCCTATCCTTCAGTGGGCCAACCCTTTCCCTGGCTACCCTCTTGCTTTTTATGTATGTGTAAAAAGCCTTGGGATTTGCCTTAACCCTATTTGCCAATGACCTTTCGTGACCCCTTCTAGCCCTCCTGACTCCTTGCTTAAGTTCCTTCCTACTTTCCTTATATTCCACGCAGGCTTCGTCTGTTCCCAGCCTTTTAGCCCTGACAAATGCCTCCTTTTTCTTTTTGACGAGGCCTACAATATCTCTCGTTATCCAAGGTTCCCGAAAATTGCCGTATTTATCCTTCTTCCTCACAGGAACATGCCGGTCCTGAATTCCTTTCAACTGACACTTGAAAGCCTCCCACATGTCAGATGTTGATTTGCCCTCAAACATCCGCCCCCAATCTATGTTCTTCAGTTCCCGCCTAATATTGTTATAATTAGCCTTCCCCCAATTTAGCACATTCATCCTCGGACCACTCTTATCCTTGTCCACCAGTACTTTAAAACTTACTGAATTGTGGTCACTGTTACCGAAATGCTCCCCTACTGAAACATCTACCACCTGGCCGGGCTCATTCCCCAATACCAGGTCCAGTACCGCCCCTTCCCTAGTTGGACTGTCTACATATTGTTTTAAGAAGCCCTCCTCGATGCTCCTTACAAACTCCGCCCCGTCTAAGCCCCTGGCACTAAGTGAGTCCCAGTCAATATTGGGGAAGTTGAAGTCTCCCATCACCACAACCATGTTGTTTTTACTCTTTTCCAAAATCTGTCTACCTATCTGCTCCTCTATCTCCCGCTGGCTGTTGGGGGGGGGGGCCCAACATTGTGACTGCACCCTTATTCCTGATCTCTACCCATATAGCCTCACTGCCCTCTGAGGTGTCCTCCCGCAGTACAGCTGTGATATTCTCCCGAACCAGTAGCGCAACTCCAGTAGCAGAAGTCTGAAGACCCGCACATCCAGACATAGGAACAGCTTCTTCCCCACAGCTACAAGACTCTTCAACAACTCCCTCTCGGACTGATCTGTTCCCTGTAAGAACACTATTCACGATGCCCTGTGCTGCTCTTGCTCATGTATTTGCTTTGTTTGGCCCCTTGTTCCGCACTGTAACCAATCACTGTTTGCCGATGTACCATTTGTCAATGTTCTCTGTTGATTATTCTTTTGTCTACTATGTATGTATTGTGTACGTTCCCTCGGCCGCAGACAAATACTTTTCACTGTGCTTTGGTACATGTGACAATAAATAAATCCCAAAAAAATTAAATGTGGTTGCCCAAGTGGGGTCTAACCATTGTTCGATACAGGTTTAGCATAACTTCCTTACTTTTCAATTCAATCTATCAGAAGTAAACTAGTGCTTAGTTTTTTTATGGCCTTGGTTAATCTATGTTGCTTTGTGTATTTGTGCTCCCAGTTCTCTAGATTTCTTACTTTCTAAGCAACCTACTTATTTTTTCTTGCCAAAAATGCTCTTGTTAATTTGACAATTATATGCTGACTCTGACTTTTATTGCATTGTATTGACCATCCCTGCAACCCCAATTTGATGTGTGGAAATCTAGAAATTGCATTTTCAATTCAAAAGTCTAGATCATTAATATCATCTGATCCTTCTGGTGTTAGGACACAATAGGCTAGCGGACTGTTCATTCCAGTTCCACTTGGCCCAAAGTCACAATAAGGTGGAAACTAAATTTTATTTTAAAATACCCACGGTCTTCAGCTGCTCAATAATTAGTCAGCAGAGTTTTAAATTTAATCACAATTAACTTTTTATTATTAACAGTAACTAATTAAATAGACAACAGATACAACTGGTTAACTACTATCTAATCTCTGACCTAACACACCCCACCATATATATATACACACACACACACACACACACACACACAAACAGGGGAAAGAGGGGTGTAAAATTATGATGAGAGTCTTTGTTTACGATGCACATCTTCCAGTTAGTTTCTTCTCAAGCTAGCCTTTCAGGGGTGTTTTCTTTTCTTTCAGCTTGTAATAGTTTTCACTGCAGCGTCACAGAAATAACTGGCACCTAACATTTGGGAGAGAGGGGCGGCTTCTACTTTCACGGCCTAGAAGCTTCTGCCATTGGATAGAAAGCAGGAGAGCAGCAAGAGCTGCTTTCCAGTGGACTCCTGATTTCGCTTTGAAAAAACGCACCTGACAGGATACAATTTCTGGTGCCATAAAGTCTGGGTTCTTTTGCCCAAAATACAAAACGTTATAACAATGTACTGTTTTTACAGTTTTAGTTCTTTGCATCCTCTGCTCAACTTAAAGGTATATCTCCATTTATGATCCAAGGACCAAAAACGATAAAGACAAAATAAAAGAAATAGGAACTAAGAATCGACAGGAAGGGCCCTTACAATGGGGTACCAGTTTCCACCCGCTGCCAGTCTGAAAACTACTCTTTAAACCTGGTGACGCGATTTAGCCCTTTTAGGATTTGGGATTGTGAAAGCCAGTGAACAAGTAAACATTTATATCAGACCAGAAACAGTGTCTCCAGAAATATTATGCAGCTCTTAATTTCCAGTAAAGGTGTAGTACGTGGTAATTTACAAACCGGTTGATGAAGCTCATTACAACATTATTCATTTTAAAGCAGTTGCATATTTTTGTAGGAGGGATTAACCTACGTACGGGATGATTTTATCTGACCCTGGTTTAGTATTGCATTCGTAGCTCAGTTTTAATATGGGCTATGCCCAGTGGCTCTCAGATTAGACACCACCTGATCTACAAATCCTTTAACTTCTTCCAATATTGAAATTAAACAAAACTCCCATCACGATTATATATGTTTACTTAAAATCTAAAATTGATACCTATTTGGAGCTCTTGCATTACTTAGGCTTTAACGAAAATCAATTTTCTAATTGTCTGATGTGTATGACACGCTACCATAAATCTGCCCGTGCACATGTTGAATAGTAGTTTCCATTACATTTCTATATAAATAACTTTCTCTTCCACCACCCCCAGGAATGTTCCATATCGCATTCGTGTGCGTTTATCCAGAAAGCGCAACGAGGATGAGGACTCGCCTAACAAACTCTACACATTGGTAACTTACGTTCCTGTCACATCCTACAAAGGTGAGCTAGCACGGGTTTAAAAATCTTGATAGGGATAACGGAATTTGCTTAATATCTTATGGCTCAAATTGAAATGTGGAAGAGCTTGTGTACTAATTCTGCTCTTGCTTCCATTGATGGTGTGGACTGGGTCATTTGTAGACGTGCTCAGCACAAGATGCAGACCTTCACTTACAACCTTGATTCAGGTTACTTAATCAAGGAACCACCTGCCACCAGATAATTTAAGAGCAGTATATAACATCAAAATGGTAATGAGCTTAGTAAAATATGTGATCAAATTCATTTGTGACATTTTATGCTTCAAGGACCCCAAACCTCTTGAGAGTGGTTTGTACCATTCAATTTGTGAGCAAATCTGTTGTATTGACTAATGGGTCTGACTTCCTGTAAGTGAATGCTTGGACTGGAAAGATCGTTTTTCTCCTGACCTTAAGGAGCAACCTAACAAACCCAATATTGAACTGGATACTGCAGTTACTTAAGCCCTCTTCTAATTTGCAGCCTAATTTTTGGAAGAGTGTTGAGAAAAATCATGATTGTAAACTTATTCTATAATGCCTCCCATAATTCCCTGTTACCAGGCTAGAGCATAATCATTGTACGCACTTTTACTGGTGCTATCTCCCATCAGTCACCACATGCAAACTAAGTTTGACTTGTTGGCATCACAGGGCATGAGTGACCTGTCAATTATGCTGCCCTGGAAACCATCCAGCAATTAATCACTATATAGTGTTAGACAAATTCTCATCTTCAAGGGCTTGACCTTCATTTTAAGCCCAGTTTTATGCTCATGTGTGTTTAAGCCAGAGCTAAGTTTAACTTGATCCTGCAGTGACACAGCACAGCTGAACGAAGCATAGTTGAAGATGTTTTTCAACGCTCAACGCTATGAGCAATCCTAAAATACAAAATGCTCAGAGAAGAAATGTGCGGCGCAAATGTTCCGCCTCAAGCAGCACCCTTTGTCTGAAAGTTAACACCTCTACCATAAACACCCAAGAAACTGTACTGGATGATTTTGATTTTCACTTGAGGCACTCAATCGTGGAAAGAAAAAACAATCACTCGGTCCGAATGTCTTTTTTTTTTTTGTTGAGTAAATTAATGTGAACTCTGCAGCAGGTGGAAAAGCAAATTGAATAGATATCAGAAGGGGAAAAAAGAGGGACTCAAAGTTCCTCTTGCAGACTTTTATGGACTCAGCTGTAATGATTCCTGTTTACACTTGATGGAGTTAGAGATCCAGGCTTACTGGACAAGAAATTCCCAAGATGGGAGACTCCATTAGATAAATCAAGATTTTTAATAAGCTGCTATTATGGAATGAATGACTTGACTAACTATGTCTATTTTGTTTTACAGGTCTGCAGACAGTTAATGTTGATGAGAACTAAATTGTAAATGTTAACAAAATAAACTGTAAAAAGTGACTGCCTAGTTTTTTTTTTGAGACTTTATAGATTCCACACCTAAATTTAGTTAGGCACACAGTACAGAAAAATCAATTTATTCAAAATTGCACATACACAATCTGTAAACTTGACATTGTACTCAAACACATTTTTAGTACAGGCTTTTTATTTACATTAGAACTTAAAGGTTTCAACTGCCAGCGCTGAAACGCACATTCAAAAGGCTAGTGGATTGTCAGATTAATTCTCTGTTGATACTGATTTGCTACAGCATGGAGGAGTTTACTTTTTATGGGTACCGACCTTTCAAAAAAGTTCACCAAGCTTTGCTCAGTCAGCAGGGAAGCCAAAATTTGCTCAAAAGACACACTCCAGTTATCCTCTCCAGGCTGTGATGGTGGATAATTATTCTTTGGGCCTATATCCACCTCTTCAAACACATCATCATCTGTAGGTGTCAACACATCAGTTTCTTTAAAACTTGCACTGGGAGGCAGTTCAGACATGCTTCCTGAGTTCCGTATTCTTTGTCCCACTTCCCCAATCTGGAGTAGAAGAGTAGTAACTGTAGCAATAGCTTGGTAAAGATGGTTCTCTTCAGGGTCTTCTCGAAACATACTGTATAATGTCTTGCAAAACTGGATGAACTCTCTCTGCATGGGATTAGAAATAGACATTGTAAAACGTGCATCAAATCCGTACAGCCCAACAGACAATGCAAGTCTTGCTCTGAAGAAATCAGAGGGTGGTGAATCTGGAAATCATTGCTGCAGAAGACTGGAGGCCAAATCAGTGTGTCTTTAAGACAGACATAGATAGGTTCTTGATCAATAAGGGGATCAGTGGTTATGGAGAGAAGGCAGGAGAATGGGGATGAGAAACACATCAGCCATGATTGAATGGCAGAGCAGGCTCGATGGGCCAAATGGCCTAATTCTGCTCCTATGTCTTCTGGTCTAAGATAGCACCATTCATTTACTATGCTGATTTGAAGTCCAGCGTGACAATTGTACACAAATGGTACATGCAGTGAACGTTGCTTAAAACTAGAGTTTCCAGTAATTTTGAATCTTATTTATCATTTCTACTAATTTATAATGAAACAATTGTTACTGTTTACATCTGTAAATGAGATCTTGTGTAATTCTCATCAAGGCAGCATCTCACGTTGGATGCAAGTTTCCTGGAAGCGCAGTAGTGTAGACGGGAGCAGAGAGTTTCTAAGGAATATCGATGGAACTATGGCAGATAGACCTTGGGAAGATAGAGCAGTGTTTTCTAAGTGATGAGCTGGAAACTAAAGCAAAGATAGATACAAATTGTCCAAAAAAAAAAACCTAATGGAGCACTGGGTTAAAATACAAATGATGTGGAGATGCCGGTGTTGGACTGGGGTGAGCACAGTAAGAAGTCTTACAACACCAGGTTAAAGTCCTTCACCTGAGGAAGGAGCAGCGCTCCGAAAGCTAGTGACATCGAAACAAACCTGTTGGACTTTAACCTGGTGTTATAAGACTTCTTAAAATACAAAGTAGTGGAAGTTATGGTGTAGTAAGTTGTGACTAGAATACATGTGAAGTCTGAGTTCAGTTCTTGGAACCAAAACTCAGATATCCATGGAATGTGTGCAGTGGCGATTTGACCAAATAATATTGGATTTAAATTATAAGGATTAGTTGCAGAACCTATTGAAAAATATTTTATTGGATGTTCAATTATATACAGAACAGATGAGCAAACAGTAAACCATACACAATTAAAACTATTCCCCTGTACTGTCCCCTCTTTTTACCCCCAGCTCCCTCCAAAACACAAATACCCTCCCCCTTACTGACATGTTAATGCCCCTTAAAGAAGTTAATGAACAGCCTCCACCTTGTGGAGAATCCCTCTACCCGTTTTATGCCAAACTTGATTTTTTTTCTAGGTGGAGGAACTCTGCCAAGTCACTCACCCATGCCCTCACTTTTGGCAGCTCAGGGTTCCGCCAACACAGCGAAATCCACCTCCGGATTATTAGGGTGGCAAAGGATACCACTTAAGCCTCCCTCTACATGAATTTAGGATCCTCTGACAGCCCAAATAATTGCCACCCACTGGCTCGGCGCCACTCCCAAAATCTTCGATATTACATTCGCAAACTCTTTCCAGAACCCCTCCGACAGGCCCAACCCGAACCGCCCTAGCACCTACAGCCACTCGTGGATCAGGTGACGGAGAACTTTAGGAGATGGGATGCACTCCCGTTGTCATTGGCAGGGAGGGTTCAGACAGTGAAGATGACTGTCCTCAAGTTCTTGTTTGTATTTCAGAGCCTCCCAATCTTCATTCCCAAGGCATTTTTCAGGAAAGTGAAAGGTATTCTCAGGGTTTGGGTGGGTAAAGCCCCGCAGGTGAAGAAAGTGGGCACCAATATGTGGCAACCACCAGTTTGCTCGGGGGGGGGATCGTTTATAGGTTTGGGGATTTGTTTATAGATGGGGGCTTTCTGTGCTTGGAGGAGTTTGAGCTGCCCGGTGGGAATGGGTTCCGCTACTTGCAGGTTATGGACTTTGTGTGGAGGCAGGTATTAACCATCCCGCACCTGCCACCGCAGGGGCTACAGGATAAGGTAGTGTCGAAAGTGGGAGAGGGGAAGGTACCAGAAATCTATAAAGAGCGCGGGGGGGGGGGGGGAGAAGAGAGAGAGAGCCCCGACAGGTGAAGTGGAGTTGGGTTGAGAGGCTGTGTTAGAGGTTATGCATCCTCGTCGTGTGCCAGGCTTAGCCTGATACAATTTAAGGTGGTCCACAGGGCACATATGACTGGCCCGGATGAGCAGGCTTTTGAAGGGGTGGAGGATAGATGTGCGGGTAGGCCCGTGAATCATGTCCATATGTTTTGGGTGTGTCCGAAGCTTGGCAGATTCTGACAATTTGGATAATGCTAATGACACGGGTTTGTTGATGTCATGTTGGAGGTACTGAAGGTAAGAGTGGTTCTGAGTCCAGAGGTGGCGGTTTTTGGTGTGTCAAGATCCAGGGGCAAGAGAGGCCGATGTCTTGGCCTTTGCCTCCCTGGTAGCATGGAGACATAGTGTTAGCATGAAGGGACTTGGAACCCCCCCCGAATTCAGGGATGTGGGTTAGTAACATGGCTGGGTTGCTCAGGCTTGAAAAGATTAGGTTCGCCCGGAGAGGATTGATGCTAGGGTTTGCCCGGGAGTGGCAGCCGTTTATCGACTTCTTTGCGTAAAATTAATCGGGGGGGGGGGGGTTAAATAGGAGAGGCAGGGAGAGTAGGGGAATTGTTGGGGTGTTGGTTATGCTAGCCCTGTCGGCTGGGTTTGGTGGTTTTTGGTGTGGTTGCTCATTCTGTTAAAATTTATAATATTTTATTTAGGCATTTATAAGTACAGCCACACCACACGATCAAACGCATTCATGATACAACCACCTCCCGGCCCATTGAGGGCATCATTACCACATTCAATAGCTTCCAAACATTGTCCAATAGCTGCCGCTCCTTCACAAACCCTGTCTGGTCCTCCCCCATCACCTCTGGCACACAATCCTCTATCCACACCACCAGCACTTTTGGCAATAGCTTGACATCCTCGATAACAACAAGATTGGGTGGTCTTTCTTTAAAATGAGTGAGATAGACGTTTGACATTGCATGTGAGGAAGCTGTACATCTCTTCTAATAGGGATCCCAGCTCACACCCAAACCTTGGGCCTTCCCTGACTGCATCGTCCCCACACAATCCATCACCTCCCATAGTATAATCAAGGCCCCCAACGCCTGTACTCCAGCCCAGCTAGAAACTGTCACATGCCCTCATCCCACCCACGCCGGGGGGGGGCTCCAAACTACAATTTCTGATAAAAAGCCACAAACATCCCATTTACCTCTGGCTCTAACCCAACCCACCACCTCCCCTCGTCTGCCATATCTCCACTTTAACCAGCTTCCCCAGGTCTAAGCCAGGACCGCTGCCTTTAAGCAACTGCGCCACACCAACTCTGTCCATGTCAGCAACCCACCTCCATCCCCAGCAGAAAGACCCTGCCATCCCCACCAGAAAGAAAGAAAACCACCCCTCTTCCCCAACAACAAATCTATCTCCCACTTCACTCCCATTAACTAACCTAGCCACTAACATAGGATAAAAGCAAATTACTGGAGATGCTGGAATCTGAAACCAAAAAAAAAAAATGCTGGAAAATCTCAGCAGGTCTGGTAGCACCTGCAGGGAGAGAAAAGAGCTAACGTTTGGAGTCCAAGTGACCCTTTGTCAAAGCTAAAAGCATGGAAAATGGGAGATATGTATACTGTGAGGTGGGAGTGAAAGATGAGTCATAGCCACAGAATCCAAAGGAAAAGAGTGCTAATGGCAGTCCCCAGAGAGAATAAAAGGTGTGAAAGGCCAAGCAGCAGAGAAACTAATCAGAGGGTAAGCTGTGACAGATGCAGGGGCAAAGAGAGAAGCAAAGGGGAGAAAAGGTAAGGAGATGGGGGACAACATGGGGGTGGGGCGAATATATATAAAGAAAGAAATAAAAGGTGAAAGATTGTTTTGGAATGAAAAGGGTTAAGGTGGGCTACAACTAATCATTTGAAGTTGTTGAATTCAATATGGAGACTGGAAGGCTGGAGCGTGCCTAACCGGAAGATGAGATGCTGATCCTCCAATTTGCGTTGAGCTTCACTGGAACATTGCAGCAGGCCAAGGACAGACATGGGGGCATGTGTTGAAATGGCAAGCAACGGGAAGGTCAAGGTCCTGAATGCATACAGACCGAATTTACTCAGCAAAGCGATCACCCAGTCTACGTTTGGTCTCTGATATGGGACCACATTGGGAGCAACGAATGCAATAAACCAAATTTAAAGGTGTAGCTGAAACGCTTCTTAAGAATCATCATTGAGTTTACAATGCAGAAGGAGGCCATTCGGCCCATCAAGTCTGCACTGGCCCTTGGAAAGAGCACCCTACCTATGTCCACACCTCCACCCTATCCCCGTAACCCAATAATCCCACCAAACCTTTTTGACACAAAGCGGAATTTAGCACGGCCAATCCACCTAACCTGCACATCTTTGGACTGGGAGGAAACCCACGCAGACACAGGGAGAACGTGCAGATTCCACACACAGTGACCCAAGCGAGGACCCTGGAGCTGTGAAGCAACTGCTAATCACTGCTACTGTGCTGCCCGTTAATATGGAATGAGTGTTTTGGGCCTGGCCTGGAACATGGTGGCCACCACTCGAGGCAACTGCCTTTCCCCTAATCCCTCGTACCTGCTCTGCATTCCAACCCACATGTACAAAACCTGATACATTAAACCTGACCGAAAAGCGCCAACACCCCCCCGCTGGTATCTCCATAGTCCAAAGTTCTTACTAGTTTCCAAGCCTATGGTCTCAAAAACCTACTCGCCTTGTCTGGCGTGTCCATGTAGAATTCTTGGCTCTGGTATGTGACCCATAATCCGGCTGGGTGCAGCACCCAAAACTTTAGTCCTTCCTTGAACAGAACCACTTTGTCCCTGTCGAAACCAGCCTGGTGCTTAGCCAACTCCGCACCCAGATCCTGGTAGGACTGAATCACATTTTCTTCCCAGGTGCACTTCCGCATCTCCTTCGCCCACCGCAGAATCTTCTCCTTGTCCAGATATCTGTGCAATTGTACCACCATCGCCCTCGGCTGCTTCCCTGCCTTTGGCCTCCTCCTCAGTAACCTCGGGGGGGGGTTGGTTGAAGACCCCCTTCCCCACCAGTTTCCCAAGCATGTTTGCTACATACTTCGTGGCCTGCGTTCCCTCAATGCCTTTGGGCAACCTCACAATCGGAAGATTCTGCCTCCTCCATTGATTCTCCAAATCATCCACTTTCTCCCTTAGCTTCCTATGGCCCACCGCCACCAGCATAATCTCTGCCTCCAACAATGCCAGCCAGTGTACATGGTCCTCCACTGACTCTTCCACTTTTTGCAGTGACGCACTATGTGCCTCCAACCTCTGCGCCACTTTGATAGCTGTCCAAATTAGGTCTGCCACCTCAGCCAGGTCCTCTGAGGCCTCCTGTTTTTGCTGCCACAACTTTGCTGTCAAAAACTCCACCAACTGTTCTGTGGACCACTGAGCGGACAACGACACCACAGAGCTCGTCGCCATCTTTCCTTCTGTTGCACTTCGCAAAAGCTCCTGGTAGTGACTGTTGCACCTTTACAGTTGCAGTCCTTGTTTGAGGGGGCTGAGACTTGCCCACCCAAAGGAGAATTCTTTGCTCTGTCTATTACTGTACTTTGTACCAGCAAACACCCCCATGAACGGATAACAAGGATCAAACAATTCCGCCTCAAGCAGGAGCCATCAAATGTGCGACTACTCACTCCATGGCCACCACTGGAAGTCGTTACATAACATTTTTATCCTTTTTGAGGGGCTTTTCTATTTGCAGGATTTCTGAACCTTTAATGGCTTTCCATTTTTTTTAACCAATAGGAATCTTGGATGGTTACTTCTACAACTCCCTTCCTTTCCCTATTTGGAAGTGGTCCACAGAACAGGTGGTGGAGTTTTTGACAGCCAAGCTGCGGCAGCAAAAACAGGAGGCCTCAGAGGACCTGGCTGAGGTGGCAGACCTTCTACAACTCCCTTCCTTTTCCTATTTGGAAGTATTTCTTCTGGCACTTCCCAAATTCAGAAGTTTTCAACTGATCATATGAAAATAGTTACATTTCATCACACTAACTTCCTGAGGTATGAGATTATGTTTTTGAAAAAATTAAGCAAATCACGAAAGGCATACCTGATTCATCAATGGAAGATCTTTTGTGGCTTCCTTTTTTCTTTTAACCAAATCTTCAAGCATTTTTTTCAATTGGTGTTGGTAATCAGTTGCTCTGGCTTTTGAGAATAAAGCTTGTTAAATTTAGTCAACATATAGATAAAATAAATGCTCAAGCTATGTAGACTGTTGGGATCTTCTCTGTAATTAGCAGCAGTCACCACTTTCATATTCAAGATTGTTTGAAAATCAAAACTTAAAACACTAGACCTGATCATTCACATGATGCGAAGTTATTGTGGGAGACACTCGGCCCACCCAACAAAGTAGCAATAACAATCTTTGCAAGCAGATATTCATCTGATTTTAGGCTTTAGTGTACAAACTTGCAACCTCAACAACAATATTTGAACAAGAACAACCACTCCATCTCATTTTTAATGGTTTGATCCTTGGCAAAACCATTTGGTATCCCCTACACATGAGAGGAGTGAACCTGGTGCATAATGGCTTGTCATTCACCACAAGCTAAGACTTCAATAAAATCATGCATTAACAGGCCATATTCTGATGCCAAACCCATTTGTTATTCTAGGATTGCCCTGGAAGATGAAAGTATCCTAGCCTCTGCTCCATTATCGAACATTTTAAATGCCTTTCCATTAAAGAACTCCTGGATCTATGTCATCAAAACCAAAGTAAGAAGTCTTACAACACCAGGTTAAAGTCCAACAGGTTTGTTTCAAATCACTAGCTTTCGGAGCACAGCTCCTTCCTCAGGTGAATGAAGAGGTATGTTTCAGAAACATATATATATATATATATAGACAAAGTCAAAGATGCAAGACAATGCTTTGAATGCGAGCATTTGCAGTAATTAAGTCTTTACAAATCCAGAGATAGGGGTAACCCCAGGTTAAAGAGGTGTGAATTGTCTCAAGCCAGGGCAGTTGGTAGGATTTCGCAGCCCAGGCCAGATGGTGGGGGATGAACATAATGCGACATGAATCCAAGGTCCTGGTTGAGGCTGTACTCATGTGTGCGGAACTTGGCTATAAGTTTCTGCTCGGTGATTCTGCGTTGTCGCACGTCCTGAAGGCCGCCTTGGAGAACGCTTACCCTGAGATCAGAGGCTGAATGCCCTTGACTGCTGAAGTGTTCCCCGACTGGAAGAGAACATTCCTGCCTGGCGATTGTCGCGCGATGTCCGTTCATCTGTTGTCACATACCTTTTCATTCACCTGAGGAAGGAGCAGTGCTCCAAAAGCTAGTGATTTGAAACAAACCTGGTGTTGTAAGACTTCTTACTGTGCTCACCCCAGTCCAATGCCGGCCATCTCCACATCAAAACCAAAAGCATCCCTTCAGCAACTTGCTGCTTCCAACCAACAATGCTAGAAATGGCTCCCTTTAAGTTAATATTAGCTCAATCCTATCCTTGACATCCTCTGTGCTTGCAAACATGCCCTCCCTTGACCCTGTTTTCACCTCCCAGTCCCATGCAGATCTGTACTCCCAACATTGTCTGAATCACTCCAATCTGGTTTCTACTCTTCCAGTGGCACCACTCTCACCAGAACTGTGTTATTAGAATTTTCTAACTTCCAAGGTGCATTATCCCTTCTCATTCCCGTTGACCTTTTTTTTTTTTTTTTGCAGCTTATATGTTGACCATCTTCTTCCAAATGCCCGTTACAAGAGCAAAACTCTATAGACCCGGAAATAAAAATGGGAAATGCTGGAAATATTCAGGTTAGGCAGCATCTATGATAACAGCAGTTAACTTTTTAGGTTGATGAACTTTCGTTAGAGTTGACAAAGATTGACTTCCGGTTGCGGCGATGTCCAGCTAAGCCGCACGTTTCGGAGGCTCCAGCTCAAACGGACCTTCGGGCTCTTTTAAGAGCCCCAACGGGGAATTTTTTCAGGATGAAACCCGGTGTGGGGTGAGTTAACAGGGAGTCCCCCCAACGAAAGAGAAAAATATCGGCGGCGGTGGCCACATCGCGAAGAATCCTCGAGGATAGGGACAGGAGGAAAAAAGAAGCAAGATGGCAGCGGAGAAAGCCCAGGCGACATGGGGGCCCGATCAAGACAAATTCTTAAGACAGTGTGTGGAGCTACTTAAGAAGGAGGTGCTGACCCCGATGCTACAGGCAATTGAGGGGCTTAAGGAGGCACAAAGGACCCAGGAGACGGAGCTCTGCGTGGTGGAGCAGAAGGTGACGGATAATGAAGACGAGATCCTGGGCCTGGCGGTCAAAACACAGACGCACGAGGCGCTCCACAAAAAGTGCATTGAAAGGATTGAGGCCCTAGAAAATAGAGCACAAAGGAAGAACCTTCGGATCCTGGGTCTCCCCGAGGGAGTGGAAGGAGCGGACTGCGGGGCTTACGTGAGCACGATGCTAAGCTCGCTGATGGGAGCGGAGGCCCCTTCGGGCCCCTTGGAAGTGGAAGGGGCTCATCGGGTCCCTGCGAGGAGACCAAAGGCGGGAGAACCACCTAGGGCGACAATCGTGCGATTTCATCGCTTCAATGATAGAGAAGTGGTTCTGAGATGGGCCAAAAAGGTACGGAGTAGTAGATGGGAGAATGCGGTGGTATGGGTGTACCAGGATTGGAGTACGGAGGTGGCGAGAAGGAGGGCGAGTTTTAATCGTGCCAAGGAGGTGCTACACAAGAAGAAGGTGAAGTTCGGGATGCTGCAGCCGGCGCGACTATGGGTCACGTACCAGGAGAGGCATCGCTACTTCGAAACGGCGGAAGAAGCATGGACCTTTATTAAAGACGAGAAACTGGATCGGAACTGAGGGACTGATCTTAGAGGGGAAATGACACTGTCGATGTATACAGGGATGTAAATTGGGAAGGGGGGGGACACTAAGAAATGTGGGCGCCGGTGGGGGGAAAGAAGAGACATAGGCGGGGGGTGAGGAATGGGAGTGGGGCGGTAGAGGGAGCTGCGCCACAAGGGGCGGGACAACTACAGAGAATATGGGGCCTACTGTCCTTGTTCCCGCGCCAGAAAGGTGATGGCGGGAAGATAGGCGCAAGGTAGATGGGAGTTCCCCACACGGGGGTGTCAAGGAGTGAGCGGGAGAAGCCAGGGTCAGTTGAAGTCAGCTGACTTTCGGAATATGGGGGGAGCAATCACGCTAGATGGGGATCTAGCGGGGAGGGGGGGGGGGGAGGGGGGGGGGATAACTGGGTTGCTGCTGCAGCAATCAAAGAGGAACTGGTTAAAGAAAGGGTGGTCGGGGCTGGAATGCGACACCTGGGGAACGGGTGGGAGCGCGGAATCGGGACGTGGGACTGGCCTAGAGAGGGTGATGGCTAGTCGACACGGGAAGGGGGCAGGTAGCCCCCCAGTGCGGCTGATCACGTGAAACGTGAGAGGCTTAAATGGACCGATTAAAAGGGCCCGAGTCTTCGCGCACTTGAAAGGACTGAGGGCAGACGCGGCTATGCTCCAGGAGACGCACCTGAAGGTGGCGGACCAAGTTAGGTTAAGGAAAGGATGGGTGGGACAGGTGTTCCATTCAGGGCTGGATGCAAAGAATAGAGGGATGGCCATACTGGTGGGGAAACGGGTATCATTCGAAGCTAGGAGCATTGTAGCAGATAGTGGAGGCAGATATGTGATGGTGAGTGGCAGACTGGAGGGAACGGAGGTCGTGTTGGTTAACTTATATGCCCCGAATTGGGATGATGCGGGATTCATGAAGCAGATGCTGGGACGTATCCCGGACCTGGAGGTAGGAAACTTGATAATGGGGGGAGACTTCAACACCGTGCTGGACCCAGGGTTAGATAGATCTAGATCTAGGACCGGAAGAAGGCCGGCAGCGGCCAAGGTGCTTAAGGGGTTTATGGACCAAATGGGGGAGTGGATCCATGGCGATTTGTTAGACCGAAGGCCAAGGAGTTCTCCTTCTTCTCCCATGTTCACAAGGTGTACTCCCGGATAGATTTTTTTGTTTTGGGAAGGTCGTTGATCTCGAGGGTGGAAGAAACTGAGTATTCAGCCATAGCTATCTCAGATCATGCCCCACATTGGGTGGACCTGGAACTAGGAGAGGAGAGGGAGCAGCGTGCACTCTGGCGATTAGATGTGGGATTGCTGGCGGATGAGGGAGTCTGTGGAAGGGTGGGGGATGTATTGAGAGATACCTGGAGGCCAATGACGACGGGGAGGTCCGAGTGGGAGTAGTATGGGAAGCACTAAAGGCGGTGGTCAGAGGAGAGCTGATCTCCATCAGGGCCCACAAAGGGAAAACAGAGGCCAAGGAAAGGGAAAGATTACTGGGGGAGATTTTAAGGGTGGATAAAGAATATGCGGAGGCTCCGGAGGAGGGACTATACAGGGAGAGACGACGACTCCAGACGGAGTTCGCCCTTCTGACCACTAGGAGGGCGGAGGTGCTGTGGAGGAAGGCACAGGGGATGAGATATGAATATGGGGAAAAGGCTAGTCGCCTATTGGCCCATCAGCTGCGAAAGAGGACAGCGGCGAGGGAGATAGGGGGAATTAGAGACTAAAAGGGAGCTACGGTGCGGAGAGCAGGGAAGATAAACGAGGTGTTTAAGACCTTTTACGAAAGACTTTATAGGTCCCAACCCCCGGAGGGAAAAGAGGAGATGTGGCAGTTTTTGGACCAATTAAGGTTCCCGAAGGTGGAGGAGCAGGATGTGGAAGGCCTGGGGGCACCAATTGGGGTGGACGAGGTTACCAAGGGGCTGGGGAACATGCAGGCAGGGAAGGCCCCGGGACCAGATGGGTTCCCGATGGAATTTTATAGAAAATATGTGGACTTGCTGGCCCCGCTGCTGGTAAGGACCTTTAACGAGGCCAGGGAAGGGGGGACTCTACCCCCGACAATGTCGGAGGCGACGATATCGCTAATTTTGAAGCGGGATAAAGATCCGCTGCAGTGCGGGTCCTATAGGCCTATTTCACTACTAAATGTGGACGCCAAATTGCTAGCAAAGGTGCTGGCAACGAGGATAGAGGACTGTGTCCCGGGGGTGGTGCACGAAGACCAGACAGGATTCGTAAAGGGGAGACAACTAAATATCAACGTGCGACGGCTATTAGGGGTGATAATGATGCCCCCAGCAGAGGGGGAGGCAGAGATAGTGGCGGCAATGGATGCAGAGAAGGCATTTGATAGGGTGGAGTGGGAGTACCTATGGGAGGTGCTGAGGAGGTTCGGGTTCGGGGACGGGTTTGTTAGCTGGGTCAAACTCCTCTATGGGGCCCCAACGGCAAGTGTGGTCACTGGTCGGCAAAGATCGGAGTATTTCCGACTATACAGGGGAACAAGACAGGGATGCCCGCTATCTCCATTACTGTTCACGTTGGCAATTGAACCACTGGCCATGGCACTGAGAGACTCCAGAAAATGGAGAGGGGTGATTAGAGGGGGAGAGGAACACCGAGTGTCACTCTACGCGGATGACCTACTGCTGTCTGTGACGGACCCAGTGGGGGGGGATGACAGAGGTCATGCAGATATTGAGGGAGTTCGGAGATTTCTCGGGATATAGGCTTAACATGGGGAAGAGTGAACTTTTCGTGATACACCCTGGGGACCAGAGTAGAGGGATAGATGGCCTGCCTTTAAGGAGAGTGGAAAGAAACTTTCGATACCTGGGGATTCAGATAGCCAGGAGCTGGGGAACCTTGCACAGACTTAATCTGACACGACTGGTGGAACAAATGGAAGAGGACTTCAAGAGGTGGGACATGCAGCCACTGTCACTGGCTGGCAGAGTGCAGGCAATTAAGATGATGGTCCTCCCGAGGTTCCTATTTGTATTCCAATGTCTCCCTATACTGATCACTAAGGCCTTCTTTAAAAAAATAGACTGGAGCATCACGAGCTTCGTGTGGGCAGGGAAAGTTGCAAGGGTAAGGAGGGGGTTCTTACAACGTAGTAGAGACAGAGGGGGACTGGCGCTGCCGAATTTGGGCGACTACTACTGGGCCGCCAATGTGGTGATGATCCGTAAATGGATGATAGAGGGAGAGGAAGCGGCATGGAAAAGGTTAGAGAGGAAGTCCTGTAAAGGGACGAGTCTAGAGGCGCTGGTGACGGCGCCACTACCGTTCTCACCAAAACAATTTACCACAAACCCAGTGGTGGCGGCAACATTAAATATCTGGGGGCAATGGAGGTGACAGAGAGGTGTGCTGGGAGCCTCGGTGTGGTCCCTGATCAGGAACAACCATAGGTTTGCCCCAGGGAGGATGGATGGAGGATTCCAGAGCTGGCACCAGTTGGGAATTAGGAGGGTGGGAGATTTATTTATAGACGGGACGTTTGCGAGCTTGGGAGCGCTGGAGGAAAAGTATAAGCTGCCCCGGGGACATTTCTTTAGGTATATGCAGGTGAGGGCGTTCACAAGACAACAGGTGAGGGAATTTCCATTGCTCCCGATACAGGGGATCCAGGATAGAATGCTATCGGGGGTGTGGGTCGGGGACGGCAAGGTGTCAGAGATATACTGAGAGATGAGAGAAAAGGGGGAGGAGCTGGTGGGTGAACTGAAAGGAAAATGGGAAGAGGAGCTCGGGGAGGAGATAGAGGAGGGTCTGTGGGCTGATGCCCTAAGCAGGGTAAATTCCTCTTCCTCGTGTGCCAGGCTTAGCCTGATTCAATTTAAGGTGCTGCATAGAGCACACATAACGGGAGCAAGGTTGAGCAGGTTCTTCGGAGTGGAGGACAAGTGTGGGAGGTGCGGCGGAAGCCCGGCAAACCATACGCATATGTTTTGGTTGTGCCCAGCACTGGAGGGGTATTGGAGGGGAGTGACAGGAGTGATCTCGAAGGTGGTGAAGGTCCGGGTCAAACCAGCCTGGGGGTTAGCTTTATTTGGAGTTGCGGATGAGCCGGGAGTGCAGGAGGCGAAAGAGGCCGATGTCGTGGCCTTTGCATCCCTAGTAGCCCGGCGTAGGATTTTACTTATGTGGAAGGAAGCGAAACCCCCCGGACTGGAGGCCTGGATAAACGATATGGCGGGGTTCATAAAACTGGAGCAGATTAAGTTTGCGCTGAGAGGATCGGCTCAAGGGTTCACCAGACGGTGGCAACCGTTCCTCGACTACCTAGCGGAACGTTAGAGGGAAGATTGATGACCAGCAGCAGCAACCCAGGGGGGAGGGGGGGAAGGGAGGGAAGTTTCATTTTATGTTATTTGGTTAGTTTACCACGTTAGTTAGTTACTCTTTATTAGATTGTAGTTATCATGTTACTTGTACTGTTAACTTTTCTTTTTGTTTGATGTGTAAGGGGAAAAAATTGTGAATGAAAATTTTCAATAAAATATATATTTTTTTAAAAAGTTGACAAAGATTCACTTTGTTTCTCTCCAAAAATTACACCTGACCTGCTGAGTATTTGCAGCATTTTGTTCTTCTCCATTGTCCATCTCTATTTTTTAACTTGCATACCCAATTGTGGCTGAGCATCTCTAGCAATGGCTTTGCGTCCCCCTTTGTTGCCTCTGCACACCTGCCAAGATACTCTAAACCCTGTTCTTCATCTACATGTTGTTTCAGTAACATGGTAATTGCAAATGTTTCCACATGTACCTCTCAAGATCTGCCACTGCCTCGGTGTTGACTGTCATCCCATCTTGAAGAAGTCTTTCTCCAGTAAAACTCTCAAGACTGTCATTGCTTTCAGCTCATGTCAACGACTCCCCTTACCCCGGTTGTTGATTCTAAAAGTCTCCCTGTCCTGAGTCACCGGGTTTAATCAGAAGCCACTTCACTACCTGAGCCCCAGTCTTAGGCCCACTCTGAGTTTACACCCGGATCCTCCCATATCCTACGTTAGCTGCAGCCCAATGGTTACACTCCATGAGTCAGAAGGGCTTTTCTCTTCATCACAAGGATTGCCTACTTTCAGTTTCGGAACTCAACCCAGCTGCACTCATACCGTAGCTCTTCCACTGTTGAACTCCAAATCATAGCATTGGCTATCTAGTGCTCTGCTGATCCCAACACCAAGGAATCCAGCCCCAGCAAAATGACTGATATCCCATGCTGCACCAAGATCTATTTTCCTATGATGTCCATTCTCATCAATGCCTCCAGGTTTTTCAATGTTCAAATTTAAAATTCCTGCACTTGTCCTTATATTCTACTATAGCTTGTCCTTTCTCATCTTTAAAATCTACAGTCCTCCAACTCCATTCCTGATTTTAGACATCTATTACATCACCCCTTCTCTTTATCCCAGATTTAGTAACTGTCCCTTATTTCCCTCTCAGAACCGTGTTACATTTCTCAGCTCTGAAGCTCCACGGAGTTCTCCCAGATTTGTGTGAAAGCAGATCTGCCAATTTAACACCAGAGAACTTCCATGGGAATTTCACGAGTCGCTCTTTGGTCAGTCCTTAAAATATTTTATTGGCTTTAAGCTTTCTTTTCCCAACATCTCTGAAACACCTTGGGACCTTTTCTATGTTAAAGTATAGAAATGCAAGTAGTTTGGACCACCACTGCGCTTCCTGCTGGTGATGTTGAATATTCTTTCCTAAACCAATTTTCTCTTCCTCTCCTGTTTGTGTCCTGATACTTTCTCAACATGACTAGTGATACATAAATAAAAGTAATTATCTTAAAGAAGAGTAATTTAGAAAGATAGGTTTTGGAAAGCATTGACAAACATCACCAGCAAATTTAAATTAGGAAGCAATATTGTGATTTGCTAACTTCACTACTTTGGATGACTGTTCAGATGAAACAAAAAATAAACAAGGAATAAATATGTACTTGCAATTTGATTTGAAGTAATCAGGTTGTACATTGGAGACAAATGTAGTCCTCAGAGGAGATATGTTATCTGTGTCATTAATATAGGCTAGAAAAACAAAAGAATACATTTCAACAATCAAACAACTCCCCATCACTCATATCAAATACAATGTTGCATATCCCAGAAAATGATAAACAAATCTGTGAAAGACTTTAGCAAATTCATATTTTGCTGCAATACCAGTCATAAGACTGCATTCCCATCTGAACAAAATTGGTCTCAGCTCAGTTTCTGTGGTTCAATAGCCTCCTTTTACCTTTGGATCATACCCGGCATGTTAGCACAGTAGTTAGCACTATTGCTTCACAGAACCAGGGTCCCCAGTTCGATTCTCGGGTCACTCTCTGTGAGTCTGCATGTTCTCCCCATGTCTATGTGGGTTTCCTCCGGGTGCTCCGGTTTCCTCCCACAAGTCTGAAAAGATCTGTTTGTTAGGTGAATTGGACATTCTGAATTCTCTATGTGTACCTGAACATGCGCTGGAGTGTAGCGACTGGAGGATTTTCACAGTAACTTCACTGCAATGTTAATGTAAGCTTGTGACACTAATAAAGATTATTATTATCACTGCCTTCAAGAAAAAGAGAAATACTATTGAGATGATCATAACCAATCCCAAGGGAATTATTACCTCAAATAATTTTCCAGCAAACAAATTCCTCAAACCCCCTCCCCTAACCAATGTGCATTATGGGCTCACAGGAAAAAAAAATACAAATTAGTTAGGAGTAGGCCACTCAGCCCCTCGAGCCTGCTCTGCTGTTCAATAGGATCATGCTGATCTGATTGTAACTGCAGATCCACATCCCACCAACTCACTGATAACCTTTTCAACCCCTTGCTTATCAAGAATCTTCTATCTCGGCCTCAAAAATATTCAAAGACTGCCTTTTGAATAAGAGTGCCAAAGATTCACTACACTCAGAGATAAATTCCGATTAACCTTGAATGGGTGACCCGTTACCACAAGTTTCAGAAACATATATGGTGCCTTTCCTAGACTGCCTCTGGATAACCTAAACATTACCAGTAGTTTTTCCACCAGCAAATATGCCATAGGAGCCAAGAGACTATTTGACTCTGTTTCATCACTCTCCCAGATGAGGTCACCTGTCGTGTAAATCAGGAAGGTGAGGGAGGAAGGCAAGTTACCCATAATTGCAGTCCTACCCAATCGCATCGGTCTTTTTATTCTAGAAGTTATGTGAACATTCATGCACATGCAACTTGATTGCAGATATCATGGGCGGGATTCTCCGATAATTGACGCGATGGCCGGAACACGGCGCCAAAAACGGCGGGGATCACTCCGGCGTCGGGCTCCCCGAAACAACGCAAATTCTCCGGCCCGGAATGGGCTAGCAGCGACGTGTCACCATTTGCGACAGCGTCACCAGTCACGGATACGGCGTGTCATTGATGCCGCGCGGCGTCGCAGCACAAAAGACGGTGCCCCCCCCGGAGAGATGTCAAGATGGCCGCCCGCCGCGCAGCGCCGAGGTTCCAGGAGTGGGACATCGAGGCGCTCCTGGACGCAGTGGAGCAGAGGAGGGAGACCCTGTACCTCGGAGACGGCCGCAGGGTCGCCCCACGCCTCAGCTGGCGCCTGTGGAGGGAGGTGGCAGAGGCCGTCAGCACTGTGGCTGTGACATCCACAAGGTCAATTACCTTGTCAGGGCAGCCAGGGTGAGTACCCGCCCCCCCCCCCCCCCCACCTCCCATGTGGGCCACAGCCCTAGGAGCAACCGACATGGCTGCACCCACCCATGCAGCCTGCAGTGGCAGGATGTGTTGCGCACCTCTGCCAATTTACACACAACTGCTAGCCTGCATGTATATCTCTGCCTAACACTGTTGCCCTTTATCCTTGCCACCCACCCGCCCCCCACAGGAGAAGTGCGCACACAACAACAGGGAGCGTGAGAGGACCAGTGGGGTCCAGCTGATGAGAGGGGCAGCATGGCAGCACTGTGGTTAGCACAGTTGCTTCACAGCTCCAAGGTCCCAGGTTCGATTCCCGGCTTGGGTCACTGTCTGTGCGGAGTCTGCACGTTCTCCCAGTGTGTGCGTGGGTTTCCTCCGGGTGCTCTGGTTTCCTCCCACAGTCCAAAGATGTGCAGGTTAGGTGGATTGGTTATGCTAAATTTTCCTTTGTATCCAAAAATGGTTAGGTGAGGTTACGGGGATGGGATGGCGGTACGGACTGGGGTGGCGGTCCGGACTGGGGTGGCGGTCCGGACTGGGGTGGCGGTCCGGACTGGGGTGGCGGTACGGACTGGGGTGGCGGTACGGACTGGGGTGGCGGTACGGACTGGGGTGGCGGTACGGACTGGGGTGGCGGTACGGACTGGGGTGGCGGTACGGACTGGGGTGGCGGTACGGACTGGGGTGGCGGTACGGACTGGGGTGGAGGTACGGACTGGGGTGGCGGTACGGACTGGGGTGGCGGTACGGACTGGGGTGGCGGTACGGACTGGGGTGGCGGTACGGACTGGGGTGGCGGTACGGACTGGGGTGGCGGTACGGACTGGGGTGGCGGTACGGACTGGGGTGGCGGTACGGACTGGGGTGGCGGTACGGACTGGGGTGGCGGTACGGACTGGGGTGGCGGTACGGACTGGGGTGGCGGTACGGACTGGGGTGGCGGTACGGACTGGGGTGGCGGTACGGACTGGGGTGGCGGTACGGACTGGGGTGGCGGTACGGACTGGGGTGGCGGTACGGACTGGGGTGGCGGTACGGACTGGGGTGGCGGTACGGACTGGGGTGGCGGTACGGACTGGGGTGGCGGTACGGACTGGGGTGGCGGTACGGACTGGGGTGGCGGTACGGACTGGGGTGGCGGTACGGACTGGGGTGGCGGTACGGACTGGGGTGGCGGTACGGACTGGGGTGGCGGTACGGACTGGGGTGGCGGTACGGACTGGGGTGGCGGTACGGACTGGGGTGGCGGTACGGACTGGGGTGGCGGTACGGACTGGGGTGGAGGTACGGACTGGGGTGGCGGTACGGACTGGGGTGGCGGTACGGACTGGGGTGGAGGTACGGACTGGGGTGGAGGTACGGACTGGGGTGGAGGTACGGACTGGGGTGGAGGTACGGACTGGGGTGGAGGTACGGACTGGGGTGGAGGTACGGACTGGGGTGGAGGTACGGACTGGGGTGGAGGTACGGACTGGGGTGGAGGTACGGACTGGGGTGGAGGTACGGACTGGGGTGGAGGTACGGACTGGGGTGGAGGTACGGACTGGGGTGGAGGTACGGACTGGGGTGGAGGTACGGACTGGGGTGGAGGTACGGACTGGGGTGGAGGTACGGACTGGGGTGGAGGTACGGACTGGGGTGGAGGTACGGACTGGGGTGGAGGTACGGACTGGGGTGGAGGTACGGACTGGGGTGGAGGTACGGACTGGGGTGGAGGTACGGACTGGGGTAGAGGTATGGGGTTAGGTAGGGTGCTCTTTCCAAGGGCCGGTGCAGATTTGATGGGCCGAATGGCCTCCTTCTGCACTGTAAATTCTATGAGAGACCACTAACCGTTCACGAGGAGAGGGCCCCGGAACTCGCAGGCGGACCGGAGGACCAAGAGGTTGCGGATGCAGAGGTCGGGGGCGCACCACCAAGTGAGACCCCCCCACGGCCTGCCCCCCTTCTCCTCTTCCCCCATATCCTCCGATCACCAGCTGTGTGTCTAACCATGCATGCTGTATTGTGTATTGCAGGACCAAACGTCGAGGCACCCGTCCCCGCAGATGCTGATCGCCCCCAGGACGATTCAGGGCGGCCACGGGTCAGGGAGCGACCTGGCCCATCAGGCAAAGCACACCCCCAGGACGATTCAGGGCGGCCACGGGACAGGGAGCGACCTGGCCCATCAGGCAAAGCACACTCCCAGGACGATCCAGGGCGGTCACGAGACAGGGAGAGACCCGGCCCCTCCAGCATATAACGCCCTCAAGACGTCCCAGGGCGGCCACGAGACAGCGACAGAGCCGGAGCACCAGGGAGACGACGCCCCCGTCTCGTGCGAGTGCGGCAATGCAGATGGGCAACACCCAGCGACGAGGGGGGCAGCCACAGGTCCCCGTCGCAATCGCGCCAGGACACCCGACCCACGACACCGCTACCCACAGGACACCGCTACCCACAGGACACCACTACCCACAGGGCACAGTAAGAAGTCTTACAACACCAGGTTAAAGTCCAACAGGTTTGTTTCGATGTCACTAGCTTTCGGAGCGCTGCTCCTTCCTAAGGATGGGCCGAAGTCCCGCTGCTAAAATGCCTGTCCCGCCGGCGTAGATTAAACCACCTACCTTACCGGCGGGACAAAGCGGCGCGGGCGGGCTCCGGGGTCCTGGGGGGGGGGGGGCGCGGGGCGATCTGGCCCCGGGGGGTGCCCCCACGGTGGCCTGATCAGCGGGCGGGCCTGTGCCGTGAGGGCACTCTTTCCCTTCCGCCTTCGCCACGGTCTCCACCATGGTGGAGGCGGAAGAGACTCCCTCCACTGCGCATGCGCGGGAATGCCGTCAGCGGCCGCTAACGCTCCCGCGCAGGCGCCGCCCAGAGATGTCATTTCCGCGCCAGTTGGCGGGGCACCAAAGGCCTTTTCCGCCAGCTGGCGGGGCGGAAATTCATCCGGCGCGGGCCTAGCCCCTTAAGGTTGGGGCTCGGCCCCCAAAGATGCGGAGCATTCAGCACCTTTGGGGCGGCGCGATGCCCGACTGATTTGCGCCGTTTTGGGCGCCAGTCATCGTGCCGATACCGGAGAATTTCGCCCCTGGTTAGCAGAAAGCACAGCTGCCAATTAGTGGGCTAGGGGTTCACAAGAGACTGGAGTCCAAAGAAGAGTTTGGATGGCGAGGGTGACCATTGTATGACTGGATGAAAGTAGGGCTGATAAGGATGTGTGAGCTGATGAAAGAATTGAAGTATGATCATTTTAAATTTGAGACAATGGACTAAATCAATATTGACCATCGACTTGACAAAGTGGAAAATTGCCCAGGTGAATCCTCTCCACAAAAGCAGGACAAATCCGATCAAGCAATGTCCCATCAGTCTACTCTCGTTCACCTGCAATGAGATGGAAGTTGTTGAAAATGCTATCAAGCAGCATTTCTCACCAATAACCTGGTCACCAATGCTCATTTGTGTTCCGCTGGGAAAACATGCCTCCAGATTACATACAGGTTTTGTCAAAACAATTCAATAGAGCTGAGTTTCAAAGATGAGGTGAGAGTGACAGGCCTTGAAATCAAGGTAGCAGGAAGTCCTGCAATTTTTTTTTGGGGGGGGCGGGGGGTTCTGGGAGGAGAAAGAATAGGTACTGTCCACTGGCTGGAGAGTTAGTACAAAGGGAGGCGGTTGTAGTTGTTAGTGGCCAAATATCACAGCTCCAGGATACTGTCGCAGGCATTCCTCAGGGCAGAGTCTTAGACCCAATTATCTTAACTGCATCATCAGTGACGTTACCTACATCGTAATGTCATTAGTGGGGACATTCACTGATGACTGTAGTGCTGAGTGTGGTAATCACCACTGTTGTATATATTAGGAGATGTGTGGTAAGGTCCAGTACTACAGGTGCGGGGGTAGTCCCTGCCTGCTGGCTCCGCCCAGTAGGCGGAGTATAAATATGTGTGCTCCCTGTACAGCAGCCATTTCGTCAGCTGCTGTAGGAGGCCACACATCTTAGAGTAATAAAGCCTCAGTTGTATTCAACTCTCGTCTCTGTGCAATTGATCGTGCATCAGTGAGTTCCTTTCTCAACTCCTCAAATCAGTGCATGGCAACATTCAGCAAGACCTAGATAACGGTCAGCCTGGGTTGATAAGGGGCAAATAACTTTGTGCCGCATAAGTGGCCAGGCAATGGCCATCTCCAACAACAGAAAGTCTAACTTCCTTTCACATTCAATGACATTGCCATCACTGAATCCCCAACCATCAACAAGCTGGAGGTCACCACTAAAGCATCAATACCAAGTGTGCTGGCTATTCTGTGGCAACTGACATACCTCCTAACTCCCCAAAACAAGTCAGGAGTTTGACAAGATTAAGCCAAAAGCAGTCAGCACTTTAACTCCCTCCATCACCAGTGCAGAGGTAGCATATGTGCTATCTAACAGATGTACTGCAGCAACTTGCCAAACTTTCTTTTAATGGCAGCTCGCAAGCCGGCAGCCTCAACGAGAACACGGGGCGCAGGCACATGCAATCACCACCTCCAGGGTCTCCTCGAAATCACACAACAACGTGATATGGAAATATACTGTAGTTCCTCTAATGTCACGGAGTCAAAATCCTGAAATTGCTAACCTTTTAAAAAAAAAAAAATTTAGAGAACCCAATTCATTTTTTCCAATTAAGGGGCAATTTAGTGTGGCCAATCCACCTACCCTGCACATCTTTGGATTGTGGGGGCGAAACCCACACAAACACGGGGAGAATGTGCAAACTCCACACGGACAGTGACCCAGAGCGGGATCGAACCTGGGACCTCGGCGCCGTGAGGCAGCAATGCTAACCACTGTGCCACGGTGCTGCCCTAGAAATTCCTAACCTAATGGGTATATGGGAGTACCTTCACCACACAGACTGCAATAGTTCGAGAAAAGACTTGCATTTATACAGCACTTTTCATGATCACCAGATGTCTCAAAGTACTTTACGGCGCACTAAGTACTTTTGCAGTGAGGTCACTGCTGTAATGTAGGGAGTCCAGCAGTCACTTTGCTCACAGCAAGATTCCAAGAACAATACGAGCATTGTTTTTGAAAGTATTTAAAATTTTTAACATTTAAAATATACATCATAACAAAATCAAACAACAACAAAAAAACCAACCCCCCCTCCCAACACTGCAGCAACCCAAACCAAAAGCCCCCCCTTCCCCACTCCCCCTGCCTGCTAGCAGCTGACGGTAACCAACTTCTTAAAGTGTAATATAAACAAACCCCATCTCTTGTGGAACCTCTCACTTGTCACCCTCAAAATGAACTTAACCTTCTCCAAATACAAGAACTCCATCAAGTCCCCCAGCCATACCGAGGCACAGACGGAGAGACTGACCTCTGCCCCAACAGGACCCGCCTGCGAGCGAGGGCTAGAACATCTGCCCCCACTCCCGTCTGCAGCTCCGGGAAGTCCAACACCCCAAATATGGCCCCCAGGGGCCTGGCCTCCAAGTCTCCATGCAGAATCAGCAACATGGTGCTGAAAGATTTCTCCAACTTCAGGGAGGCCCAGAACATACGTATATAATTGGCCGGGCCCATCCCACACATGTCCTCCACCCCCTCAAACAATCGGCTCATCCTCGACTTCATTGGTGTGCTCTATGTACCACCTTCAGCTGTATCGACCCCAGACTCGCACACGAGGTTGCGGCAATCACCCTCTGCAATACCTCGCACCATGTCACCTCCTCCAGCGCCACCCTCAGCTCCTCCTCCCACCCGGCCTTAACCTCTCCAAAGATGCTCTATCGTCCAAAATCCTCACATATATCACTAAGATGACTCCCTCCCGCCCCCCTCCTCCAGCCCCATCACCTCCAACAATGAGGAGGGCGGTGCCACCGGAAAAGCCGGGGAAACCTTCTTTGTAAAACTCCATACCTGCATATACTGAAAGGTCTTGCTGCTCGTCAACCTTCTTCGTCAACACCCCCAAGCTTGCGAACTGCCCTTCTAGAAATAAATCCTTCATTTTCATCACCCCCGCTCCTCTAAATCCCGAAACCTAGCATCCAGCCTCGCCAGTTCGAACACATGGTTCCCCCAGATTGGCATCAACTTCAATCCCGACCCTAAGCTAAAGTGCTGTCAGAATTGCCTCCATATCTTCAACGTGGCCACCATTACCGGACTCGCTGAATATTTCCCTGGAGCAAATGGAAGTGGCACTGTTGTCAGCACCCGCAGCCCCATCCCACCTACAAGAGTAGGCCTCCATCCTCACCCACGTCACACCCGGCTCCCTGCTCCAACCCACACCTTCTCCACATTTGCCACCCAATAATAATACAACCGGTTTTCAAGGGCCAGACCCCCTAACTGCTGCCCTCTCTGAAGTACAGTCTTCCGAATCCTTGCTCCTTTACCTGCACAACCAAATGATAAAATCAATCGTCCATCCCCTTAAAAAAATGCTGTCGGTGCAAAGACCGGTAGGCACTGAAACAAAAATAAAAACCATGGCAAGATATTCAAGCCAGGGGGGTCAACCCTGGTTCAATGAAGAGTGCAGGAGAGCATGCCAGGAGCAACAAGAAAAATGAGGTATCAACCAAGTGAAGCTACAACACAGGACTACTTGTGTGCCAAACAGCATAAGCAGCTAGTAATAGCCAGAGCAAGCTATTCCACAACAAACGCATCAGGACGGATCACAAGCTCTGTAATCCTGCCACATCCGGCCATGAATGGTGGTGGATAATTAAACAACTCACTGGAGGAAGAGGCTCCACAAATATCGCCATCCTCAATGATGGAGGAGCCTGTTACGCTCTAGTGCGTTGCAATGATTGAGTCAGTGCATCAAAGAACATCTAGTTTTATTATTAATGATTAGTTAAGATTTATTAAATTACAATAATGTGGGTAGAAAATAATGCTAATACGGGGGACTTTAACACAGTTCTTGATCCTGGCCTGGACCGGTCGTGTTCAAAAATGGGTGGGGTGCCAGCGATGGCAAAGTAACGGAGAGGGTTCATGAAGCAAATGGGGGGAGCTGACCCATGGAGATTTAGTCGGCTGTCGGCGAAGGAGTTTTCGTTCTATTCTCACGTCCACAAGGTGTATTCCCGAATCGATTTCTTTATCATGAGCAGGGACTTGCTGACGGATGACGGGTGCAGAATATTCGGCAATTACCTTCTCGGACCATGCTCCGCACTGGGTTGATCTGCAGATTTGCAAAGATAGCTTTCAGTGCCCACAATGGAGGCTGGAAGTTGGGCTGCTGGTGGATGAGGCGGTGTGTGAGAGAGGCTGAGGAAATGCATAATTACCTGCAGGTAAATGATACTGGAGAAGTCTCAGCAGCGGTGCTCTGGGAGGCGCTGAAGGCAGTGGTGAGAGGGGAGCTGATTTCAATCCGAGCTCACAGGGACAGGACGGACAGGGCAGAGACAGACCGACTGTTTAAGGAAATTTTACAGACGGACAGGAGCTATGCGGCGTCCCCGAGGCCAGAGTTACTTAGGAAACGACAGAGGCTGCAGACCGAGTTTGAGGTGTTGTCTACAGGGCAGGCCGTAGAGCAGCTTAGAAGGGCAAAGGGCGCAATATACGAGCATAGGGAGAAGGCCAGCAGAATGCTTGCACAACAACGAAGAAAGAGAGAAGCGGCTAGGGAAATGGGAAAGGTAGTTGACAGCGAGGGAAACCTGGTGGGGGACCCGGTAGGACTGAACAAGGTGTTTAGGGACTTCTATAGCAAGCTGTACACCTTGGAACCCCCCCACGGGACTGGAGGGGATGAGGCACTTTTTGGACGGACTGACCTTCCCAAGAATAGGTAGGGGGTTGGTAGACGGGCTGGGGGGCCTGAAGATCATGCAGTCGGGTAAATCCCCGGGGCCGGACAGATACCCGGTGGAGTTTTATAAAAAGTTCTCCGAGATAGTGGGGCCGGTGCTGGTCAGGGTGTTCAACGAGGCAAGAAGCAGAGGGGTCTTACCCCCGACGATGTCGCAGGCCACTATCTCGCTTATACTGAAACGGGATAAAGTCCCGGAGGCATGTGGGTCTTACAGGCCGATCTCCTTGATCAACGCAGACGCTGGGTTACTGGCCAAGACCTTGGCGTCTAGAATTGAAGACTGTACTGGACGTGATTGCGGAGGACCAAACCGGGTTCGTAAAGGGCAGGCAACTGGTGGCCAATCAATTTATGATGCCCCCGGAGAGCAGGGAGGCAGAGGTAGTGGTAGCAATGGATGCCGAAAAGGCTTTCAACCGGGTTGAGTGCGACTATTTATGGGAGGTGCTGGGACGTTTTGGGTTCAGTGTGGGATTCATTGACTGGGTTAGGGTCCTATATCAGGCCCCAGAGGCTAGTGTGAGGATGAAAAGGGTGACATGAGGGAATTTGGTTGGTTCTCAGGATATAAATTGAACATGGCAAAGAGCGAGGTGTGGGTAGTGCAGGCGCGAGGTCAGCGGAGTAGACTGAGGGGGCTGCCATTCAGGCTGCTAGGGGAAAGCTTCAGATATTTAGGGATACAAGTAGCGCGAGACTGGGGTAAGTTGCATAAGCTAAACTTGTCCCGGTTGATGGAGCAAGTGAGGGACGCGTTCCGGAGATGGGATGTGCTCCCGCTGTCAATGGCGGGGAGAGTGCAGGCAGTGAAGATGTTGATTCTTCCGAGATTCTTGTTCATATTTCAGTGTCTCCCCATTTTCATCCCGTGGTCCTTCTTTAAGAGACTCAATAAAATTATCCTGTGATTTGTTTGGGCGGGCAAGTCCCCACGGATGAGGAAGGCGATGCTCGAGAGGAACCAAGGGGATGGGGGGCTGGCGTTGCCGTACTTTAGCAACTACCACTGGGCAGCTAACATAGGCACGGTAAGGAAATGGATGGTGGGTACTGGGTCGGTTTGGGAGCGGATGGAGGCTGCGTCGTGAAGGGGCACCAGTTTGGCAGCCATGGTTACGGCGCCTCTGCCGCTCCCGCCGGCGCGGTACTCCACCAGCCCTGTAGTGGTGGCGGCTCCACGGATCTGGAGCCAGTGGAGGAGGCATATAGGGGAAGTGAGAGCATCGGTTTGGTCCCCAATCTGCGGTAACCACCGATTTGCCCTGGGGTGTATGGACGGTGGGTTCCAATTATGGCGGAGGGCGGGGATTGCGAGGATGGGCGATCTGTTCAAAGAACAAAAGAACAAAGAAATGTACAGCACAGGAACAGGCCCTTCGGCCCTCCAAGCCCGTGCCGACCATACTGCCCGACTAAACTACAATCTTCTACACTTCCTGGGTCCGTATCCTTCTATTCCCATCCTATTCATATATTTGTCAAGATGCCCCTTAAATGTCCCTATCGTCCCTGCTTCCACTACCTCCTCCGGTAGCGAGTTCCAGGTACCCACTACCCTCTGCGTAAAAAACTTGCCTCGTACATCTACTCTAAACCTTGCCCCTCTCACCTTAAACCTATGCCCCCTAGTAATTGACCCCTCTACCCTGGGGAAAAGCCTCTGACTATCCACTCTGTCTATGCCCCTCATAATTTTGTATACCTCTATCAGGTCTCCCCTCAACCTCCTTCGTTCCAGTGAGAACAAACCGAGTTTATTCAACCGCTCCTCATAGCTAATGCCCTCCATACCAGGCAACATTCTGGTAAATCTCTTCTGCACCCTCTCTAAAGCCTCCACATCCTTCTGGTAGTGTGGCGACTAGAATTGAACACTATACTCCAAGTGTGGCCTAACTAAGGTTCTATACAGCTGCAACATGACTTGCCAATTCTTATACTCAATGCCCCGGCCAATGAAGGCAAGCATGCCGTATGCCTTCTTGACTACCTTCTCCACCTGTGTTGCCCCTTTCAATGACCTGTGGACCTGTACTCCTAGATCTCTTTGACTTTCAATACTCTTGAGGGTTCTACCATTCACTGTATATTCCCTACCTGCATTAGACCTTCCAAAATGCATTACCTCACATTTGTCCGGATTAAACTCCATCTGCCATCTCTCCGCCCAAGTCTCCAGACAATCTAAATCCTGCTGTATCCTCAGACAGTCCTCATCGCTATCCGCAATTCCACCAACCTTTGTGTCGTCTGCAAACTTACTAATCAGACCAGTTACATTTTCCTCCAAATCATTTATATATACTACAAAGAGCAAAGGTCCCAGCACTGATCCCTGTGGAACACCACTGGTCACAGCCCTCCAATTAGAAAAGCATCCCTCCATTGCTACCCTCTGCCTTCTATGGCCTAGCCAGTTCTGTATCCACCTTGCCAGTTCACCCCTGATCCCGTGTGACTTCACCTTTTGTACTAGTCTACCATGAGGGACCTTGTCAAAGGCCTTACTGAAGTCCATATAGACAACATCTACTGCCCTACCTGCATCAATCATCTTAGTGACCTCCTCGAAAAACTCTATCAAGTTAGTGAGACACGACCTCCCCTTCACAAAACCGTGCTGCCTCTCACTAATACGTCCATTTGCTTCCAAATGGGAGTAGATCCTGTCTCTAAGAATTCTCTCCAGTAATTTCCCTACCACTGACGTAAGGCTCACCGGCCTGTAGTTCCCGGGATTATCCTTGCTACCCTTCTTAAACAGAGGAACAACATTGGCTATTCTCCAGTCCTCCGGGACATCCCCTGAAGACAGCGAGGATCCAAAGATTTCTGTCAAGGCCTCAGCAATTTCCTCTCCAGCCTCCTTCAGTATTCTGGGGTAGATCCCATCAGGCCCTGGGGACTTATCTACCTTAATATTTTTTAAGACACCCAACACCTCGTCTTTTTGGATCACAATGTGACCCAGGCTATCTACACCCCCTTCTCCAGACTCAACATCTACCAATTCCTTCTCTTTGGTGAATACTGATGCAAAGTATTCATTTCGTACCTCGCCCATTTCCTCTGGCTCCACACATAGATTCCCTTGCCTATCCTTCAGTGGGCCAACCCTTTCCCTGGCTACCCTCTTGCTTTTTATGTACATGTAAAAAGCCTTGGGATTTTCCTTAACCCTATTTGCTAATGACTTTTCGTGACCCCTTCTAGCCCTCCTGACTCCTTGCTTAAGTTCCTTCCTACTTTCCTTATATGCCACACAGGCTTCGTCTGTTCCCAGCCTTTTAGCCCTGACAAATGCCTCCTTTTTCTTTTTGACGAGGCCTACAATATCACTCGTCATCCAAGGTTCCCGAAAATTGCCGTAATTATCTTTCTTCCTCACAGGAACATGCCGGTCCTGTATTCCTTTCAACTGACACTTGAAAGCCTCCCACATGTCAGATGTTGATTTGCCCTCAAACATCCGCCCCCAATCTATGTTCTTCAGTTCCCGCCTAATATTGTTATAATTAGCCTTCCCCCAATTTAGCACATTCATCCTCGGACCACTCTTATCCTTGTCCACCAGTACTTTAAAACTTACTGAATTGTGGTCACTGTTACCGAAATGCTCCCCTACTGAAACATCTACCACCTGGCCGGGCTCATTCCCCAATACCAGGTCCAGTACCGCCCCTTCCCTAGTTGGACTGTTTACATATTGTTTTAAGAAGCCCTCCTGGATGCTCCTTACAAACTCCGCCCCGTCTAAGCCCCTGGCACTAAGTGAGTCCCAGTCAATATTGGGGAAGTTGAAGTCTCCCATCACCACAACCCTGTTGTTTTTACTCTTTTCCAAAATCTGTCTACCTATCTGCTCCTCTATCTCCCGCTGGCTGTTGGGAGGCCTGTAGTATACCCCCAACATTGTGACTGCACCCTTCTTATTCCTGAAATCTACCCATATAGCCTCACTGCCCTCTGAGGTGTCCTCTCGCAGTATAGCTGTGATATTCTCCCGAACAAGTAGCGCAACTCCACCTCCCCTTTTACATCCCCCCTCTATCCCGCCTGAAACATCTAAATCCTGGAACGTTTAGCTGCCAATCCTGCCCTTCCCTCAACCAGGTCTCTGTAATGGCAACAACATCATAGTTCCAAGTAGTAATCCAAGCTCTAAGTTCATCTGCCTTACCCGTAATGCTCCTTGCATTAAAACATATGCACTTCAGGCCACCAGACCCGCTGTGTTCAGCAACTTCTCCCCGTCTGCTCTGCCTCAGAGCCACACTGTCCCTATTCCCTAGTTCTCCCTCAATGCTCTCACCTACTGACCTATTGCTATCTGTTCCTGGAAGGGAGCTTCCCGAGCATGAGGGTGTTGGAGGAGAAGTTCGGGCTGGCGAGAGGGAATTATTTCAGGTACTTGCAGGTGCGGGATTTTGTACGCAGATTGGTACCATCCTTCCCACGCCTCCCACCAAGGGGGATCCAGGACAGGGTAGTTTCCAGAGGAGAGTTGGAGAGGGGAGAGTCTCCGACATTTATAAAGAACTAATGGGAGCAGAGGAGGCATAGACCGAAGAACTGAAGCTTAAGTGGGAGGAGGAGCTCGGGGGGGGAGATAGAGGATGGCATATGGGCAGACGCTTTGAGTAGAGTAAACACGACCGCAACATGCACCAGGCTCAGTCTGATCCAGTTCATGGTCGTACATCGGGCCCACATGACGGTGGCCCGGATGAGCAAATTCTTTGGGCTGGAGGACAAATGCGCTAGATGTGCCGGAGGACTAGCGGACCTTATACACATGTTCTAGGCGTGTCCTAAACTAAGGGGGTACTGGCAGGAATTCGCGGATGTCATGTCCCGGATATTGAAAACTAGGGTGGCAATGAGTCCTCAGGTGGCAATTTTGGGGGTTTCGGAGGACCTGTGAGTCCAGGAGGAGAAAGAGGCCGACGTTTTGGCCTTTGCTTCCCTGGTAGCCTGGCAACGAATACTGTTGGCATGGAGGGACTCAAAGCCCCCGAAGTCTGAAGTATGGCTTTCGGACATGGCGCGCTTTCTCGGGTTGGAGAAAATTAAGTTCGCCTTGAGAGGATCGCTGTCAGGGTTCGCCCGGAGGTGGCAGCCATTCGTTGACTTCTTCGCGGAAAATTAATTGTCAGCGGGTTAGGGTAGCGTAGAGTAGGGGGTTGCTCAGGCAGGTTCTTGCGAGAGGGGAGCCGATGCTTGCATTATGTCTCATTTGCTTTTTGTACACTACGGTATAAAGTTGCTGTTTTACATGCCAAAAATACCTCAATAAAATTGTTTATTAAAAAAACAAACAATGCTAATACTACTAACGAACTGTAAACTGTTAACAACTAGAATATGAGAGCTAATATAAAACACGACTCCTCGCCCAGACTCCTCGAGGTTGCAGTGTCACCTGTAATTCTACTGCCACCCGCTGGTTGGAGGCTCTAGTGCGTTGCAATGATTGAGCCAGTGCATCAAAGAACGTCTAGTTTTATTATTAATGACTAGTTAAGATTTATTAAATTACAATAACATGGGTAGAAAACAATGCTAATACTACTAACGAACTGTAAACTGTTAAAAACTAGAATATGAGGGCTAATATAAAACACGACTCCTCGAGGTTGCAGCGTCACCTGTAATTCTACTGTCACCTGCTAATTGGAGGTCTAACATATTAACATACAGAATTGCTTATGCATATTATTACAGAGCACAGCACATATGTGCAGAAGACAAAGGCTGAGGCATTCGCAACAATCTTCAGCCAGAAGTGCCGAGTGAATGATCTATCCCTGTCTTCTCTGGAGGTCCTCAGCATCACAGATGTCAGTCTTCAGCCAACATGATTCTCTCCACGCGATATCAATGGCTGAAGGCACTGGATACTGCAAAGGTAATGGACCCTGACAATATCCCAGCAATAGTACTGAAGACTTGTGCTGCAGAACTTACTGCACCCCGAGCCAAGCTGTTCCAGTACAGCGAGAATGCTGACATCTCCCCGGCAATGTGGAAAATTGCCCAGGTGTGTCCTGTACACAAGAAACAGAACCAATGCAATCCTGCCAATTATCAGTTTACTATCCATCATCAGCAAACTAATGGATGAGTCATCAGCAGTGCTATCAAGCGGCACTTGCTCAGCAATAACCTGCTCATGGATGCTCAGTTTGGGTTCCACCAGGATCACTCCACTCCTGACCTCATTACAGCCTTGATTCAAACATGGACAAAAGAGCTGACTGCCAGAGGTAAGGTTAGAGTGACTGCCGTTGACATGAAGGCATTATTTGACCGAGTATGGCATCAAGGCGCCCTATCTAAACTGGAGTCAATGGAAATCAGGGAGGAAACTCTGCTGGCTGAAGTCATACCTGGCACAAAGGGAGATGGTTGTAGTGGTTGGAGGTCAATCATCTCAATCCTCAGGGGAATGTCCTAGGCCTAGCATCAATGACCTCCCTTCCATCGTAAGGTCAGAAGTAGGGATGATTGCAGGTGACTGCACAATGTTCAGCACCATTTGCGACACCTCAGATAATGAAGCAGTCCATGTACAAATGCAGCAAGACCTGGACAATATCCAGGCTTGGGCTGACACGTGGCAAGATACATTTGAGCCACAAAAGTGCCAGGCAGTGACCATCTCCTACAAGAGGGGATCAAACCAACACCCCTTGACATTCAATGGCATTACCATCGCTGAATCCCCAAAATCAACATCTTGGGGGTTACCATTGATCAGAAACTGAACTGGACTAGCCATATTGATACTGTGGTTACCAGGGCAGGTCAAAGGCTAGGAATCCTACATCGAGTAACTCACCTCCTGACCCCCAAAGCCTGTCCACCATCTACAAGGCACAAGTCAAGTGTACAATGGAATACTCTCCAATTGGCTGGATGAGTGCAGCTCCAACAACACTCAAGAAGCTCAACACCATCCAGGACGAAGCATCCCACTTGATTGCTGCCCCTTCCACAAACATTTAAATCCTCCACCACCGATGAACAGTGGCAGCCTTGTGTACCATCTACAAGATGCACTGCAGTGACTCACCAAGGTTCCTTAGACAGCACCTTTCAAACCCATGATCACTACCATCTAGAAGGACAAGAGCAGGAACCCCACCACCTGGAGGTTCCCCTCCAAGTCACTCACTCCTCCTGACTTGGGAATATATTGTCGTTCCTTCACTGTCGCTGGGTCAACATCCTGGACCTCCCTCCCCAACAGCACACTGGGTGTACCTACACCTCAAGGACTGCAGTAGTTCAAGAATGCAACTCACCACCACCTACTGAAGAACAACTAGGGATGGGCAATAATGCTGGCCTAACCAGCGACGCCCACATCCCGTAATGAATTTTTAAAAATCTTAACTGCCTGCACCTGGCCTGCTAATGACAGGGGGAGGCTGTCCCATCTCAACAAATCTGTCTTGGCCCTACCCACCAGGCTCGTGAAATTCAATTTATGAAGCCGGGCCCAGTCCCGAGCCACCTGCACCCCCCAAGTGCCTAAAGTGGACTCGTCACCACCCGAGATGGCAACTCATTCAAGCCAGCTCCCACCCCTGGCGAAGACACCAAAAAGCACTCACTCTTTTCCAGATTCAGCTTATAACCTGAAAATGGCCCAAATCTCCTAAGCAGCCCCGTTATACCCCCATCATGGAACCCAGGATGGAGATGTAGAATAAAAAATAATTAGCATACAAAGACACCATATGCTCCACGCCACCCCCCCCCCCTCACTATCTCCCCCCCCCCCCCCCCCCCCTCATTACCCCTCTCCACTTATCGGAGCACCTCTGCGCAATGGACCATGGCTCTATCGCCAGCGCAAACAGGAGGGGAGCGTGGGGGGGGGGGGAAACATGGGCACCTGCCTCGTTCCCCTATGTAACTGAAAATACCCCAAATTCACCTCATTCGTGCACACATTCGCCTTCTGTACCATTTATAACAGTTTAACCCATGCCACAAACTTAGGCCCAATCCCAAACGTCTACAACACCGCAAACAAGTAACTCCACATTGGATTTGTTTATTGTCAAGTGTACAGAGGTACAGTGAAAAGTATTTTTCTGTGAGCAGATCATTAAGTTCATGTAAAGAAAAGGAAATAAAAGAAAATACATAATAGGGCAACACAAGGTACACAATGTAACTATATAAGCACCGTCATCGTGTGAAGCATACAGGAATGTATAGAGTTAATGAGGTCAGTCCATAAGAGGGTCGTTTAGGAGTCTGGTGACAGCAGGGAAGAAGCTGTTTTTGAATCTGTTTCTGAGTGTTCTCAGACTTCTGTATCTCTTGCCCAATGGAAGAAGTTGGAATAGTGAGTAAGCCGGGTGGGAGGGATCTTTGATTATACTGCCCGCTTTCCCCAGGCAGCGGGAGGTGTAGATGGAGTCAATGGATGGGAGGCAGGTTCGTGTGATGGACTGGACTGTGTTTACGACTCTGAAATTTCTTGCGGTCCTGGGCCGAGCAGTTGCCATACCAGGCTGGGATGCAGCCGGATAGGATGCTTTCTATGGTGCATCCGTAAAAGTTGGTAAGAGTTAATGTGGACGTGCCGAATTTCCTTCGTTTCCTGAGAAAGTACAGGCGCTGTTGTGCTTTCTTTGTGGTAGTGTCGACGTGGGTGGACCAGGATAGATTTTGAGATGTGTACCCCTAGGAATTTGAAACTGCTAACCATCTCCACCTCGACTCCGTTGATGCTGACAGGGGTGGTGTACAGTACTTTGCTTCCTGAAGTTCAGTTTACACTGTTTTCTTCGCTTCCAGTGCCTCCACCACCACCTCCAGCTTCCTCCCTTCTGAAGGGGAGAGCACCATGTTTAACAAACGCCGCACATTCAAAGTCAACTGCCTACCCTTTACGAACCCCATCTGATCTTCCTCGATCATCTGCGGAAGGCATCTTCCAACCCAAGTGCCAACACCTTGGCACGAACCATGGCATCCACATTTATCAAACATATTGTATATCCCACACTCCACCAGTTCTTATCTTTTTTTAGCAACAATGAAATGCATGCTCGTCTCATCATCCTCGGGAGTGCTTCCTTGACCACTGCATCCTCAAACAACTCTATCAACAAAGGTGCCAGCTTATCCAAAAACTTTCTAAAACTCCACCGGGAGTTTTACATCTGACTCACCCAACCCTTCCGCAACCTCACCTGGTCCTTCCCCCTCAAGTGGGTCTCCTGGAACAAGCTCTTCAAATGCGAGAAGACTCTTGCACGCTTCATCGGTCCACCCAAACCCACAAGTTTCACGTGACCATTCATAGAGTCATAGATGTTTACAGCATGGAAGCAGGCCCTTTGGCCAAGCCTGTCCATGCCGCCCATTTTCTATCACTAAGCTAGTCCCACTTGTCCGCATTTGGCCCATATCCCTCGATATCCACCCTGCCCATATAACTGTCTAATTCGGACCAGGGTCCTATCACCCCCCTCCTCCGGTCATTCATAATCAGTGCCCCTGGCCCCGCCCAGCGAGCGGGATCCAATCCTGCCCCTCGTCATTGTCAACCAGCTACCCCTTCCCTCCTTCCCAGAATCCCCCCAGCCACTTCCTCTCGAAACCACTTCTCTCTGCATGTTCCCATCCCCCTATCATTCGCACCGCCCAGGCCCATCATAACCTGTCCACACAGGCTCTGACGGCCGCAGCTCCTCCCCCCACCTTGCTCTCGTTCATTAGCCAACTTAGGTTTGCTGGCGAGGTGACCCCTGCCAGATGCCTAATATCGAAAAACCAACGCAAAGGTCCCCCAGCAACCAGTTCCTCCCAACAACACAGCATAATAGACTCCCAAACAAAAGGAGACAAACCCGAACATATTATCCCAACGTCCCACAATCATCCCCTCCCAACCACAACCTGAGAAGAAAACAACAAAATCCAAACTCAGTTCAGTCTCAGTCTTTCACCCTTCATGAACGCCTCCGCCTCCTCCACTCACTCAAAGTAACTGTCCTTGGAGTAATGTGTAACTCTCAACTTCGCAGGGTAGACCACACCAAACCATACGTTACTCTTGAACAACGATGCCTTGTCCTGTTGAAGGCTGCCCACTGTCTTGCCAGCTCCACCCTGAGATCTTAGTATATATGAATACCACTGCCTTCCCACCGAACCTCTCGATTCTGCTTGGCCCATCTCAACACCTTCTCCTTCATCTAAAAACTATGAAAACAGACTATCGCAGCTCTTGGTGGTTCATTTGCCTTTGGCTTCGGCTGGAGCGACTCGTGATCCCTATCCAGCTCAGAGTGAGGCAGCCTCCTCCTCCCCCAACAACTTTGCGGACATCTCTGCAAAGTACTCCATCGGCCTCCGAACTACCAGCCCCTCGGGCAGTTCCACAATCCGCAAATTCTGCCGCCATGACCTGTTCTCCAGGACCTCCACTTTGGGTCTCAGCCCTGTTGCTGTCCTGGGACAAGGCCTCCTCCACCCCCTTCAGCACCTCTCATTGCACCGTCAATGTCTTTCCAGGAGCCTCCTTTATTGGTGCCAATGTATCCTCCAATAACTGCTTAAGTGAAGCCATCCTCTCCTTCTCCTGCCAATCAAAATACTTGGCGAACCGCAGCTCAACTTCCACCGCAGCCAGCTTATCCGCCATAATGGGCTCAGCCCCACCCGTCGAGCTAGCTCCCGCCATCTTTCTACCAACAGAACACTGCACCGAACCCAAGCTCACAGGCGGACTATCGCTCACTCATTTTCATCCCCTTAGTTAGATAGTTTTTCATTGGAGTTTTGACATCCTTTAGTGACCACAACTGTATTGGAGATCAATCATATGAAATGTTCCCCCAAATCTGGGTGAAATGGGCCAAAAAACTCGAGCAGGAGCCATCCAACTTGCGACTGCCACCTACATGTCGCCACTGGAAGTCTATCTAACAATGCAATAACGACCATCTGTTTTTGCAATAATAATTGAGGGATAAATGTTGGCCAGGGCCCCAGGGATAAACACCTGTGGCTCTTCTTCAAAATAGTGCACTGGGATCTGTTACATCCACCTGAGGGGGCAGACAGACATCTCATCCGAAAGACAAGGACAATGATATTTAGGGGTGGGAAATAAGACCATAAGATCGTAAGACATAGGAGTAGAATTAGGCCACTTGGCCCATCGAGTCTGCTCCGCCATTCAATCATGGCTGATATTTTCTCATCCCCATTCTCCTGCCTTCTCCCCATAACCCCTAATTAAGCAAGATCCTATCTAACTCGGTCTTAAAGACACTCAGTGATTTGGCCTCCACAGCCTTCTGCGGTAAAGAGTTGCACAGATTCACCACCCTCTGGCTGAAGAAATTCCTCCTCATCTCAGTTTTAAAGGAATCGTCCCTTGAGTCGGAGATGGTGTCCTCTGGTTCTAGTTTTTCCTACAAGTGGAAATATCCTCTGCACGTCCACTCTATCCAGGCCTCGCAGTATTCTGCAAGTTTCAATAAGATCCCCTCTCATCCTTCTAAACTCCAACAAGTACAGACCCAGAGTCCTCAACCATTCCTCATACGACAAGTTCTTCATTCGAGGGATCATTCTTGTGAACCTCCTCTGGACTCTTTCCAAGGCCAGCACATCCTTCCTTAGATACGGGGCCCAAAACTGCTCACAATACTCCAGATGGGGTCTGACCAGAGCCTTATATAGCCTCAGAAGTACATCCTTGGTCTTGTATTCTAGCCCTCTTGACATGAATGCTAACATTGCATTTGCCTTCTTAACTGCCGACTGAACCTGCACGTTAACCTTAAGAGAATCGTGAACAAGGATTCCCAAGTCCCATTGTGCTTCTGATTTCCTAAGCATTTCCCCATTTAGAAAATAGTTTATGCCTAAATTCCTCCTTCCAAAGTGCATAACCTCACACTTTGCCACATTGTATTTCATTTGCCACTTCATTGCCCACTCTCCTAGCTTGACCAAATCCTTCTGCAGCCCCCTTGCTTCCTCAATACTACCTGTCCCTCGACAGATCTTTGTATCATCTGCAAACTTAGCAACAGAGCCTTCAGTTCCTTCTTCCAGATCATTAACGTATATTGTGAAAAGTTGTGGTCCCAGCACAGACCCCTGAGGCACACCACTAGTCACCGGCTGCCATCCTGAAAAAGACCCCTTTATCCCCACTCTGCCTTCTGCCAGTCAGCCAATCCTCTATCCATTCCAGGATCTTACCCTGAACACCATGGGCGTTTAACTTATTTAACAGTCTCCTATGCAGCACCTTGTCAAATAAATCACGTCCACTGGTTCTCCTTTGTCTAACTTTTTTGTTACCTCCTCAAATTGTCAGACACAACTTCCCTTTGACAAATAAGTTCTAGCTTTTCTAACAGTCCCTACATTCCATGAATACATAAAATAAAACCAGGGTAAGAATGATTGGAGAGTGGAACGCTGCAGGATAAGTTACAGGCAGAAACGCTTTGGATGATCGGAAGTTTATAGGATGAACAGTGGATTACAATCAGTTATTGCAATGTATTTACATACTAATACAAAATTGCAAGCATAAATAAAATAAAAGTCGAGGTTTTGTTAGTGCAAATACAACACAATACAACACAAAAACAATGTCAAATTTGAAACCGAAACGGAAATGAGTTTTGCTGACCAGACTGATGCACATTTAACACCCTCAACAGAATATGTTTCTTTTTCTAACTTTTATTTAAAAATTGCTTTACCTGGTGGAATGTGCAGCCTGTACAAGAGCCTGAGTTTTTCACTGATGTCTCCATAGTACATTGTATCTATGATATAAAAATCAAACTATTATTCAACCAAGCCTGAATTTTCTATAAATTAAATATTTAGTAAATTGCAAAATTACTCCAAAACATTTAGTAAATATTGCATACATATCTACATGAATTCTATATGGGAATGATAAAAAGGTAGTTACCTAACCAATTAACCAATTCTTTGAAGTCAATTAGAGAGTCTTCATTTTCATCTAACACTCGGAATGTCCTCTGGGCTAGAATATCTGTATGTGCACCCCATGTCCAAGGGCTTAGAAGACAGAAGAGGTTGCCGAACTGGAAACTATTTATTCGGTATTGTTCCAAATATGGGAGGCTGGGATCATGATGCAGTTCCGCTGAACCGTTTCCGCCCCAGTAACAACTTAAAAGGTGTTCACGCTAGTTATTTAAAACAAAGGGTAAATATTAGTCTTAGGATTGCATTTACTTTGTATTTTAAAAAGTTTTTTTTTTAAACGCAGAATAAGAGATACAGATTCAGGCACATTGGGCACGACCTTCCCAAAAGGGAACAAAGTTCCCGAGTGAGCGCGTTTAGCCACCTGCGTGTTTCCCAGCAGTCACAGTGCCAAGACACACATTGCTATTCAACGTGACTCCCTTTGAATAAGAGGCCTAACAGGGAACGTGAAGGCGAGGCTGCATAGAGCCCCGTTTTTTTACAACGGAGGGCCCCGCTCGCTGGAACTCCCCGTTGTAGTGAGAGATCACGACGCTACGATCTCCAAGGCCCCAACTTTCCCTTCCCCCCAGCCTGAATGGAACATGGGAGGGTCACTCGGCCCATCCCCCCCGGCCCATGCGGCCCTTCCCCCCCGGGTCACGCGGCCCCTCCCCTCCCCCGGACCCTCCCTTTCTTTCCCCCCACTCCGGCACCTCTCAACACGCATGCCGGGCAACCCCGGCTCCATCACACAGACGATGGCAGCTTGGTACTTTGGCAGTGCCAACCTGGCATCACTCCTGCCGGTTGGCAGTGCCATCCTGGCACCCAGATGACACTGCCAGGGTGGCATGCTGGCAGTGAAAGTGTGCCCAGGTGGCACCAGCAGTGCCAGGGCACCACCCTGCTGAAAGGGCCTCCAATTCCCTTGGAGACCTCCAGGAGTGCCATTCCGTCTGGTTCCCGTTTGTGGGGACCAGTACCAAACGGTGCTCGCCCGAGGTTCCCGAGGCCAAGGGATTGAATCCCAAAGCCTCAGGTACCTTGGTAATCTGTACATTAGAATGAGGCTGCATCGCTCTAATATGCAGATTTGCCAAAAACTGATCCCGCCCATTGTGGGCAGGATTTCCCTTGCAACGTCCCGCGAGGTTGTGCTGAATCTTGCGAGGTGTTGCAAGCCAGGTAGATCCTGGGAACGGGCTCAACTGGCTTTCAACAGCTACGCTGCGTCCTGGCAAGCTTTTCTAACGTAGCGTGGCTGGAAGATCACACCCATTGTTACAAACTGTTCAATTCGAACTAAATTTTGCAATGTGATTCTCTTACCAGTTCCCATTCTGACACTTCCACAAACATTGCCCACCCTCATAAGTGGATACTTCCCAAGTGGAACTTACCATGAGCAATGATAAGCTCATTGCAGTCAAGTAAATCCAATGCATATCAACCGAACATCCACAAATATTGTCACTTGCTACAGCAGCCGATGGGGATACAATGTCCACCATTACACTCTCCCAAATTCCTGGTAACAACTTTCAATTGCATTATTACATTAATTCCACTCTTACCCACTTTGTTGTACCATCATGGGAGAAATCTAAAGGCCAAATGCATGAAAGGGCAGGAATTGGGCAGTCTCTTGATATTAAATATTTCCTAATTGTTAACTAAGTAGCATTGGGAATAGGGATCCTGCCTACCCACCCCGTCAAGGTTAGTACGTATGTGGAGAACATTTCATCCATTTTTATTTTAAATTTGCAAATACAGGATTATGACCACCGGGATTTGGGAAATGACTCACTAACATTCACAATTGAAAGGCTATGGTTGGGTCACTTGAAACTATCAACTCTCGGAAAACTCACCTTAAATAGGTCATAGAGGTCTCCAAGACCTTCACTACTAAATGAAACATCCGGTGCCACAACTCTGAGCTGCAAAATTATATTTTAAAAAAAGTTAAACTAGTTCCATCACCTCCTGTTAGCCGAGAAGCTAGGCAATTTATAAATCAATGAGAAACTTACAGAATGTTTATATAACTCAAACTCAGACCTTTCAACTGTTTTGTTCTATTACTTTTATTCTTTACTTTGTTTAGCTCTATTAATCATCAATTTGTACATCCTGTTTTTAAGCTTTTTTTTGTGTGTTCTGACATTATCAGTATTTGTTTATACGATCCAGGGAGAATAGATTTCTCTGGGATAGAAACAAAGTGATTTATCAGGAATGTTTGTCATATTAAAGCGACAATTTGCGAACTAGAAATCTGCTTGATTACAGTATTGAAAGGTCCTTTTAAATATAACAAAAATTAGTTTGAGTTATGAATGTGATCCATCCTTCTCCACATCCATTAGTTTCTGCTGCGCTAAATTTCGACTATGAATAATTCATTTGGCTTATAAACACATCAGCAGCATCACATCAATAAAGATACTTTGTTTTTACCTGGAAGCTGGACTATTGCACATTTTCATCATTAGAATCTTTAAATAGGCTGCACTAATTTGCCTCACAATACATGTTTAATGCTTGTCATAGAAATTACAGGGCACTGGTTTGGATTATTTTCTCCAGTACCAACAATATTGTTAGAAAGGGCAAATCAAAGCAAATTATCAGCCAATTATGAATGTTGCAGTGCGTCACATATATTTAAAAGGGTTATATTTAGGACACTGATCAACATTAATAATTCCGTGGTCACAATCTGTTTTTGACATTTTGTTTAAAGTTCCATACCAGTTATTGAACTGTACAGCTACGCATTCTACTAATAATATTGACATAAACGTTAAAGACAGATTTTTCCTTGACTGTGTGATTGGTGGCCATGTGTACATACAAATCTAGGCAGAAAAGACGACGTCATTAGTGCATTTGGCTAATGACAATATCTATGACACTATTTCAGATTGGGTAGCGTTTACATCACAGAATGCAATATGAAACTTCAAAACCTAGAAGTTAATTACATAGAACATAGAACATTACAGCGCAGTACAGGCCCTTCGGCCCTCGATGTTGCGCCGACCTGTGAAACCACTCTAAAGCCCATCTACACTATTCCCTTATCGTCCCTATGTCTATCCAATGACCATTTGAATGCCCTTAGTGTTGGTGAGTCCACTACTGTTGCAAGCAGGGCATTCCACGCCCATGGGCTTTGCCTGTTAATTTACGTTGCATTAGCAGCATCCAGCGTTCTTCAGGCCATTTCATGTTTTGTAATTTCCTCAACTGAAAAGAAAAAATGCCTCAACATCCTTATCCTCTAGTTTTGGCACCAATTGAGCAAATTTAAACAGGCCTGCACTTGGCCTTGAGTTGTTGCTGGGCTCTGTAGTTTTGAACACACAAGAATAAAAGTGACAGATTTTTCTTCAGCAGCATATGTTGTGGTGCAGTTAGACCCTCAACTCTGCTCAAGGTACAATGATACCATTGAAATTCAAAGTGGATTTGACAGTTTCTTCCATCCAGAAATAGAAGTATGTTGGCTAAGAAATAAAACTGTTAAACTTGTCAAGTTAAATGTTACCAATTTTAATGAGCCTTTCTGAGAGATGATTTTTTTTTTTTTAAAGCCAAAAAATTTGATCACAAAGTTCTTCAATCAGGAACAACAAATGGGTGAACTCTCAACTTAACCATTTTTTTTAGGCACTGTTCGAAATTAGTTGTAATTTCATCAGATAATTTCACGTCTGGAAATATGCACTTTTATCTTCTGTCATGGGATATGGGCATCGCTGGCTTGGCCAGCATTTATTGTTCATTCCTAATTGCCCTCGAAAAGCTGGTGGTGTGCTGCCTTTTTGGACTGCTGCAGTCCATCTAGAATAGATACACCCTCAGTGCCGATAGGAAGAGAATTCCAGGATTTTGACTTAGTGAAAGTTAAGGAACAGTGATATACACCCATTTTGGGATGATATGTGGCTTGGAGGGGAACTTGCAGGTGATGGTGTTCCCATGCATCTTGATTAAGTGGTGGAGGTCATGGGTTTCAACGGTACTGTTGAAGGGGTCTTGGCCAGTTGCTGCAGCATACCTTGTGTATTGTACACACTGCTGCCTCTGCGTGCCACTTTTGGAGGAAGTGAATGTTTAAAGTGATGGATGGGGTGCTGATCAAGCAGGCTGCTCAATGGTTGTTGGAGTTGCACTGAATCAGGCAAGTGGACAGTAGTCCATGACACTCGTCCATGACACTACTGACTTATAATGTGAAGGTGATGGACAAGCTTTGGGAAGTCAGGTGGCGAGTTACTCACTGCCTCTGATCTGCTCTTGAAGCCACAGTATGGCTGATCCAGTTAAGTTTCCGGTCAATGGTAACCCCCAGGATGTTGATAATGGGGGACTTAGTAATGATAATGCCACTGAATGTCATAGGGAGATTGTTAGATTCTATCTTGTTGGAGATGGTCATTGCCTGGCACTTGTGGGCGCCAATGTTACTTGCCACTTATTAGCCCAAGCCTGAATTTTGTTCAGGTCTTGCACATGCACTGAGGAATCACAAATGGCACTGAACATGCACAATCAGTAAACATTGTACTTGTGAACGATGATGAAGAGAAAATCATTGATGAGGCAGCTAAAGATGATTGGGCCTAGGGCACCACCCAGAGGAACACCTGCAACGATGTCCAGCAGCTAAGATGGTTGGCCGTCAACAACCACAACCATCTTCCTTTGTGTCAGGTATGACTCCAACCTGTGAAGAGTCTCTTTACACCGACCGATTCCCATTGACTACAATTCTGCTAGGGCTCCTTGATGCCACATTCCCATCAAATTTTGCCTTGATTGCAAAGGCAGTCACTTACACCTCTTGAACCCAGCTCTTTTGTCCATATTTGGACCGAGGCTGTAACAAGGTCAGGTGCCGAGTGATCCTGACAAAATCCAAACTGAACATTGGTAAGCAGTTTAATGCCATTTTGAGTGTCATTTGATTGTACTGTCAACGACACCTTCAATCACTTTGCTTTTTAAAAAATAAATTTAGAGTACCCAATTCATTTTTTCCAATTAAGGGGCAATTCAGCATGTTCAATCCACCTACTTTGCACATCTTTGGGTTGTGGGGGCGAAACCCACGCAAACACAGGGAGAATGAGCAAACTCCACACGGACAGTAACCCAGAGCCGGATCGAACCTGGGACCTCGGCGCCGTGAGACTGCAGTGCTACCACTGCGCCACCGTGCTGCCCTTCAATCACTTTGCTGACCATCGCGTGATGGGGCTGGATTGGATTTGCCCTGTTTTTTGTAATGACTTGCACGATTAATGTATTAAATAACTATTGTATAAAAAAAACATTTGGTCCTTTTTCTCTTTAAATCACACTAATTATTCAGGTAAACTTACCATATTTTGTTTTGTGGTATCCTCCAAGTTCTGCAACACTCGTATTCTGTGTCTGCAACGCATTTGCTCGATTTGTCCTACATGAAGATCTCCAAATTTCTAAATGTGCAATAAAAACAGATTCAAAAGAACTCAAAATGCAATACAATGTAGGATATCTTTCACAATCAGGACAAATGGATAGAGTGGGAGATAAAAAGGAAGAGAAGCTGCAGTGGTCACACATACTTTCTAAATGCTGCAGAAACCAAAAGTTCCTCGGCCCAGAGTATCATTCATCAACTGAGCTACCCAATTCAATGTGATCAACAAAGCTAACAGTCAAATACATGACTGGCACTGTTCTACTGCTAAGCTGACGTTTCACATACCAACAAGTTTTAAGGGAATTTGTTTGATGATGCACTAATGAAGTCATATTTGTTAAAATACAGTACAGAATAGAAAAGTTATGCTAAAATTGATTTTAAAAATCATCCAAGACCCATTGTAAGAAGGAATTGTCCCAAAGTTGTACAAAAAGCAAACATAAAGGGCGCGATTCTCCGGCCTTCTAAGCTCCCGCTCAAGTGGAACGAGGCTGGTGAATAGCGGGAGACCAAAAATGAGGCGCTGAACAGTTTGCGATGCAACCGGCCCGCTCCCATAGGCGACATCGGGATCTCGCTGTAGCATGGCAAGAAACCAATTATCACCACTTAAGCCCTATTTCCATACATTCAATGGGAGCCACCCCATATCCAATGGCCTGCTGTCATTCAGCAGCCGCCCCAGAAAGTGCTCATGCTGGCGCCGATTAGTACTCCTTCTGAAAAACGTGAACCTGGCGGAAGGGCTTCTGTGGGGAGCCGAGGAGGTGAGTAGCCATCTTTGGTCACAGGCAAAGAACACAGGGGTGCTGGGATTACCACCCCAGTGCTCGGGGGGGGGGGGGGGGGGAACCCTCCGCAGGGGTAGACCACCATAGGAGGATGACGTGAGGTGGCGCTGGAGGGCAACCAGGGGGGCAACCGCTTGCAGCACCCCTGGACCACTTACCCATTCCGGGGGCAACCCTCGTCCCTGCCCTCTGTCCCAACGACCACCCATTACCTACCCCCCCCATTGCTGATAGGAAATTGGCAATCATGGGATGTGTGAAGTGCTCACTAAACTAAGTGGATTCCCATCGGTGGGTGGGCCACGCAAATTGTGGGAGACATTGCCTTGCATCCCAATCACACCTTGATGCCTGGACACTGTGCTCAAACACTGTGGGAGGCAACACCACACACGCAGCAGCCAACATCCAAACACCCAGGGGATGGGGTACAGCTCCAGGGACATGTCCATGGCTGGAGGGTGGGTGGGTGCCATGGGGTGGGGAGGGGGATGCTGGAGTGATAGGCAAAGGTTTCAGCGGTCAGCCCATATTGCGGAATAAAGTGACAGAGGCATCATAATGATTGTGCACAAAGGTGGTGACTGCGTTTTACAATTTCGGACATTCTGCCGTGACCCTCAGCCACGTCTGCGCGACGCCTTGGACACCTTCACTAATGGTGCCAACGTTGCGCACCAGGCTTTCCACTGCGGTTGCCACCCCAGCAGTGCTGGCCTCGGTGCCCCGCATTGCCGGCGCCATCCCCTGCACCAGTAGCCTATGGGACTCCTTCAATCAGCTATGGATCTGCTGGAGTGGCGCTGACATCTTCCCGAATGTCCGAGCTGCACCCTATCATCCCAATCAGCTCCAAGTACCTCTGGGATCCAGCAGCCTTCCGACTGTTGTCTCGCCTGAGGGGGTTCCTGCCGCCAACTGATGTGCCTCATCAGCCGTGTGTTTCTCACCAGATTGTGCCCCAGAAGCCTGTCCACTAACATTTCCCACCAAGGTGTGTGTATCTGCACTGGTGGAGTGTAGGGATGACAGCTGTGCCCCGACTATAACAGTTGCATACTTGGAGCTCTCCTCCGAGGTGTTCCCCTCGGAGTCAGGAGAGGGGTCCGCCCGGGATGGGTCAGCACCATTGGCTGGAAGACCTGCGGGAGAATGGACATGTGGTCAGTGAGAGGGATGGGTCAATCAGTAAAGCAATAACTCATGCTTGACAGGTCCTCCGGGTGGAGCTCGGTGGTTCCTCACCTCTGCGGCGGCTGCTAGTCTGCGCGTGGGTGATCGCCCTGTCCTCAGCCACCCCAGTCACCTTCAGGGCATGCTCCTCAAAGAGGTAAGGATTCTTAATTCCTACTTTCCCTGAGGAGACACAGAGGGGTTGGCAGGAGAGGCCGGGGTCAGCAGGAGTCAGCTGACTTACAGGAGTGTCATGGGGGGAGCAAAATGGCTAGATGTAGATCTAGCGGGGGGGTGGGGGGGGGGGGGGTGGAGAGCTGGAAGTAGGAGAGGTAGTCGGGGCGGGGGCATGTGGCTGGCCTAGAAAAGGAGATGGCTGGCCGGCAAGGGGGGGGGGGGGGGGGGGGGGAGTAGCCCCCTGATCCGGCTGATAACTTGGAACGCGAGGGGCCTGAACGGGCCGGTCATGAGGGCTCGGGTGTTCGCGCACTTAAAGGGACTGAAGGCAGATGTGGTTATGCTCCAGGAGATGCATCTGAAGCTGGCAGACCAGGTTAGGCTGAGAAAGGGATGGGTAGGGCAGGTCTTTCATTTGGGGCTGGATGCGAAGAACAGAGGGGTTGCAGTACTGGTGGGGAAGCGGGTGTCGATATGTGATGGTGAGTGGTATGGGGGGAGTGGATCCATGGAGGTTTGCCAGGCCGCAGGCCAGGGAATTTTCCTTTTTTTCCCACGTCCATAGAGCCTACTCCTGGATAGATTTTTTCATCTTGAGTAGGGCGTTAATCCCGAAAGTGGAGGGAACAGAATATTCGGCCGCAGCCATCTCGGACCACGCCCTGCATTGGGTGGAGCTGGAGTTGGGGGAGGTGAGGGTCCAGCGCCCGCTGTGGCGTCTCGATGTGGGGCTGTTGGCGGATGAGGGGGTGTGCGGGCGGGTGCGGGGGTGTATTGAAAGATACTTGGAGGCCAACGGCAATGGGGAGGTGCAGGTGGGGGTAGTCTGGGAGACGTTGAAGGCGGTGGTCAGGGGAGAGCTAATCTCCATTAAGGCCCGTAGGGAGGAGAGAGAGAGAGAGGAGAGCGAGGGAGAGACTGGTGGGGGAGATATTAAGGGTGGACAGGAGCTATGCAGAGGCCCCCCGAGGAGGAGCTGCTTTGGGAGCGACGAAACCTCCAAATGGAATTTGATCTATTGACCACGGGAAAGCAGAGGCGCAGTGGAGGAAAGCGCAAGGAGCGGCGTACGAGTACGGGGAGAAGGCGAGTCGGATGCTGGCACATGAGCTTTGTAAGCGGGACGCAGCGAGGGAGGTGCAGTTAATGGAGCAGATGGAGGAGGATTTTAAAAGATGGGATATGCTGCCACTCTCACTAGCGGGTAAGGCGCATTCGGTACAAATGATGGTCCTCCTGAGGTTTCTCTTTGTGTTCCAGTGCCTTCCCATTTTAATCCCCAAGGCCTTTTTCAAACAGGTAAGCAGGAGCATCATGGGATTTGTGTGGGCGAATAAGACCCCGAGGGTGAAGAGGGTGTTTCTGGAGCGTAGCAGGGACAGGGGGGGGCTGGCCCTGCTGAATCTATGTGGCTATTATTGGGCAGCCAATGTGGCGATGATCCATAAGTGGGTAATGGAGGGAGAGGGGGTGGTGTGGAAGAGGCTAGAGATGGCGTCCTGTATGGGCACGAGCCTGAGTGCGCTGGTGATGGCACCGCTCTCGCCAACAAGGTACATCACGAGTCCAGTGGTGGCGGCAACGCTGAAGATCTGGGGGCAGTGGAGGCGACACAGGGGCGAGGTGGGAGCCTCGGTTTGGTCCCCGATTCGCAAACATCATCGGTTCGTCCCGGGAAGGATGGATGGGGGGGGTTTCGGAGCTGGCACGGGCAGGGATTAGAAGAATGGGGGACCTGTTTATCGATGGGAAGTTTGCGAGCCTAGGGGCGCTGGAGGAGAAGTTTGGGCTACCCCCGGGAAACGCTGTCAGGTACATGCAAGTGAGAGCGTTTGTGAAGCGACAGGGGAGGGAATTCCCGCTGCTTCCAGCGTGTAGGATTCAGGACAGGGTGATTTGGGTGTATGGGTTGGAGAAGGCACGGTTTCGCCGATTTACCAGGAGCTGCAGGAAGAGGAGGCGGCCTCGGTGGAGGAGTTAAAGGGGAAGTGGGAGGAGGAGCTTGGGGTGGAGATAGATGAGGGTCTGTGGGCTGATGCCCTGAGTAGGGTTAATTATTCCTCCTCTTGTGCCAGGCTCAGCCTAATACAGTTTAAAGTTACTCACAGAGCGCATATGACAGGGGCAAGGTTGAGTAGGTTCTTTGGGGTGGAGGACAGATGTGGGAGGTGCTCGGGGAGCCCAGAAAATCACATCCATATGTTCTGGTCGTGCCCGGCACTGGATTAGTTTTGGAGGGGCTTTGCGAGGACTATGTCCAAGGTAGTGAACGCCCGGGTCAAGCCGAGCTGGGGATTGGCATTATTTGGGGTATCGGACGAGCCGGGAATGCAGGAGGCGAAAGAGGCCGGTATTCTGGCCTTTGCATCCCTGGTAGCCCGACGGAGGATTTTGTTACTGTGGAAGGACGCAAAGCCCCCTAGTGTGGAAGCTTGGATCAATGACATGGCAGGGTTCATCAAGCTGGAGAGGATAAAGTTTGCCTTGCGAGGGTCTGTGCAAGGGTTCTTCAGGCAGTGGCAACCATTCCTAAACTATCTCGAGGAGCGTTAGGAGGAGGTCAGCAGCAGCAGCCATGGGGTGGGGGGGGGGGGGTTCTTTTAGGGTGGCGTTTGGGTTAAGGTGGGGGATTTCCCTATCTGTGTTTTCTACTGTTATATGGGGGGTTATTGTATTTGGGGGAAATCCAATGTACAATTTCTGCTTGTTGTGTTTTTGTTTCTTGTTCTTGTTGGGGGCGGGGTTTGTTGAAAATTTGTTGAAAAATTTGAATAAATATATTTTCAAAAAAAAGAATCATTAGCCACACATGCGATTCACAGTGTTGGGAGGGAGGATGTGAAAGGAGGATTGGGGGTTGAAGGGGGAGGGGGCATGGATGCTCCCTTTGGGGGGAAGGGGGGGGCCTTGTTGGTGTCTACTCACTTGTGCTGCCCGGTGGAGGTCGTTGACTTTCTTACGGCACTGGAAGCCAGTCCTCCTGGTCACACACCCCAAACTCACTGCTGCCGCTAACTCACCCCAGGCAGCACTGGCTGCCTTGTGGCTGACTCTCCTGGACCCTCGGGGAGCAGGACATCCCTCCTGGCCTCCACTGCATCTAGAAGCTTCCCCAGGCCAGCGTCCCCGGATCTTGGGGCTGGTCTCCTCGATGCCATTTTTGCGAGCTGACTGGGGTTGTTGAAGTGCTGCTCGACCTCGTTAGCGGGGGGGGGGCAAGCACAGTCCTGGCGAATCAGCTGCCGAGCCTTCATTTGCAGCGAGAAGCCCGTGAGGCCTCGTTAAGTGGACCAATTAATGTTGAATTGTGTTTCCGGCCTCGCTCGGTCGAGCACCGGGAGGCTCCCGTCAATTCCTGCTCACTGCAACATGTAGAAATGTTTCTGGACAATCCCGCCCATAATTAACTAATCTGAACGTGTTGTTAACACTAGTCATGGAATACTATGTAATCAGAAACATTTCATCAAGAAGTGATTACCTAATAGGCATGAACTTCTACAGAAAATATAGAGAAGAATGGAAAGAGAAAGAAACAGAATAAAAACCAATGTGTTTCATATTATCCTAGATGTACTCAGCTACTGTTGGGAACCCAGAATTCAAAATCATTCTCAACTTAGAATTTGATCACCGCTTCCAAATTTGCATAATAATGCACAACACAAATTTTAAAAATGTAAACTGATAGCTATTTATAAGGAAAACGTACAAGTGATCCGGGACAAAACCAATCCTTGATCTAATGATAGTATCACAAATTGAATTTGTGCTAATTGCCTGCTGTAGAAAGTTTAATTTATAAACCAAAAGTGTCAGTACATATTGGCTCGTAGTGCTCATTATACAAAGAACAAAGAAATGTACAGCACAGGAACAGGCCCTTCGGCCCTCCAAGCCCGTGCCGACCATACTGCCCGACTAAACTACAATCTTCTACACTTCCTGGGTCCGTATCCTTCTATTCCCATCCTATTCATATATTTGTCAAGATGCCCCTTAAATGTCCCTATCGTCCCTGCTTCCACTACCTCCTCCGGTAGCGAGTTCCAGGTACCCACTACCCTCTGCGTAAAAAACTTGCCTCGTACATCTACTCTAAACCTTGCCCCTCTCACCTTAAACCTATGCCCCCTAGTAATTGACCCCTCTACCCTGGGGAAAAGCCTCTGACTATCCACTCTGTCTATGCCCCTCATAATTTTGTATACCTCTATCAGGTCGCCCCTCAACCTCCTTCGTTCCAGTGAGAACAAACCGAGTTTATTCAACCGCTCCTCATAGCTTATGCCCTCCATACCAGGCAACATTCTGGTAAATCTCTTCTGCACCCTCGCTAAAGCCTCCACATCCTTCTGGTAGTGTGGCGACCAGAATTGAACACTATACTCCAAGTGTGGCCTAACTAAGGTTCTATACAGCTGCAACATGACTTGCCAATTCTTATACTCAATGCCCCGGCCAATGAAGGCAAGCATGCCGTATGCCTTCTTGACTACCTTCTCCACCTGTGTTGCCCCTTTCAATGACCTGTGGACCTATACTTCTACCACAGGCATTTTAGCTAGAATCTGGCTGTGAGCAAGGAACAATACTAGCCTTCAATTAACCCTCCAGTAAAATGCAATATTTTCATGCTCTAAATAGAGTATTACAGTTACACAAATAGATTGCAGGATCAACATATCTGGAATTAGATTCTATGGTGGGTTAGGACATGCGTCTTTCACCTCTGGAGCTTGAATTCAGATTCAGCTTGGAAGGAAGTGAGGGCTGCTCTATCGGTCCATTGTGAAAAGGAGTTTGGACAACCTGAATCCAGCTCTCATTTCCATCAATTGTCAATCCCACTTAGAGTGGCTGATGTGGGAAATAGAAAAAAATGTGACATCAGTGCATTAGTAGGGAGTGTTCTTTTGAGGATGGATTTGCAGCTTGATGTTGGGGTAGAGTAAAGGGAACATTAATCTGCATTTGGATGTATGGGGCAAAATTCTCCGGTATCGGCGCGATGTCCGCCGACTGGCGCCCAAAACGGCGCAAATCAGTTGGGCATCGCGCCGCCCCAAAGGTGCGGAATGCTCCGCATCTTTGGGGGCCGAGCCCAACCTTAAGGGGCTAGGCCCATGCCGGACAAATTTCCACCTCGCCGGGTGGCGCATGCGCGGGAGCGTTAGCGGACGCTGATGGCATTTCCGCGCATGCGCAGTGGAGGGAGTCTCTTCCGCCTCCGCCATGGTGGAGACCGTGGCGAAGGCGGAAGGAAAAGAGTGCCCCCCACGGCACAGGCCCGCCCGCGGATCGGTGGGCCCCGATCGCGGGCCAGGCCACCGTGGGGGCACCCCCGGGGCCAGATCGCCCCGTTCCCCCCCCCAGGACCCCGGAGCCCGCCCGCGCCGCCTTGTCCCGCCGGTAAGAGAGGTGGTTTAATCTACACCGGCGGGACAGGCATTTTAGCTGCGGGACTTAGGCCGGAGAATCGCGGGGGGGGGGGGGGCGCCAACCGGCGCGATTCCCGCCCCCGCCGAATATCCGGTGCCAGAGTATTCGGCAACCGGCGGGGGCGGGATTCACGCCAGCCCCCGACGATTCTCCGACCCGGCGGGGGGTCGGAGAATTTCGCCCATGATCTCTGACCAATGCAAATGCTACGTGTTGACACATGTCTGATAGAGGAAGGGCCCCATTCTCCAGCATTAACACCTTCACATTGATAAGCACAAGCATTTTCAACAAACTTATTACTTGGATAAGCAGGTAGGTAATTGGTTGCTGAGTTTTAAGTTTTTTCCTTCTAAGCTGGAGAGTAGTTAAAACTGGCACAGAGAGATATACTTTCATTTATAGCATAACGAGTTAAACCAGTTACGACAGCAAGTTAGTACATATATAATTACAGAGAATCATTGAGTGATATGTCTAAACTTGGAACCTAATTAGCTAAATAAAATACAATAAAGGTGGCAAGGCAGGCGATGTCTAGCCTGCCTGGTGTCAGGGTGACAGTCATCTCCTACAGACTGCAAGGTAGAGCGGGGAGCAAGGATCCAGTTGTGTGGTCCACATGAGTACCAATGACATAGGCAGAACTAAGAAAGAAGTTCTGCTTAGAGACTGAGAGTAGCTAGGGGCTATACCACAAATGTAAAAATCTCTGGTTTACTGCGTGAGCCACGAGCAAATTGGTGCAGTGCAAATAAAACCAGGGAGTTGAATGTCTGCCTAATAGATTGGTATGGGAGAAGTGGGTTTTGATTCATGGGGCACTGGCAGCACTACTGGGCAAAGCTGAAACTGTACTGTTGGAGTGGTCTTCACAGATACCTGCTGGGACCAGTATCCTGGTGAATCATATAACTCGGGCCGTAGAAAGGGCTTTATACTGAATAGTGCTGGGGTGAGGGTTCACATGAAGGAAGATCTGGAAAGTTAAAGACAAAGAACAATGCATTTGTGCAGAGTAGCAAAGATAACCTGACGGTGACAGGAAGGGAGAGAGTGTTACCTTAAAAGTAGACCAGCAAAAGGTTCAGAGGAGGGAAAAATGGTTTTAAAAAAGGCACAATTAAGGGCTTTTTATCCGAATGCATGCAGCAAAATGGATGAACTGACAGCACAAATAGAAATAAATGAGACATGGTTGCAATGTTTGAATGGCTGGGAGCCGAATATTCAAGGATGTTTGATATTTCAGAAGGACGGGAAGCTAGGAAAAGGAGATGGATAATTCTGTTAATAAAGGATGAAATCAGTACTGCCGTGAGAAGTGTTAATGTAATGCCAAATTTGCTGATGATACTTAGGTAGGAAAATTTTAAATAGGATAGAGAGAGTCTGTGAAGGGCTATATGTAGGCAAAATGATGGGAAAAAAATATGGGGCAGAATTCTCCGAGCCTCCGCATCGAAATCGCGATCGGCATGGGGGCAGAGAATGGGCGCTGACGCCGAAAACAGGTGCAACGCCACTCCCGCGATTCTCCGGTCCCCCCCGAGATCGCATGCGCGGTCTACGCGGCGCGGGTAGGGGGCCATTGACAGAGGCCCCTGCGGCGATTCTCCGACGACAACTGGGCGAGTTCCCACATTTTGCCTGTCGAGAGGTTGTTCACTTTGGTAGGAAGAATAGAAAAGTAGAATATTATTTAAATGGGGCGAGACTGCAGAATGCTGCTGCACAGATGGATCTAGGTGTCCTCATACATTAATCACAAAACGTTAGCACGTAACTGTACTGCAAGCAATTAGAAAGATAATTGGAATGTTGGCCTTTAATGGAAGGTGGATACTGTATTAAAGTAGGGAAGTCTTGCTACAACTGTACAGGGCATTGGTGACAACACATAGAATATAGAATTTACAGTGCAGAATAAGGAGGCCATTCGGCCCATTGAGCCTGCACTGGCCCTTGGAAAGAGCACCCCATTTAAGCCCAGAACTCTGCCCCATACCCGTAACTCAGCAACCCCACCCAACTCCTTTGGACACCAAGGGCAATTTAGCATGGCCAATCCACCTAACCTGCACGTCTTTGGACTGTGGGAGGAAACCGGAGCTCCCAGAGGAAACCCACGCAGACATGAGGAGAACGTGCAGACTCCGCACAGACAGTGACCCAAGCCGGGAATCGAACCTGGGACCCTGGAGCTGTGAAGCAACAATGCTAACCACTGTGCTACCGTGCCGCCCACATCTAGAATAATGTATACAGTTTTGGTCATCTTACTTAATGAGGGACATACTTGCATTGGAAGTAGTCCAGGGAAAGATCACTTGGTTAATTTCTGGGATGAATGGTTGTCTTATGAGGAAAATTTGCCCAGGTGGGTGCTATGCAAATATATACCCACTGGACTTTAGAAGAATGAGAGTTGATCTTATTAAAATATATAAGATTTTGAGGGGGCTTAACAGGGTAGATGTTGAGAGGATGTTTCCCCGTGTGGGGGAATCTGGAATGAAGGGCACAATTTAAAAATAAAGTGTCTCCGATTTCAGATGAAAATAAGGAGTTGATCTTTGGAATGCTCGGCCCTAGAGCAGTGGAGGCTGGGTCATTGAATATTACTCACGACTAAGTTAGACAGATCTTTGATCTACAAGGGAGGGATTTGGGGATTGGATATGTGGGGGGGGGTTGATGCATAGAGGAAAGTGGAGTTACAGTCACAATCAGGTCGGCCATGATGTGGTGCAGGCTCAAGGAGCCAAATGGTCAATCTTATTCTTTTTATGATCTTATGAATATGTACTTACTATTAATGTCTTCACAGATGTGAATATTTCATGGATGTTTGGAATAGGTTACCCTTTGTCTGATACCATCCCAATGTCATTCTCTATATCAATTATTTTATTAAAGATGCAAGGGTCAGGAAAGCTGCACTTGGAAGGATAAACTTGACTAACTGGCGTCAATAGCTCTGCCATTATTCCTTTAAATATCATTGCAGTGGTTTATTAAATACTGTAGATTTCCTAAACCTATCACATTATTACAAAGCACAAGCAGTTCACCTCATATGAGTCTCTTATTAGATCAGATATTTCCACTTGCTGAACAGGCTCTTTATCATCATTAAAGACATGTTGCTGAGCAATTTGAAGCAAAGGACTCTCTTTGTTTGTGATATGATCAAGAAACCTGCAAGAAGAGATTAGTTTTACTTTATGACTTAATTTTTGCTCTAGCATTGTATCATTTTTTTTCATTTTTAAAATTAAATCAGAAACAATGTTACAGTTGATCAAGAACAAATTCACTACACCTGCTAAGGATTATCAAGGCTTGTCCATCGTCTGTGCAGCTACACAACTCTGGTGTGTTGACATCTAATATAGCCAAGCCCACTTGGAAGATCACCTTTATTCCACCATAGAAGAAATAGTCAACAATATTTAGTGCACTCTCAAGGGGCATAATACTAAGGAACAGAGTCAGGAACCAGGAGAGGGAAGTGGATGCTAAACAAGACAGGTCTGTCACATGTTCAGCCAGCTCTGGTAAATGCTCTTTTATAAGTTCTTCAAACACAGCTTGATCTACCTGAGCACCTGGAAAACATGGGATATGGCAAGGTGAATGGCACAATAGGAAAGCACAACTGGATTGAAAAACTAAAGTACAAATGGTCTACAGTAGGAATCTTACAGTGACAAAAATAATGATGGACACTTAAAAGGCATGTACCCTACATTTTTCATGTTTTTGTTTAAATTAATAGCATACTAACAGTCCTGTCTGTATTTTATGTCCATTGACAAAACATGATACCCATCATGCTGCACGTTAACAGTAAGATTCCAGAACTATCCATCTACTTTTTTTTTTTTAAAGATGTCAGATGGCAGGGGACAATTGATGCTGCTGTGGCTAGCTAGCGAGAGAAACCAAGTGGGTTAAATTGAATTTATCAGCTCACAATCTGCTATTTTCACCCACTATCCAGTTTATGAAAATTAGTGTCTGGCATACTCGGATACATGTCTTTTTGGCTCAGAGGTTTTTGTTTCTACTGTTTACAGGCTCTAGATTATAATATCTGGAATTTTAATGGTGTACAAGCACTCTGGATTGCAATGGAGGTTGATTTGCAAATAGTAATAATACTGACAGACAATAACCTTGAAATCTTTAATAAAATGACAATCTTTCCAACAATAAACATTTCTTCAAAGGTGGCACTTCATTGAACTTGAAAAATAATGCAATGCTAATTGAAGAGTTCTATATTTAAATAAACATACATACTAGTTGCTAGAATAGGGGGACAGGTGTTAGGATATAAGAGAAATGAATGTTGATGGGGCAATGATCACACGTTGAAAACACAATGGGGAATTGATTAGTGTGTTTGATGGTGAAGTGAGGTGAGAGGGCTGAAGATAGAATCTGCAGTCTGCAGTCTGAGGGAAGGATTCTCCACACCTCGACGCCAAAATCGCGGCCATTGCTGGGGTGGAGAATCCATTTTCCTGCACGGAATCAGGACTGGCGTCGGTTCCCCGATTCTGCGGGCCCCAAGAAACGGCGCACCTGGGAAGTACGCGCACCGCCTAGGACCTACCAGGGGCCAATGCTGGAGGCCCGCTCCACCCCCAACCTGCCGAAGTCCCGATGGCATGGATCTAATGTGGTCCTGCTGGTTGGGAAACTAGCTTGGCGGCTGCGGACTCGGTCTGCGGCCACCCTGGTCGGGGGCAGGCTGATCGGAGGGCAGGAGGGGCCTTTTAGGCAGCCGGCCAATGTTTGTGCGAGCGGTCAGGGTCAGGTGCGCAGCCGATCGGGGGGTTTATTTTCAGTGCCCAGTTCCGCAGTCTGAGTCCGCCATGGAGCACGGTGTGGCCGTTGGAGGCCGCCGCCGTGCGCATGCGTTGCCTCCAACCCGGAATTGCGGGGGCCCGTATCTCCAGCAAAAGCTGCTAGATTTACACCGTGTCCCTGCTAGCCCCCTGCAGGGCTAGGAATATGTGGCCCTTTCACGTCAGTTTTTCTGCCCTGAAAGTCCACGGTTTTGCCGCTGGCGTGGGGACATAGTCCCAATCACAGAGAATCCAGCCCCTAATCTAATTCCATTTTAAGGACATTTGGTCCCTATTTTTCTATGATGCTTTATTATGAGTTAGTCCAATAGCAAACATTGCAGCATTTTGAAATGGAGTAGGGTAGTTTGGAGCATAGATGCTTCTTTGCAATAGAGACCAAAGAGTTGGGAAGATACAAAATGGATAGGAACCACTGGCAGGCAAGTGTAATTATAGCACATTTGTAGTTTCACTTATGACTGTAGACAGAGGAATTTATAAATGGAAAATGTAGATGGAATGTTTTGATATAGATTATATATATTTAAATAGAGTTAAATGGCATTCAACATCTATAGACTAATTGGGCGCGATTCTCCGAAATGGAGACAGAGTGTTCGCGGCGTCGTAAACGGTGTCGCGTTTCACGACGGCGCGAAACGGGCGCGGGCAGTAGCGATTCTGGCCCCCACAGGGGGCCTGTACAGCGCTGGAACGGTTCACGCCGCTCCAGCCTCCCTTCCCGGTGCCAAATGGGCGCCGCGCCAACCCATGCATGCGCAATTGGGCCGCGCCAACCCGCGAATGCGCGGGGGACTTCCTCAGCGCCCCGGCTCCGACGCAACAAGGCGTGGGGGTTCAGGGGCCGGCCGCGTAATAAAATAGGGCCGGGGCTGGAGAGGCCGGCCCGCCGATCTGTGGGCCCCGATCGTGGGCCAGACCCCATTTTTGAGTCATTGAGATTTTTGTGACTTCTTTAATTGAATTAATCAAAACATAAATATGAATTTAGAATTATAGCACGAGAGCCCCAATACTGCTCTTCAAGAGTAAATCTAAACAGCTACATCAGAATTTCCTACCTGGGACACATACAAAATGATGTTGCAAGTTATTGCTAATGAAATGATGCTCCCAATATTCTCCTGTGCCCCAAATAAAGGACAAATGCATCGATGGATTTCAAGAGTAGAGATGTACAAAAGACAACAGACCAAGCATTTGAATTTTTAAACTTAAAAGTCGATTGTTGCGAAACAAACATTTACCAATAACTCTGCGATTGAAGTAATCGGGAAGCATTTTCTCACAGACAGCAACCAATAGCCAAAAGGCTTCTTCCTCCTTTGCATACAGCAATAATACAGAGGTCAGAATATTCATAGACTGTGGGCACAGAGGAAAGAAAATATGTAATTTAGAGGGACAATAGTGATCTGATCTTGTGTGAACCAAAGTGGCATTTTTATGAAGTATTATTATTGAAGAGAATGGATATCAAGTGGAATTAAACTTCACTGCCAAGCTAAGACAAACAAATCTGCTGAATGCTCAACCACTTGTGCATGTGACAAAATTGGTTATGGACCATTACGTTGGTCTGATATATGGAAATTCTAAAATCATTCCACAGACATAAGCAGATAATAAAATGGGCCGAGTGATTTGATGGCTTATTAATTTACAAAGAAAAGCAAATTACGAACTGTAAAACTAATTTCATACATTACAAACCAACTGTTCTGACTAAAATAGAACACTACCCTCATATTATTAGCTGTCTCACATACCAAGTTTGAAATCATTTGTTGATGAAATCCGAATTAAAGGATTTTTCAAACTGTAAGATTCCAAGATTTTTTTTAAAAAGGGATTTGTTCAAATCTATTTTTGTGAAGGATTCATTCATTTCCACCGTATTCTAATCATCTTGCCAAGCTAGTAAGTGGGTCCTGGTTTTCATATTTAATTCAATCAAATAACTGAGTAGCTTTTACCTGGCAGTAGCCTATTTTAGGGTTTCTGTATGCATATGCTGTCAGTACTCTCCTTAATGCTGCAATACCAGTGTCACTCTGAAATGCTGGGTGTTCAGGCAGGGAACGATGCAGATCACGTTCAATTTCCTCAGTTGCCATGCAACATCTGCCCATAGATTCATCCACCAGATTAGCATAGTAATCAGGATGTGCAGCTAAATCAGTCACAGCATCTGTAGATAGATGTTTGACATTTTGTTTATATACACATTAAAAATATTTCACTTTCAGTATTCTTATATTTGTTCATGCAGTGCAATTTATTTACTTTTAAACTGGCTGGAATAAACCTAGCTCTTCCTGAGATCAGGACAAATTTATGAATTTCGAAGATTTTACAAATCTTCCTACATGTATTAACAGAAGTAGTAAAATATCGGTTGACTATTTGCTGGTGATACTAGGGCAATGAAGCTTTTCTAAACAAGTTCAGCAAACTGCCTGAGTTGCTTAGATTTGTTTGGAATTGTCATAGCAATTTGCAGGGTTAAATATACCAAGATAAACGAGAATAAAGTAACTGCATGTAGTGAAAGTGGCGAATGATATTTGCATCCAGGACTACTTTTGAGATCATAATATTCCCAATATAACAAGGGATTGCAGTAGTACTCTAGTTCTGGGAAATAAAGTGGATTAAGTTACTGATGTGAGAGTGGGAGAGACAGCAATGACAACACAGTTGAGTTCAATGTAAGGATAGAAAGGGATAATGAAAAATCAAGGTCTGAAGTGCTGGACTGGTAATGACAAGTCCAGTGAGATAATGAAGGAGTATGGGTGCAAGCTAGTGGAGGAGCCCAGGGAGGATCTTAAGAGGTGGGATACACTGCACTAAATATTGGCGGGGAGGGTCCAAGTGGTCAAAATGAATATTCTGCTGACGTTCTTGTTTATTTTTCTGGCTCTTCCAATCTTTATACCAAAGGCTTTTTTCAGAAAGTGGACACGATCATTTTGGACTTTGTATGGGTGGGCAAGGTGCCAAGGGTGGGGAGGACCCTGCGGCAGAGACAGAGGCAGCAGGGGGGAGTTGGCATTGTCGAACTTGCTTCATTATTATTGGGCAGAGAATGTGGACAAGGTGAGGCGGTGGTGGGAAGGAGATGGGGTAGAGTGGGTTAGGATGGAGGAGGAATCTTGTAAGGGGTCTAGTTTGAGGGCTATGGTGACAGCAGCGTTGCCAATGGCTCAAAGTAGGTATTCAGGAAGCCCAGTGGTGCAGTCCACGGTAAAGATATGGAATCAGTTGAGGAGGCATTTTAAGGCGGAAGGAGTGTCGGTGTTAACGCCGCTGTGTGAGAATCATGGGTTTGTGCCTGGATGGGGGGTGGTGCAGAGATGGATAGTGTATACAGGAGGTGGAGGGAAGTGGAGCTGGTCAAGGTGAGGGATTTATATTTGGAGGAAGGGTTCGCCAGTCTGGAGGAGCTAAGGGAGAGGGTAGAATTGCAGAGGGTGAGTGGGACTTTGCACAAAAGGTCTGGCGGGGGTTCCCTAGGTTGACGAGATACACCCAGCTGGAGCGACAGCTGCTTCCGGATGTGGAAGGGGGCGGAAGAATTGGGGATATATACAAGTGGCTGGGGGAGCAAGGAGGCGAGTGGGTGGTGAAGATCAAAGAGAAATTGGAAGCAGAGTTGGGAGGGGAGTTCAATTGGGGAGTATGGAGTGAGGCACTGCGAAGGGTAAACGGGACCTGCTCTTGTTCAAGGATCAGCCTGATACAGTTTAAGATGGTGCACAGGGTGCTTATGACTCGGGCGAGAATGAGTGGGTTCTTTCAGGGGGTAGCAGATGAGTGTGAGAGGTGTGGGCGGGGGCCAGTGAATCACGTGCACATATTTTGGGGTTGCAAAAAATTGGGAAGATTCTGGGTGGGCGTGTTCGTGGTCTTAGCCAGGATAGTGGAGGAGGTGGTGGACCCGGACCATTTGGTGGCGATACTTGGGGTCTCAGAGAAGCTGGAGCTCATCTAGAGGAGGAAGGTCAATGTCGTGGCCGTCACCTCTCTGATTGCATGCTGGCGTATTTTACTGGATGGCGGTCGACATCGCCACCGGTGGTAACGGCTTGGTTGGGCGACCTATACGACTTCCTGCAGTTGGAGAAGATAAAGTATGAGTTGAGGGGCTCTTCAGAAGGGTTTGAAAAAGGTGGGGGATGTCTGTGACCATGTTTGAGGAGCTGTGCATCGCAGGGGAGGGCAAAAAAGGGAAACAATCTGTACAGACTGTATAGTTGATTGCTGGGAAGTATGTTTCCCAAGGTGTTTATTTGCTGTAACCTATTTTGCTACATGTTTGTAATAAAATACACTTTTTAAAAAATAAATAAATACAGATGCTGTGATTCGTGGCCAGGTGGACGTAGGCAACACGCAAATTCAGTGCTATCACCTCATTTATATGGCGGGAGCATAGGACGGAGTGGGGTCTTGCTGCTGGCTGCTTCCGCTCTCAGAAGGCAGTTGAACCATGTTTGTCATAGCGCATGGTGTATCTGGTCTTCTGTTCTTAAAGGCAGTCTTAATGGTAGATTGCATTAAATTACAGGACGCTGCTGTTCATTACTATTGCTAGGATTGCAAACAAGGAAAATGGAACCCCAGAGCAGAGAGAGGGATCCAGGGTCGTGGATGCAGCTCTTCAGGCATTCATGGTGGACGTGAGCTGGAGACCCTCAAAAGGTGCTGGGAGCAGGTGGCCAGGGAGGTTTATTCCACCACCTGGACCCAAGGATCTCACAGCAGTGCCACAAGTGGTCTTAATAACTTTCACCTGACATCTCCTACCCAGTGCTGTAACAATTCCTTAAAATGCACCACATCCCCATCACTCACCCAGCAGCAGACTCGGACGCTCAGGACTCATGCATAACATTCAAATACTCCATCTCACCTTCCTACCAATGCTACCAGCCTCACATTCACCTTTCTCTGCCTCTACATACTTCCAGCCATTCAGCTATGGCATGTCTATCAGCCAAACACACTACATAATTAATGGTATTTAGCCTTCTCTTTTCATGGACATGGTGGCGTACAGTAGGAGAGAACAGAGCCGAACCAGCTTGGAACAAGAATGTCAGCATTTCCTGGCCCCCCACTGAGGAGATGGTTCTCCACTTCATCACTTCATGGGGCCGGCTGTGACAAAACCCATGTCATCCAGCATCTCCAAGTCATATTCCTGCATTAGGACTCATCGTAAATCCCAGTTTATCCTCATTCTGCTCTTTGGAATGATGGCACAAGTTACTGATATTGTCACCATGGATGTCTTGCACTCTACTCCAACCTCTCCGTCTTCGGCGTCCCTGCTTTCAGAGACCCCCAGAACTGTGGGTCCAGCCACAGGAGACCCAGGAGGATGAAAGAGAGCCTGGCTATCCTGGAGCCCCCCCCCCAAGTGATGGATCCACTCGCCCCCCCCATCAGGGCGGTAGGTCCGCAGCCGCCACTCCGAGCTCCCCCCGGGTGGAACCATGAGTGAACCACGCTGGTGGGAACTCGGTCAGCTGTCGGCGGAGAATTGCCACGGGGACCTCTTTCAATAGCCCCCGAATGGCGCAGTGTCGACCGCGCACGCGTGACTGGCGGCAATTCTCCAGTCCACGGAGAACCCATTCGCGGGTCTGACGCCCCATTCTCCGCCCCCGCACCGAGCGCGATTTCGGCGTGGAGGCTCGGAGAATCCCACCCATGGTTCTTTAAATAAAATAAAGAGATCAAAACTATACACAGTACTCTAGGTGCACTCTCACCAACATCCTGTACGGTTTTAGCATGACTTTTCTACTTTTCTACTCCAATCCACCCCCTTGCAATAAAGGCTAACATTCCATTTGCCTTCCAGGTTACTTGCTACACCTGCATTCTAACTTTGTGTGATTCATGCAAGAGGGCACCCATGTGCCCTCAGTACTGCAGTACCATCCCTCTGTACTGCAGTAACTCTGCATTTAAATAAAAATTGACTTTTCTATTCTACTGACCAAATAGATCACCTCATATTTTCCCACATTATACTCCAGCTGAAAATTGTTGCCCACTCACTTAACCTAACCTTATATCCCTTTGAAGACTCTTCATGTCCTCTTCAAAACTTGTTTTCCCACCTATCTCTTTATCATCTACAAGTTGGCTACAATAACTTGCCCCTTCATCCAAACTATTAATATAGATTGCAAATAATGAGGCTATGATTGAATCTGAGGATTTGGTTGCAGCGGATTTAATCATGGCATTTAAATGGAATTGGGTCATTGGGTCAAAAGGAAACATTTGCAGGGCTATGGCGAAAAGGTGAGGGAGTGGCACTAGGTAAATTGCTCCTTGCTCTTTGGAGAGAGCGAACATACATGATGGGCCTCCAATTGTGCTGTAACCATTCTACATTCTATGATTCAAAGTCATTAATATAAATTGCAAATAGTTGAGGTCCAAGCACTGATCCTTGTGGCACCTCACTCGATACAACTTGCCAGGCTGAAAATTAACCCACTTATCATGACTGTTTCCTGATAATCAAACCATGCTAATAAATTGCCCCCAACACCATCTTGTGTAATTATGTAGTACTTTGCAATTCCAAATTCGCTACTTTAATTGGTTCCCCTTTCTCCATCCTGCTCGTCATATCCTCAAAGAAGTCTAATACATTTTCTTTAATTATGGATTCCAGCCATTTTTCAACGACAGGTATTACATTAACAAGTTCCAGGGATGAAATTCTCCGGAAACGGCGCGATGTCCGCCGACTGGCGCCCAAAACGGTGCGGAATGCTCCGCATCTTTGGGGGCCGAGCCCCAAAATTGAGGGACTAGGCCGACGCCGGAGGAATTTCCGCCCCGCCAGCTGGCGGAAAAGGCCTTTGGTACCCCGCCAGCTGGCGCGGAAATGACATCTCCGGGCGGCGCATGCGCGGGAGCGTCAGCGGCCGCTGACAGTTTCCCATGCGTGCGCAGTGGAGGGAGTCTCTTCCACCTCCGCCATGGTGGAGACCGTGGCGGAGGCGGAAGGGAAAGAGTGCCCCCACGGCACAGGCCCGCCCGCGGATCGGTGGGCCCCGATTGCGGGCCAGGCCACCGTGGGGGCACCCCCCGGGGTCAGATCGCCCCACGCCCCCCCCAGGACCCCGGAGCCCGCCCACGCCGCCTTGTCCCACCGGTAAGGTAGGTGATTTAATTTACGCCGGCAGGACAGGCAATTTATCGGCGGGACTTCGGCCCATCCGGGCCGGAGAATCGAGTGGGGGGGCCCGCCAACCGGCGCGGCGCGATTCCCGCCCCCGCCGAATATCCGGTGCCGGAGACTACGGCAACCGGCAGGGGCGGGATTCACGGCAGCCCCCAGCGATTCTCCGACCCGGCGGGGGGTCGGAGAAGGTCGCCCCTGGTTTGTTTCTTCCTCCTTTCTCAAACAGAAGTGTCACCTTGGAGATTGCTCATCGCTGGCACCTTTCCAGAATTTAGGAAGATTACAACCAGCCCATCCACTATCTCTGCAGCCACTTACTTTAAACCGTAGGATGCAGGCCATCAGGACCAGGGAACTTGCCGACCATTTATCCCATTAATTTTCCTGGTTGATTTTCACTATTTGCTGCAATTGTCTTGTGACCCTTGACTTTATGTTCTTATTGGCATATATTTTGTGCCTTCTGCCTTAAAACCAGATACAAAATACTTATTCAAAGTCTCTGTCATTTCCTTATTTCCCATTACAAATTCCCCAGTCTCATTTTCTAAGGGTTCAATGTTTATTTTAGTTATGGTATTTTTTAGAAGCTCTCCCCATCTGGTTTTATTTTTCTTGCTAGTTACTCTCATATTCATAGATGGGAATGTGGAATTCAAAACACACACATCAGCCATGATTTGTAGAATGGCAGAGCAGGTTTAAGGGCTGAATGGCCTGCTTCTATTTTGTATGGTCGTATGAAAGCAACCCAAGCCTATTCAATCTTTCCTCATGGTTACAATTTTCAAGCCCTGGCAACATTCTTGCGAATCTCCTCTACACTCCAGACTAATTATGTCCTTCCAGTAACAGTGACCAGAACTGCACACAAAATTCCAGTTGTGGTCTAACCGGTGTTTTATACAGTTCCATCATTATATCCCTGCTTTTGTCCTCAATATCTCAACCAATAAAGGAAAACATTCCATATGTTTTCTTGACCACCTTATCCACTTGTCCTACCACCTTCAAGGACCTGTGGACATGCACTCCAAGGTCTCTCACTTGCTCTATCCCTCTCAATATCCTCCGTTTATTGAGTATTTTCTTGTTTTGTTTGCCCTCCCTCACTTATAACCTCACACTTTTGCGGATCGAATTCCATTTGCCACTTTTCCATCCACTCAACCATTGACATAAATTTGGGAAACAACAACTTTCCCCTTCACTATCAACTACACAGCCAATTTTTGTGTCATCTGCAAATTTCCAAATCATGCCTCCCACATTTAAGTGCAAATTATTGCTGCAACACTAAGCCCTGTGGAACTCCACAGGAAACTGCTTTCCATTCACAAAAACATCCATCGATCATACCCTTGGTATCCTGGCACTGCGCCAATGTTAGATCCAACTCGCCCACCTTCCCCTGTGCCCTATGGGATTTCACGTCTCTTGAGCTCAAACCATATGGCCTCATTTGATGCTTCATTTAGTCAATCCTCCTTCCTCAAAGATGTAATTGATTCTTTAACCAATAATGATACATCCCCATCTTTTTATCCCCTGCTATATATCCTAGAGTTAGAAAATTCCACATCAATTGTATGAGTCGGAACCCCCGGCTGGAGTGGAGGGGATGAGGCAATTTCTGGATCAGTTGAGGTTCCAGAGGGTGGAGGAGGACCTGGTGGATGGGCTGGGGGCCCCAATTGAGATTGAGGAAATAATCAAGGGGCTGGAGGGCATGCAGTCGGGCAAGGATCCGGGACCTGACGGCTACCCAGTGGAATTCTATAAGAAGTTTTCAGAGATATTGAGCCCACCGCTGATGAGGATATTTAATGAAGCAAGAGAGAAGGGAGTCCTCCCCCCAAAATGTTGCATGCCTCGATTTCATTGATCTTGAAACGGGAGAAGAATCCGGAGCAATGCGGGTCATACAGGCCGATTTCTCTACTGAATGTGGATGCCAAACTGCTGGCTAAGATACTGGCCTCAAGGATACAGGACTGTGTCCCGGGGGGTGATAGGGGAAGACCAGACGGGATTTGTTAAGGGCAGGCAACTCAAGGTCAATGTTCGAAGGCTTCTAAATGTTATTATGATGCCCTCAGAAGGAGGGGAGGCGGAGGTGGTGGTAGCAATGGATGCGGAGAAGGCCTTTGATTGGGTGGAGTGGAATTACTTGTGCGAGGCGCTGGGAAGGTTTGGATTTGGTGAGGGCTTTATCGACTGGGTGCGATTGCTCGATCAGGCACCTGTAGCGAGTGTGCGTACCAACCGGCTGAGGTCGGGATATTTTAAATGACACCGAGGGTGAGGCAAGGGTGCTCCCTCTCCCCGTTACTGTTTGCTCTGGCCATAGAGCCATTGGTCATGGCGTTAAGAGCCTTTAGGAACTGGAAAGAGCTGGTTCGGGGGGTGGAGCACCAGGGTGTCACTCTACGCAGATGACCTGCTCTTGTACATTTTGGCCCCGTTGGGGGGGATGGGGGAAGTAATGAGAATCTTGGGGGAATTTGGCAGTTTTCCGGGGTATAAATTGAACATGGGGAAAAGCGAGATGTTTGCGATCCAGGCAAGAGGGCAGGAAAAGAGACTGGGAGAGCTGCCGCTTAGAATGGTAGGGAAGAGCTTTCAATATCTGGGAATCCAGGTGGCCCGGAAATGGGAGGCACTACTCAAGTTAAAACTATCCCGGTTGGTAGAACAAATGGAAGGGGACTTTAAGAGATGGGACATGCTCCCGCTATCACTGGCGGGGAGGGTACAGATCGTGAAAATGACAGTCCTCCCCAGATTTCTGTTTGTCTTTCAGTGCCTCCCCATCTTCATCCCAAAGGCCTTTTTCAAGCGGGTGAATAAGGTTATTTCGGGCTTTGTGTGGGCGAGTAAAACCTACATCCAGGGTTGCTGTGTTGCCATTTCTGTCCCTCTTTACGTCAAATTTCCGTTATAGCAATGGTATCAAACTGCCATGTGTCTGTGCCATCAACTCATCAGCCTTATTTGCTATACTCCTTGCATTTACATATGTACCTTAAGTGCTGTACACGTTTTAACCAGTGCTTCTTCTGTCTTTCAGAGTCACTTGTTAATTTTCAATTTCCCGTTCCCGGCTTTGAATTTGCCTTTGGTTCCCATCCCCCTGTTTGAGAAGTCCTGTTTTTCAATATCCTTCCAAGCTCCCTAAAAACTGCTTTCAGGGATTCATCCCCTTTCTGACCCAAGTCATTGGTACCAACGTGGACCCTGACCTCTGGCTCCCCCATAAAAATGTCCTGCAGCCACTCCGTAACATCCTTGACCATGGCACCAGCGAGGCAACATACATCCTGGAGTCAAGTCTATGCTCACAGAAACAGCTGTCTGTTTCCCTAAGTAACTAGTCCCAGATCACAACTACTCTTCCTTTCTACTTCCTCCTCTCTTGTACGGCAGAGCTGCCTTTGACTGCACTCCTCAGGGGAAACCAATCCTTTCACCAGTATCCAAAACGGTAGCACAGTGGTTAGCACTGTTGCTTCACAGTGCCAGGATCCCAGGTTCGTTTCCCAGCATTATTGCCTTGTCCTTTCTTGTTAACTTTCTAAATATCCCCTCCCCTGAAACCCCCCTACCCCATTCCCCAGTTACTTTCAAACACCAGTTTGTTGATCAACTAGTTAGTTGATTCGCCGGGACTCTGGGCGTAAAGAGGAAAAATGCAGGGCTGAGGAAAGAGCAGAGGTTATGCCTTCACCAGTATCCAAAACAAAATGGCACCCCAGGGTACTCCTGTACTATCTGCCCAGTTTTCTTGGACTACCTGCGTTTTCCCATTCCCTTTCTGCCTCACAGTTCCTAAGCTGTGGTGTGACCACCTTTCTGAACGTGCTGCCTATGTAACTCTCAGCTCCGCGGATGTGCCACAGTGACTCTTGCCATCGCTTGGATTAATTGGATTGCACTTTTTAAGAGCCAGCACAGGCATGGTAGGCCGAATGGCTCCTTCTGGCAAAGAGTGGTGAGGCCGTGGAAAGCCCTACCTGCAACAGTAGTGAACTCACCAACATTGAGGGCATTTAAAAGTTTATTGGATAAGCATATGGATGATAATGGCATAGTGTAGGTTAGATGGCTTTTGTTTCGGTGCAACATCGTGGGCCGAAGGGCCTGTACTGCGCTGTATCATTCTATGTTCTATGTATGTTCTGTGCTGTATGATTCTAAGCATGCTTCAGATGAAGCCCATTCAAATGCAGCTTCCTCTTTCCCCAGTACTGGTGCTTGTGCCTCAAGAATCAAAGTCCATTATCTCACAGCAAACTGTGAACCATGCATCCAACTCTGATCTATTTACCCTATGCCAATTTCATAGAATCCCTAGTGTATTTGGCCCATCGAGTCTGTACCATGCCTTCAAAAGAGCACTCTATCTAAGCCCATGCACTATCCCTGTAACCCCACCTAACCATTAGACATTAAGAGGCAATTTAACATGGCCAATCTATAGAACTTTACAACCATAATTTGCTATTTGGAATGTAGTCACTGTGGATTTTTGGGAAATATGGCTGCCAATAGTCACTAAGCTGAATCACTCAAACAGCAATAAGACGAATGTCAAGTTAATCTGTCTTGATATTGGTTAATGTATGAAAGCTTGCTAGGCCATATAACTCCCTGCTCTGCTTTGAAGTGTCACAGGATCATTTCCATCCATTTGTACAAACAGATGGCTCCTTGGTTTAATGTTTCACCTGAAATATAGCGCCAGCAACAAAATGCAGCACTCCTGGTCTTGCTCAATTTCTAGGGTGAGTCTTGCAATCTTCTGATTTAAAGGCAACCACTGATCCAAGCACTTTACTGGACTCATCTGCAGCAGAATGAAACGGTCACAACTTTCTGAAACACACCTGAAAAGAGAAGCCACAGCTCTCCTCGAAGACATTCTGGGATTCCCATTGCAACCAGCTTTCTGATCTTGTCAGTCCGAAACATACTGACTGTGCGTCCATATTCCTCAAAATGGTCGTACCATAATCGATTTTTCACATCTTCCATTCCCTAAAGATACAATCCACAATTACTTAGATTAAGTAGTAGCCTTTAATTGTACTTTTATAGAGATTGCAAACCCATATAATCAAGTGGAAATAAAAATGATTAAAACCATTATGTTGTCTTATTGAGAATGCAGACATTTTGAGGTAATTTATCATGATGTTATCATCAGTACATATCAAAACTGTTAAAAGAGTTACAATCTTTAGAACACAGTTTTAAAACGTTGTTTTTCCCTCTTCTGACAGGAAAAGGGAAAAACAGCAGCCTCCCGTGCCAGCCTCCCCGAACAGGCGCCGGAATGTGGCGACTAGGGGCTTTTCACAGTAACTTCATTTGAAGCCTACTTGTGACAATAAGCGATTTTCATTTTCAATGTCTCACCAAGGCCTATGCAAATTGAGTTCAATTGCACAGATGTCTCCAATTGCTCAGCAATTTAATTTCTGCCTTCAAAGAGAAAGAATTGTCATTTTCAGGTTCTGTCAGAGGTTCACAAATCATCTCCCACTCCAAATTTCCCTCCATGTCATCCATTCACTGATTAACATGGCCCTCATCATTCAGATCTTCACAGAATCACGGATATGTTCGAGGGCGGAAAGGGGCCATTTTGCCCATCTTGTCTGCACTGGCAATCTTATTAGAAGCTGGGTTCATCCTGGCCCTTACTTAAACCTGGTTATCCTTTCTACTACCACCTGTCCATTCAAACTAATACAGTGACATTACCAAATGGGACTCCCCAAGGTATCCTCTGACATCTTTTCACCAATATGCAGTGGTACAAGGAGGTTTTCTTGCCTCTTAAATTAGGTGCCATACTAGCAACCAGACAGTTCTCTTCTAATGCTAAGAATTTTTGAAAGTTTACCCGAACCTCAAGACTTTCATAGTTTGGCAAACCCAATACTTTTTCCATTTTGAATTCCACAATTTTCCTCATGTATATTTATTCTGTGTTGTTCCGTAGGAACACACAGGAACAAAAGAAGGCCATGCAGCTTGTTGAGCATGTTCTGCTATTCTATTCGACCATGACTGATTGGTACCTCAACTCCATTTGCCCACCTTATCTCCATATCCCTCGTTACCTTCACCCAAAAAGAGAACTAAAGCATTGCATCAGTTTCTCTCATCTCCCTTCAGTGAAAATTGTCATTTATCCTTTATTCTCCATAAAAGGATTTTGTTTTTCTTCTCCAAGGAACCTCATACTTTAACTATAAGATGAGCCAATTATTGAATGAATGAACTCAAAATTATCTTCCTGAATCATAGACCTATCTCTGAACACTTCACCGATAGTCAAAGTTTAGATTTATACATGAACAAATGAGGTCTTTTACAATGAATTGAAGGATGAGCATTGGTCTGTGGAACTACAATGAATTGAAGGACGAGCATTGGTCTGTGGAACTAAACTGAACCACAAATATAGAAATTACAGCTAGTGAGTTTGTGGCTCTTTGCTGAGGAAAACAAAAATTAGCGCATTGTATACAGTGCACCCACACTCTAACTCAAGTATGAAAGATGACCCACTATCCTTGGATTTACAGGTTTAATTAAAACAGATGCAAGGCAGTCTATTATGAGTGATCAATTGTATCAAGAGTCCTGTTATCAATGTGTTAATAAATTATGAATGAATTTGATAGGCTTATCATCAAAATAAACTTGAACTAACACCATCTGGTCACAGGTCAAGTTTGTAGTAATAATGCTTTGAGCAGTCAGCCAATGCATCAGTGCCACCCGCCCCAACAGCCCTTGACACACCCACTATTACAGCCTCGGAGGTAAGAGCTGCCTTCTTGGAAGTGAATCGACGGAAATCGACTGGCCCCAACGGAGTCCCTGGACGAGCACTCAGAGCCTGTGCAGACCAGCTGGCGAGTGTATTCGCAGACATCTTCAGCACCTCACTCCTCCACTCTGAGGTCCCCACCTCCTTCAAGAAGACCACCATAATACCAGTACCAAAGAAGAACAAGGTAGCCTGCCTTAACGACTACCAACCAGTGGCCCTGACATCTGTTATCATGAAATGCTTTGACCGGTTAGTCATGAGACGGATCAACACCAGCCTCCCAGACGGTCTCGATCCACTGCAGCTTGCCTATCACCGCAACCGGTCCACAGCAGATGCAATCTCCCTGGCTCGACAATCAACACTCGAACACCTCGACAACAAGGACACCTACGTTAGACTGCTGTTCACAGACTACAGCTCCGCCTTCATCACCATTATCCCGACAAGCCTAACTCTGCAATCTTGGACTTGACTTCTCCCTGTGCAGTTGGATCCTTGACTTCCTCACCAACAGACCGCAATCGGTCAGGAGAGGCAACAGTACAATTGTCCACAACAGTCCTCAACACCAGGGCCCCGCAAGGATGTGTGCTCAGTCCTCTACTGTACTCCCGACTGTGTGGCAAGATTTAACTCCAACTCAATCTATAAATTTGCGGATGATACAACTGTGGTGGGTCGTGACAACTGTGGTGGGTCGTATACCAAACAACAATGAATCAGACTACAGAAGGGAGATAAATCATTTGGTTGCATGGTGTACCGAAAACAACCTCTCCCTAAATGTTGGAAAGACCAAAAAACTGACCATTGACTTCAGGAAGTGCAGCACGACTCTTTCTCCCCGCCCCCGGAGTGGTCAATAGCTTTAAGTTCTTGGGGATCACCATCACCAAGTCTGTCCTGGTCCACTCACGTTGATGCAACAATCAAGAAAGCCGAACAACATCTCTACTTCCTGCGGAAGCTAAAGAAATTCGGCATGTCTGCATCGACTCTCTCAAACTTCTACAGATGTGACATAGAGAGATCCTATCCGGCTGCATCACAGTTTGGTATGGCAACTGCTCAGCCCAAGATCTAAAAAAACTGCAGAGTGTGATGAACTCAGCCCAACGCATCACACAAGCTTAAGCAAAACAATATTTATTCTATGAACTCAAGTTAACCTTTTTAAAACATACAGTGAACATCTTAACAACCATTAATTCAAATACAACCCCCAAAGAATACAACACTAAGTAATCCTTTAAGCTTTCCCTTTAACATCCGTAAGACTTAAAACACCTTTTACCATAAGCACATCAGGTTAAAGTCACTACTGTTATTAGTTTTAAATCACCAGGATCGATTTACAGTCTTTAGATTAGAGAGAGAGATTCATACACCTTCTGGTTGTGACTGCAGCTATCAGGCTCTGAAAGCGAAACTAAAACACACCCTGCAGCAAACAGTCTAAAATGAAAGTAAAAAGCTGACAGACAGCCCAGCTCCACCCACTCTCTAACATCACTGCAGTGATAAACACCCATTTCTTAAAGGTACTCTCACTACAGATACTTATATACACACCCATTTATAAACACCCATTTCTTAAAGGTACTCTCACATGACACCTCCCCCCAAGGAAAAAAAAAACCCCCATCAACTTCAAGATGGTTTCATTTTTCACCTTTTCACTATCCTTTAAGAAATGCACACCACAAATATACTTTTTCGTTTCAAAAAACAACACACATAAACAGGTATAATAATATAGTCCATTTCTTTTTTTTTCTTCTTCCTCCAACTGAAATTGCTTTCGTTCATCACATTCGTGACATAGCATCGGCTATCACTTTTCTCGTCCTGCCACATCTACTATTTTTAAATGAAATGGCTGTAACAATAAACTCCAGCAAAACAGCCTTGCATTGTTATTCTGGAATCGCTCCAAAGATGTCAATGGATTATGATCAGCATATATAATGGTCACATAAATGTGAAAATGTTACAAAGCTACCACCAAACTCAATGTCTCCTTCTCAATCATTGAATACTTTTTCTGGTGAAAATTCAATTTCTCTGAAAAAGAACCAACAGGCCGCTCTAGCCCTTCGTCGTCCTCTTGTAGAAGCACCGCACCTACACCCACATCACTCGCATCAACCGCCACTTTGAATGGTTTCGTATAATTTGGGATGGCTAAAACAGGAGCAGTGGTTAACACAGCCTTCAGGCCGTCAAATGTCTGCTGACACTCCACTGGAATTTGTTACGCTTCTTGAGCAAGTCAGTCAGTGGAGTGACCACACTACTGGAATTCGGTACAGATTTCCGGTAAAATCCACTCATACCAAGAAATCGCATTATTTCCCGTCGTGTCGAGGGTATCGGAAACTCCCCAATAATTTTTGTTTTCACATCCCATGGGACCATTCGACCCTGTCCAATTGTATGGCCAAGGAAAGTGACTTGGGCTTTTCCAAATTCACTTTTGGCTAGGTTCATCACCAAACGCGCCTCCTGAAGTCGATCGAATAACTCCATCAGATGTTTTAAATGTTCTTTCCATATCTGGCTGAAAATTACCAGATCGTCGATGTAAACTGCACAATTGGGTACTCCTGAAACAACTTTGTTAGGAAACCGTTGAATTGTGGCTGGTGTGTTTTTCATGCCAAATGGCATAACTTTGAATTGGTATATACCCTCTGGAGTCACAAAAGCTGAAATCTCCTTCGCCCTTTCGGATAAAGGTACCTGCCAGTAACCTTTAAGTAAATCCAGTTTGGAAATAAAAGCCGTTTGTCCCACTTTCACAATGCAATCCTCCAAACGTGGGATAGGATAAGAGCCGTCCTTGTAACTGCATTAATTTTTCTATAGTCCACACACAAACGTTGGGTACCGTCTGGTTTTGGGACCATCACTATGGGTGAGCTCCATTGGCTGCAACCTACTTCAATTATGCCATTTTTAAGCGTACTCTCAATCTCTTTGTTAACCTGTGCCAATTTTAAAGGGTTAAGTCTGTATGGATATTGTTCGATTGGAACAGCATTTCCCACATCTACATCATGTATAGCCATTTTAGTGCTTCCCAATTTATCTCCACAAATATGCCCATGTGATATCAATAACTCTTTCAGGTCAGTTTGTTTTTCCTCTGGAAGGTAACTCAATAATTTATCCCAATTTTTAAGAACATCCTCATTTTCCAATTTAATTTGAGGTATGTCAAATTCACAGTCATCTGGATTTGGTTCGTCACTTTGAGTTAGAATCATTAAAACCTCCTCCTTTTTCTCTCCTTCCCTTTCAAAGTACCTTTTAAGCATATTCACATGACACACTCGGTGAGTTTTCCTTCTATCTGGTGTTTTTAACCACATAATTCACCTCACTTCATTTCCTTTCCAACTGATAAGGTCCACAAAACTTAGATTTTAAAGGTTCACCTACCACTGGTAACAACACTAAAAATCTATCTCCCTTGGCAAAACTACGAACTTTGGATTTTTGTCCGCTACCCGTTTCATCACATTTTGTGCAACTTTTAAATGTTGTCTAGCCTATTCACCTGCTCTATTTAATTGTTCTCTGAAATTTGACACGTAATCCAATAATGTAATTTCCGATTTCTCACTCACCAATTTTTCCTTAATCAATTTAAGTGGTCCTCTTACCTCATGACCAAAAATTAGTTCAAAAGGACTGAATTTGGTTGACTCATTAGGTGCATCCCTAATTGCAAACAGTATGAATGGAATTCCTTTATCCCAATCCTCTGGATAATCATCACAATAAGCCCTCAATATTGCCTTTAATATCTGATGCCTCCTTTCTAACGCTCCCTGCGATTCTGGATGGTATGCAGGTGATTTAAATTGGTAAAATTTGATCCTTGATCCGATTGTATTTCTGTGGGTAGTCCTTATTTAGTAAAGATTTTAAGTAACTCCGCCACAATCCTTTTAGCTGTAATATTACGTACTGGAATGGCCTCTGGAAACCTAGTAGACACATCCATCATAGTCAAAAGATATTGATTCCCACTTTTTGTTTTAGGAAGCGGTCCTACGCAATCAATTAGGACCCTTGTAAAAGGTTCCTCAAATGCTGGAATGGGCTATTAAGGGCGCTGGTTTTATCACTGCTTGAAGTTTCCCTATCACTTGACATGTGTGACATGATTGACAAAATTTTACTCTCTCTTTATGTAGTCCAGGCAATAAAAATGTTTTTGTATTTTAGCTTTGAGTTTTCCTTATTCCCAAATGACCTCCCACTGGTACCTCATGTGCAACTCGCAACACCTCCTTTCTATACCCTACCGGCAATACTACTTGATGGACTTCTGCCCACTTTTCATCCGCCTGCATATGTAAAGGTCTCCATTTTCTCTTCAAGATATCACCTTTACGGTAATAACACTCTGGTATACACTCAGATGTATACTGAGTGTATGCTTTCTGATACATCCGTTTTATTTCTATATCTTTCCATTGTAACTCCGCAGTTTTCCTGAACTAAAAATATCCACCTCATCCTCCACCTGTTCTTGTTCTTTTTCAACCACCTGATCGAAAATCGTTTCTGATAATTGCACATCATCTTCTTTTTTAAAAAAAATATATTTATTAAAGTTTTTTAACACAATTTTTCTCCCTTACAAAAAATAACCGCCCCCCCCCCCCTCGTAACAAAAAATAAATACGAGAAATCGCGCAGAGCAAGATATATACATGGCAAAATGATATATTTACACAGCTTTGTACACTGGCCCTCACCCGTACGTGCCAGTTTCCCCAACCCTTCATGTTATCTCTTGCTCATCCACCCTCCCAGGCAGTCCCCCCTTCCCCCCCCCCCTCCCAGGACGTCCCCTCCACCCCCCCCACCAAAGGTTGCTGCTGCTGCTGAACGACCTTCCTCTAACGCTCCGCGAGATAGTCTAGGAATGGTTGCCACCGCCTGTAGAACCCCTGCGCAGACCCCCTCAAGGCGAACTTAATCCTCTCCAACTTTATGAACCCAGCCATATCATTTATCCAGGCCTCCAGGCTGGGGGGCTTCGCCTCCTTCCACATTAGCAAGGTCCTTCGCCGGGCTACTAGGGACGCAAAGGCCAGAATGCCGGCCTCTTTCGCTTCCTGCACTCCCGGTTCGTCCACTACTCCAAATATTGCTAGCCCCCAGCTAACATATTGCTCCCGCCACTCCTCTCCAGAACCCCTCCAGTGCCGGGCATGACCAAAACATATGGACATGGTTCGCCGGGCTGCCTGAGCACCTTCCACATCTGTCCTCTACCCCAAAGAACCTACTCAACCTCGCCCCCGTCAAGTGCGCTCTGTGGACCACCTTAAATTGTATCAGGCTGAGCCTGGCACACGAGGATGAGGAATTAACCCTACCTAGGGCATCAGCCTACAGACCTTCCTCGATCTCCTCCCCCAGCTCCCCCTCCCATTTACCCTTCAACTCTTCTACCAGCGCTTCCCCCTCTTCTTTCAACTCCTGGTGTATTTCCGACACATTGCCCTCCCCGACCCATACACCCGAGATCACCCTATCTTGAACTTCTTGTGCCGGGAGCAACGGGAATTCCCTCACCTGTCGCCTCACAAAAGCCCTCACCTGCATATATCTAAAAGCATTTCCCGCGGGCAACTCGAACTTCTCCTCCAGTGCCCCTAGGCTCGTAAACGTCCCGTCGATGAACAGGTCCCCCATTCTTCCAATCCCCGTCCGATGCCAGCTCTGGAACCCCCCGTCCATCTTCCCCGGGACAAACCGGTGGTTACCCCTGATCGGAGACAACACCGATGCTCCCAATGCACCCCGGTGCCGTCTCCACTGGCCCCAGATCCTAAGCGTTGCCGCCACCACCGGGCTCGTGGTATACTTTGTCGGCGAGAGCGGCAGCGGTGCCGTCACCAACGCCCCCAGGCTCGTTCCTTTACAGGACGCCATCTCCATCCTCTTCCATGCCGCCCCCTCTCCCTCCATAACCCACTTGCGGATCATCGACACATTTGCTGCCCAGTAGTAGCTCCCCAGGTTTGGCAGCGCCAACCCTCCTCAGTCACTACTGCGTTCCAGGAACCCTCTCCTTACTCTCGGGGTCTTATTCGCCCACACAAACCCCATAATACTCCTGCCTACTCTCTTAAAAAAGGCCTTAGTGATCACGATGGGAAGGCACTGAAACACAAACAGAAACCTCGGAAGGACCACCATTTTGACCGACTGCACTCTACCCGCCAGCGAGAGCGGTAACATGTCCCATCTTTTGAAATCCTCCTCCATTTGCTCCACCAACCTCGTCAGATTCAGTTTATGTAGGGTCCCCCAACTCCTGGCTATCTGGATCCCCAGATACCGAAAGCTCCCCTCCGCCCTCCTCAGCGGTAGGTCCCCTATCCCTCTTTCTTGGTCCCCCACCTGTAATACAAAGAGCTCACTCTTCCCTACATTGAGCTTATAGCCCGAAAACTCCCCAAACTCCCTTAGAGTCTGCATGACCTCCACCATCCCATCCATTGGATCCGCCACGTACAGCAACAGGTCATCCGCATATAGCGACACCCGCTGCTCTTCTCCCCCTCGGGCCACCCCTTTCCATTTATTAGACTCCCTCAATGACATGGCCAATGGTTCGATCGCCAATGCGAACAACAGGGGGGACAGGGGGCACCCCTGCCTCGTCCCTCGGTACAGTCGAAAGTACTCCGACCTCCGCCGGTCCGTCACTACACTCGCCATCGGGGCTCTGTAAAGGAGCTTAACCCAATTGATAAACCCTTCCCCGAACCCAAACCTACGCAGCACCTCCCAGAGGTACTCCCACTCTACTCGGTCAAAGGCCTTCTCCGCGTCCATAGCTGCCTCTCCGCCTCTCCCTCCTCCGATGGCATCATTATCACGTTTAAGAGCCGCCGCACATTTTAGTTGCCTGCCCTTTACAAATCCCGTCTGGTCCTCGTGGATTACCCCCGGGACACAGTCCTCGATCCTCATGGCCAGCACTTTTGCCAGCAACTTTGCATCCACATTGAGGAGCGAGATCGGCCTGTACGATCCACATTGCAGTGGGTCCTTGCCCCGCTTTAGGATCAAAGAAATTGTCGCTTCTGACATTGTCGGGGGCAGGGTCCCCTCCTCTCTTGCCTCATTAAAGGTCCTCACCAGTAGCGGGGCCAACAGGTCTGCGTACTTCCTGTAGAACTCCACCGGGAATCCGTCCGGTCCTGGGGCCTTCCCCGCCTGCATGCTCCCCAACCCTTGCTCAGCTCCTCCAACCCAATTGGTGCCCCCGAACCAGCCACCTCTTGCTTCTCCACCCTCGGGAATCTCAGCTGATCTAGGAATCGTCTCATCCCCTCTTCCCCCGCTGGGGGCTGGGATCTGTACAGCTCTTCATAAAAGGCCTTGAATACCTCGTTCATTTTCGTTGCACTCAGAACCGTGACTCCCCTTCCATCTTTGACTCCCCCTATTTCCCTCGCTGCCATCCACTTACGGAGCTGGTGTGTCAGCATCCGACTAGCCTTTTCCCCATACTCTTAGGTCGCCCCCTGCGCTTTCCTCCACTGTGCGTCTGCCTTCCCTGTGGTCAACAGGTCAAACTCCGTCTGGAGCCGTCCTCTTTCCCCAAGTAATCTTTCCTCCGGGGCCTCTGCGTATCTCCTGTCCACTCTCAAAATCTCCCTCACTAACCTCTCCCTTTCCATACCCTCTGTCTTCTCCCTATGAGCACTAATGGAAATTAGCTCTCCCCTGATCACCGCCTTCAATGCCTCCCATACCACCCCCACCCGCACCTCCCCGTTGTCGTTGGCTTCCAAGTACCTTTCGATACACCCCCTCACCTTCCCACACACCACCTCGTCCGCCAGCAGTCCCCCATCCAGCCGCCACAACGGGTGTTGGTCCCTCTCCTCTCCCAGCTCCAGTCCAGTTCCACCCAGTGCGGGGCATGGTCCGAAACGGCTATAGCCGAATACTCCGTCCCCTCCACCCTCGGGATGAGCGCCCTACCCAGAACAAAGAAATCTATCCGGGAGTAGGCTTTGTGTACATGGGAGAAGAAAGAAAATTCCCTGGCCTGCGGCCTTGCAAACCGCCATGGGTCCACTCCCCCCATCTGATCCATAAACCCCCCAAGTACCTTGGCCGCCGCCGGCCTCTTTCCAGTCCTTGATTTGGAGCGGTCCAGTGCTGGATCCAACACTGTATTGAAGTCCCCTCCCATTATCAGGCCTCCTATCTCCAGGTCCGGAATGCGCCCCAACATGCGCTTCATGAATCCTACATCATCCCAGTTCGGGGCGTATAAGTTTACCAACACCACCCACGTCCCTTGCAGCCTACCGCTCACCATTACATATCGCCCTCCATTGTCCGCTACAATAGTCTTGGCCTCAAATGACACCCGCTTGCCCGCCAATATTGCCACCCCTCTATTCTTCGCGTCCAGTCCCGAATGGAATACCTGTCCTACCCATCCCTTTCTTAGCCTGACCTGGTCCGCCACCTTCAGGTGTGTCTCTTGGAGCATGGCCACGTCCGCCTTCAGTCCCTTTAAGTGCGCGGACACTCGAGCCCTCTTCACCGGCCCATTCAGGCCCCTCACATTCCACGTTATCAGCCGGATTGGAGGGGCTCTCACCCCCCCCACCCCCCCCCCCCCCCCACCACCCCACGCCCCACCGACTAGCCACCTCCTTTTCTGGGCCAGTCCCGTGTCCACGCCTCCCTCACCCTCCAGTCCCCCAGAGGGGGGGCCCCCGTCCCGACCACTTCTTCTGTGTCCCATTCCCTTTCGGCCATGGCAGCAGCAACCCCTTTCCCCCCCACTTCCCCCCCTCCCCTCCCCCCGCTAGACCCCTGTCTAACTTTTTTGCTCCCATGTCACTCCCGTAAATCAGCTGACGCCTGCTGACCCCGGCTTCCCCCGCCGTCCCATTGGCCTCCCCGCGTGGGAGTCTCCTAATCCATATGCATTCCTTCATTCCCCTTCCCGCCTTTCTTCCCGTGCGCGGGGAAAACACCCCACGCTTTCCAAAGCCCGCTCCGCCCCAGCTCCTTGTCCCTCTCCCCCAGCCCATGTAACATTTCCTGCGCGTGATTGACCCCCTGTATACAACAACCATCACACATCAAACCCCAAAACATCCCCCCCACCCTCACAAACCCTCAGTTAGAGTCCAACTTTTCGGCTTGTACAAAGGTCCATGCCTCTTCAGGCGTTTCGAAGTAATAGTGTTGGCCCTTGTATGTGACGCACAGTCGCGCTGGCTGCAGCATTCCGAATTTCACTTCTTTCTGGTACAACGCCGCTTTGGCCCGGTTGAAACCCGCTCTCCGCTTTGCAACCTCCGTGCTCCAGTCCGGGTATATTCGGATCACTGCATTGTCCCACTTACTGCTCCGCTCCTTCTTGGCCCATCTCAGGACCCACTCTCTGTCTGTGAACCGGTGGAACCTCGCTACCATCGCCCTTGGCGGCTCATTTGCCTGGGGCTTCTTCGCCAGCACCCGATGTGCCCCGTCCAAGTCCAGCGGCCTCGAAGGGGCCGTCGTGCCCATCATCGCCCCGAGCATCATGCTCGCGTATGCCCCGGCATCAGCCCCCTCCACTCCCTCAGGGAGACCCAGGATTCGCAGATTCTTTCTCCTCGACCTGTTCTCCAGGTCTTCGAGTCTTCCCGCCCACCTCTTGTGTAGCGCCTCGTTCTGCTCCACTCTCACCGCCAGGCCCACGAGCTTGTCCTCGTTCTGACGGACTCTTTTCTGTACCTCCTGGATCTTAGCTTCGTGGGCCTTCTGGGTGATCCAGAGTCCTTCAATTGCCGAAAGCATAGGCGCCAACATCCCCTTGCGCATCTCCTCGCGCTGCTCCTCGAAGCAGCGCTTGATGAACTCCTGCAGCTCCCCTGTGTCCCTGGCCACCGCCATTTTGGTTTCTTTCCCTCGCTTCTCCCGTTGCTCCAGTGCCGCACCTTTGGCCGTTACACTTATGGTCCGTTTCATAGAAGTTGGAGGGCGACCCATGGCCGCCACCAGAAGCCTCGTCCCTGCTTCTTCAATGGCCTTGGTAGATCTTTTCACAGTTGTTCCCTCTGCTGCTGGAATTCACCTTTGATACAGTCAAGTCAGATTGCAGCTTTAAGCTTGCCCTTCCCCCGCCTGCATGCTGGAAGAGGCCTTTGTCTATTCCTGCAGCACAAGCCAAATCTTGTGGGGACACTGTCAGGGGAATGCTGCAGTCTTCTTCCCACACCGGGAAATGTCAAACAAATGCCGTGGGGGCCGTGTAAAAGAGCCCAAAAGTCCGTTCCAAGCGGAAGCTACCAAATATGCGACCTAGCTCTGCATAGCCGCACCCGGAAGTCTCCTTGCACATCATCTTCAATCTCTGATTTCTCCACTTGTCCTAACCTGTGACTTTGTGACCTTGTTACTACACAATCCGGAAAAATCCCAGGATATTCGTCCTTCAACACTTACAGTTGTCTGGTTTTCCACTGGCTTATCAACCACAGTAGCCATCACTCCCACCTGCGATCCAGCTACATCATTACCCAAGATAACCTGTATTCCTTGACAAGATAGTTTCTCTATTACTCCTATTACCACTTCACCACTCTTCACTGGACCTTCCAACCTTACCTTAAATAATGGAACACTACTCCTCTCACCCTGAATTCCACATATTACCACCTTTTCTGGCAACATTCTTCCCAAACTACATAACTCCTCATCTCTTACCATTTAAGATTGACTAGCTTCCGTATCTCTTAAAATTGTGACTTCTTTACCTACTCCTCCTGATACACACGAGTAAACTTTACCCACACAAGTAAATTCTTTAAAGACATCTGGCACCTTCTTATCAATCACCTCTTGATCAGGCTGTACAATCTTTTGCACCTCCTTCACTTCACTTAGGCTTTCCTTTACCACTTTAATAAACCCCACTGTCTTATCCTATTTTACATCAGCCTTCCCAGTGCTTTTCTTCAGCCACCAACACTGTGACTTCAGTGAACACATTTGAAATTTTTCATTTCTTTTCCACCCTCCTGGATTTCTCTTTTAATCTGAGGTACACTCTCCTTATTATCTCCCATCAGATCAACTTTACCACCTTTCCCACTTGAGTATTTCTCATGTCCCCAGTTTCTATCCCTCGCAGGCTGAAACTGATGTCGGAAACCAAACTTTGATTTGTGAACTAATTCATAATCATCAGCCATTTCTGCTCCGAACCTCGCTGTTTTAACCCTCTGCTCTTCCACATGAATTCTCACTACATCAGGAATTTAATTTTTAAACTCCTCAAAAGTATAATTTCTCTTAGAGCTTCATACACTTGGTCTATTTTCAAAGCCTTTATCCACCAATCAAAATTACTCTGAGCCTTTCAAACTCCATGTATGTTTCACCAAATTCTTTCCTTAAATTTCTAAACCTTTGTCTGTAGGATTTAGACACTAGTTTATGTGCACCTAAGATGGATTTTTCACCTCCTATACGTCTCAGATACCTCCTCCGGTAGTGATGCAAACACTTCACTAGCCCTACCTACAAGCTTTGTTTGAATCAGTAATACCCACATGTCCTGTGGCCATTTAATTTGTTTATCTACCTTCTCAAATGAAATGAAAAAGGCTTCGACCTCCTTCTCGTCAAACCTTGGCTATGCTTGGACATATTTAAATACATTCTCACCAAGCATTTGACCATGACACTCTTTCTCACTATCCTCATCACTTTCTCACTATCCTCATCACTATCAACCAACTGTACATTTCCCTTTACGTCTGCCAATTTTAATTGACTGCCATGTTTCATGGCCATTTTCTGAAGTTCAAACTCTCTCTCTTTATCCTTTTCCCTGATCTGTATCTTCCTTTCTCTTTCTTTTTCTTCTGCTAGGGCTAATCTTTCTGCTTTATTTCTTCTCTCTCTTTCTCCTCTCTCTCTCTTTCACTTTCTCTTTATTTTCCTCTCACTCTCTTTCGTATTCAAGCTGCTTAAATTCTTTCTCATGTTCGATTTCTTTAATTTGTAACTGATTTTTTGCCAATTCCAATGAGTCAAACTTTAAATGCTTAGCCACCACCATAATTACCTCATCTTTTTGCATTTTGTCAGGTAATGTTAACTGCAATGTTTTTGCCAAATCTAACATGCTGCTTTTAGTCTCTGTCCGTAAGGTACTGCGTGTGACCGTCTCCACCCCCAAAAACGTCTGAGCCTCTGAAAGAGCCATTGTCCACAACATACTCCCTACTTAAACTAAAATACCACACATGAAAAGCATCCACAATATGCCCACCCCTCACTGTCTTTACGTTCAAAAAGCCAATCCAATAGATAGACTTTTATCCCCCTCGAGCCCCCAATTTGTTATGGGCCAGGGTTTAGAGAGCCCCAAGGTGTATCATGGAGTTCACCTGACCCACAACTTTTACTAGATTGTGATATGGGGAGCACACAGCCCACTCTACAGGTGTGGTACAGCAGAAATGGAAAAGTATTTTTTTAAGCAAAACAATGTTTATTCTATGAACTCAAGTTAACCTTTTTAAAACATACAGCGAACATCTTAACAACAATTAATTCAAATACGACCCCCAAAGAATACAACACTAAGTAATCCTTTAAGCTTTCCTTTTAACATCCATAAGACTTAAAACACCTTTTACCAGAAGCACATCAGGTTAAAGCCACTACTGTTATTAGTTTTAAATCACCAGGATCAATTTACAGTCTTTAGATTACAGAGAGAGATTCATACACCTTTTGGCTGTGACTGCAGCTATCCAGCTCTGAAAACGAAACTAAAACACACCCTGCAGCAAACAGCCTAAAATGAAAGTAAAAAGCTGACAGACAGTCCAGCTCCACCCACTCTGATATCACTGCAGTAATAAACACCCATTTCCTAAAGGTACTCTCACATGACAACCCGCACATCCAGACATAGGCACAGCTTCTTCCCCACAGCGACAAGACTCCTCAACGGTCCCTCGGACTGATCGGTTCCCTGTATGAACACTATTCACGACATCCTATGCTGCTCGTGCTCATGTATTTGCTTTGTTTGGTCCCTTGTTCCGCACTGTAACCAATCACTATTTGTCGATGTAGTATTTGTCAATGTACACTGTCGGTTATTCTTTTTTTGTCTACTATGTACGCACTGTGTACGTTCCCTCGGCTGCAGAAAAATACTTTTCACTGTACTTCGGTGCATGTGACAATAAATCAAACCAAATCAAATCAAATAGTTAGAAATTACAAAATGCTACAGCCAGGATAAAGCAATACTCAAATAATAAATTTAAAAGAAAATGAATTGAATGTTCTTGTTTACCTACCATTGTGGAATTTGCACTTCCACTTTCAGTCAGGTGAAAGAGTGCCATTAAAGCTTCTGAATTCAATGAATGTCTCGGTTCTTTTTTGATACTTGAATTGTTCACAAGTGTATCTGCAGCATTAGTTGTGCAGATTTCTTCAGGACATCCTGAAGATTCTGAGGAGACCTAAAACACATTGGATTTAATTATTATGCTTTTAAACAGCTATTCATTCATTTCACATAAGACACAACTTAAAATAATTTTCCACCTGTCTTTGTGTTCTATTTGTAGGAAGCTTGTTTTCGGTTGCAGAAATAATGCTGATGCAATCAACATTCGCCATTATTAAAGCAAAACAACACGTGCACTTAAATGTTGAAATCATTTCTACCCTCCTCCAAAACCTATTCCATATTGGTTCAAAAGAGTGTGATTTTGCTTTAGAAATATGGGTGGCACGATGGCACAGTGGTTAGCACTGCTGACTCAAACCACCAGGCTCTCGGGTTCACGTTCAGCCTTGGGTGGCTGTATGGAGTTTGCACATGTGGAATTTGCACTTCTCAGTGTCTGCATGGGTTTCCTCCGGGTGCTCCGGTTTCCTCTCACAGTCCAAAGTGGATTGGCCATGCTAAATAATAATTTCTAAACATTGGGTTGCGGGGAAGTGAGCCCAGGAGGGGTGCTCTTTCAGAGAGTTGGTGCAGACCCAAGGGGCCAAATGACCTCCTTCCGCACTGCAGGGATTCTATGATTGTATTCCATAAATCCACTAAACCTTCCAGATAATGTTAGAGGTTATTCATTCTTTTGTGTTTTGTTTTTACATGGCACAATGAGTTTTAGTTACTGACAAGTAACTTCTTTTATACTGAAAATTAAGTTTCAACAAGTGTGGAGTCTCGTTCATGCAGTTTTAAGTTATTATTGGGGATATCAAAAGTATAAAACTCAATAATTTAGAAACTGCTCGTTTCTCTTATCTCTTTCTATCTCTCTCTCAACCTCCTCTTTATTTCCCTATATTTTGCTTTCTGTACTGTGCTAAAACCCATATTTCATAATTGACTTCATTTATTGAGTGGACTGAAACCAGCAAATAAGTAAAAAGATTTAACATGAGTATTTTAAAATTATTTAAATCAGCAGTTTGTAGATATCTGAACATTTGCATGTCTGTACCTTACGCATTTCAAAGCCATTAATATGGAGGCCTCGCGACAAGTGAACCACCAGAGATAATCAACTTAGAGGAGTTCCTGAACTATTCACAAAGCATCCAGCCATCACCTGTGTATTCAGCCATTAGACACAATCACATTGAACAATGGGCCTTGGACCTTGGCTGTGAAGGTAACTCCTCCAGCCAGAATCTAATAATTTCTAAACAACGGGTCTGGAATCAACTTGCTATGACCATCTTTAGGTAAGTGGTCAGTTTGAGAGAGGTGATCATGTGATGAACAACCTAACCATGTTTTAAAGGGAACTGCTTTTCTCCAGGATAGTCTGAGTGCAGGATCAGAAAGACCCTCTCTCTCTCCCAAACCATCCAAAAAGATGCACCCCGGCTGTTCAACCAGCCACATGCTGCAGGGAACATTTTAAAAATCAGCCCAACAGTTGCTGCTGATAGAAATCGTCTGACAGCATCTTTAAATCATCTTAATGCAGAATCTGGAATGACCACCAAGCCCAATCCCAAACCATCCAAGTGACCAATCTATAGGATCCATATACAATTTACTTTTCTTGACTCTATAACCATTTAACAATTTAACCTACTTTCATAAGATCATGGTTGATCTCAGTGGCCGTAACTACCCGATTCTATAACCCTGAGCTCCCTTGTCAATCAAAAACTCAGCATTGAATGTATTCAATGACCCAACCTTCACTGCTCGCTGGAGAATAAAATTCCAAACAATAATAACCCTCAAGAAAATAAATTCCTCATCTCAGCAGAGGCCTTATTTTTTAAACTGTGCCCCCAATTCCAGATTCCACCAAGATAGGAAACACCCTCGGTATTTACTCTGTCAAGTCCCCACAGATTCTTATATATTGCAATTAGAATGTGGAACTTAGTACAGCAGGGAGTGGTTGAGGTGAATAGCATAGATGAACTTAAGGAGAAGCTGTCTAAGTACACAAGAGGGGAAGAAATGGAAAGACATGCTGATAGGGCGAGGGTGAGATGATGTAGAGTGGGGCTTGTTGACCCGGATCATCACCAGCAGAAATCAGTTGGGCCGAATGGCCTGTCTCTATGTTGTAAGCTCTATTTTGTGTTAAATTTACATTTTAGAAACCGCGGCCCAGTGAGCTTTCAGGGTTTCTTGGTGATTTTTCTAAGTTTTACTTTGATTGAAAGGGCTCTCTTCTGAAATGCATGGCTCAAAGGACCCTCTGTCGACTTCAAAAACATCAATTAGGGAGATCTGAACATGTCGAACTTCTGGCTCATTGCCTGCATGAAAGATAGCAGTGCAAATTTTTACAAAGAGTTTTACTATTCAATTGAGGTTTATTTACTAACCATCTCCAACATGACAGAGACTTGTGTCACAGCTGCACCAACCAAGGTGGGTGCTTAGCTTTCAGTGCATTACAACCAAACTTGAAAATACAGCCAAAACCTCTTGAGAGAAAAATGGCATCTTGCTCTGTAAGAGGATGCCCTATTTTTATTTTGTACACGAACATCTCGGGGGACTCTACGGCAAAATTCCCAAATGCCTATGGAAACTCAATTGGTAGTCTGGATTCTGTGCAATTGTTGCAAATGGTCTCAGCTCACGAGTTTAAGGATAGACCACAAATGGAAACAGGAAAAAGCCAGAATCCTGGGAAGGCTTGAGCCAATGATAATTTGAGCATATCTATAAACAGAGTTGCTGCTGCTGTAAGGGAACCACGTAATTTGAAATCCTCATTCAGAAGCTATGTGGGAATTAAGTAGTCCATGGAAATTACATCTTCATTTATTTCTCCTTTGGACAGTTCTCTCTGCAATGCTTGCCCCTCTTGCCCTCAATCTACCCAACCAGCCCCAAATTCTGTCAATTCCAAGAGGTAGCCACTTTAGATACAACTCATTAACTTCAGGGGAACAAGTTCATGTTGCAAATCCAGCAAATAACTGACAAGCATACAAAATAAGAGAAGGAGGCCATTCGGCCCCTTGAGTCTGCTCCGCCATTCAACGAGATCGTGGCTGATCGGTTTGTGTTTTGAATTCCACATTCCTATCTACCCTGATGATATTCGATTGCCTAATGTCATGAGAATGTCACTTTAAGAAATGTTTCGTTGCTCATATTACTGCAGTGATGTCAGAGTGTGGGTGGAGCTGGGCTGTCTGTCAGCTTTTTACTTTCGTTTTAGGCTGTTTGCTGCAAGGTGTGTTTTAGTTTCATTTTCAGTGTTGGAGCTGAAGCCAGACCAAGCAGGTATACTGCTGTTCTCTCTGCCATCAAAAGACTATCTCTTGATCATTTGGTGAATTCAGAATTATAAATGTTTTCAGTAGTGAATGTAAACCTGATGTGCTTCTGTTAAAATATGTTTCTTCTGTCTTCTGGATGTTGTTTGGGAAGTTATTAACGATTACTTAGTGTTGTATTCTTTGGGGGTTGTCTTTGAATTGATGGGTTGCTAAGATGTTCACTGTATGTTTTAAAAAGGTTAACTTCGAGTTCATAGAATAAACATTGTTCTGCTTAAAAAAATACTTTTCCATTTCTGCTGTACCACACCTGTAGAGTGGGCAGTGTGCTCCCCATTCCACAATCTATTAAAAGTTGTGGGTCAGGTGAACTCCATGATACACTTTGGGGTTCTCTAAACCCTGGCCCATAACACTAACAACAACCTACCTTAAAGATATTTAGTGATCCCGCCTGCGCAGCCTTCTGAGGCAGAGCTCCAAAGTCACAGAACCCTCAGTATAAAGTTCTACTCATCTCTGTCCAAAAAGGACGAACCCTAATTTTAACGCAGTGCTGCCTAGTTCTGGATTCACCCACAAGAGGAAACATCTTTTCACCTTCATCTTGTCACAACCATTCAGGATCTTATATACTGGAATGAAGTCACCTCTCACTCTTCTAAACTCCAGTGGAAACAAGCCCAGTCTGTCTAACATTTCCTCACAAGACAACCTGCTCATTTCGGGAATCAATCTAGTAAACCACCTCTGAACTGCCTCCAACACATTTACATCCTTCCTTAAATAAGGAGATCAAAAACTTCCCACAGAATTCAAGATATGGTCTTATCAATGTCCTGGAAACTAAAGCAAAACATCCTTACTTTTATGTTCAATTCCTCTCATAATAAAGGATAGCATTTCATTAGCCTTTTTAATTACTTGCTGTACCCATATACTAACATTGTGACTCTTGCACGAGGACACCGAAATCCCTCAACCTCAGGATTCCGGTCATTCTGTGTTTAAGTAATACTCTGATTTTTCATCCTTCCTGCCAAAGCGAACAACTTCACATTTTCCCACATTATACTCCAGTATCCGTAAGTGCGGGATTTTGTGCAGAGGCAGGTTTCGACCTGCCCCACACCTGCCACACCAGGGGCTACAGGATAAGGTGGCGTCGAGAACAGGAGTAGGAGAGGGGAAGGTTTCAGAGATCTACAGGGAACTGATGGGAGTGGGTGGGAGCCCCGATTGGGGAAGTTGGAGGCCGGATTATGGGAGGAGGCCCTGAGTCAATGCATCCTCGTCATGTGACAGGCTCAGCCTGATACAATTTAAGGTGTTGCACAGGGCGCACATGATGGTGGCCCGGGTGGGCAGATTCTTTGAGGAGGTGGTGGAAAGGTGTGGGCGCTGTGCGGGGGGTCCGGCGAACCATGTCCATATGTTTTGGGCATGTCCGAGGCTGAGGGGTTTCTGGCAGGGGTTTGCTGACATCATGTCAGAAGTTTTAAAAGGTGAGGGTGGTGCCGAGTCCAGAGGTGGCGATCTTTGGTGTGTCCAGAGCCCAGGGGGTTAGAGAGGCCGATGTCCTGGCCTTTGCCTCCCTGGTGGCCCGGAAATGGATCTTAGTAGGATGGAGGGACTCGGAACCCCCCCAAATCGGGGATATGGGTTAGCAACATGGCGGGGTTTCTCAGACTTGAGAAAATCAAATTCGCCTTGAAGGAAGGGGGGCGAGTAAGGGCAGGAGAACCAGTGGAAAGGGGGCTGGGGAAGTTGGTCCAGTTTGTGTAAGCCATGTTGTACGAACTCATGCCTTTGGTTCCTTGTATAACTATTTGACCCATACCACAAACTTAGACCCAATTTCAAACCGCTCCAACATCACAAACAATAACTCCACTCTACTCGATCAAATGCCTTCTCTACATCCAGCAAACCCCCCTCCCCCTGGGAGGGATCAACGAGTGCAGCCTCGATCGATCCATCTTCGAATGCAATACTGTAATTAAATCCCCACCAAAATTAAATGACGTGTGTCCGGACTTGGTATAGCCGCCAACATCCTCTTTATAAACCTTACATGATCCCAATTCAGGGCAAACACGTGAACCAACACCACCAACCTTCTCTTCAAAGCACTAACGTATCTGTTCCACCAACTTGTTGCCACCACCTCTCCAGCTGAAACCTCCCTCTCTTACCCACTGATTCTACTACCCCCCAGTCCCTACTAACAAAGCCCGAGTGGAACAGGGCGGCATGCGGCAGTGGTTAGCACTGGGACTGCGGCGCTGAGGACCCAGGTTCGAATCCCGGCCCTGGGTAACTGTGCAAACTCCATCCCCCCGTGTTGGCGTGGGTTTCACCCCCACAACCCAATGTGCAGGTTAGGGGGATTGGACATGCTAAATTACCCCTTAATTGGAAAAATAATTTTTTTTAAAAGTCTGAGTGGAACACCCGACTCACTCAACCCTTCTGAAGCCTAACCAGGTCCTTCGCCCTCAAATGGGTCTCGTGCAACTGCACCAGATCAGCTCTCAAGCTCTTCAAATGCGAGGAGACGCTCGCCTGCTTCACCGGTCCACCTGCATGTTCCACGTTACCATTCGGATTGGGGGTCTCTCACCCCCTCTCCCCCTCCTATCAGCCATGATCACGGCCCCTGGCCCTGCCCCATCAGTGGGACCAAGCCCTACCCCTAGTTGCCATCAGCCAGCTACCCCCCCCACCCCCCCCACACTTTCCTAGAAACCCCCAACCACTTCCTCTCGAAACCGCTCCTCACTGCATACTCCCCATCACAAATCCATTCACACTTCCCAGGCCCATCGAAACCTGTGCTCAGCTGGCCACAGCCCCTCCCCTCCACCTCGCTCCTTTTAGTCAGCCAACTTAGGTTTGCTAGTGAAGTGGCCCCACCAGATCCCCTTCATCCACATACCTACCTAGAACAAAAAAACAACAGAAACCACCTTCCCCACACCCAGCCCTTCTAAACCAGCCAAACATGATAAACCCCAAACAAAAGGGGAAAGAATCCCCTCCCCCGCCCTCCACCACATTATCCCACCATCCCCAAATTCTCCCCCCCCCCCCCCCCCCCCCACCGCCATAACATAAGTAAACAAAGTTCAAACTCCGGTCAGTCTTTCAGCCATCATTAATGCCTCTGCCTCCTCCGCCGTCTTAAAGTAATAGTTCATGGAGTTATGCGTGACCCTCAACTTCGCCGGGTAGACCACCCCAAACAGCACATTACTATAAGTCCTGGTATATACGAATACCACTGCCTTCCCAGCTCTACCTCAGATTCTGCTTGGCCCATCAAGACCTTCTCCTTCATCTGATAGCTATGGAAACAAACTATCACACCGCTTGGTGGATCATTCACCTTTGCCAGAACGACCCATGAACCCTATCCAGCTCAAAGAGGGAGGTGTTCTCCTCATCCCCCAACAGCTTGAAGAACATCTCAGTCGGCCTACAGCCCTCCAACCCCTAATGCAGTCCCACAATCTGAAGATTCTGCCACGGTGGCCTGTTCTCCAGGTCCTCCACTTTGGGTCTCAGCCCTTTATTACTTTCCTCCACCTTCCATAGCCATCACGGTGGCAAGATCCCGAAAACAACAAAATGTTAAAGGAAGAATGCTGGCCAAGACAAATCAGATGCATTAATGTAGAGCCAAATTGTTAGAACAGGCAGATCAGCTTTGATTTCACATCTCAGCCATGGAAAGGCATCTCTGACAACACAGCACTTTTAGTATTACACTGGAGAGTATGTGCCAGACTTCTAGAAAGATGACACCGCCTGACAGGTCCGGGGGTGTTACCACTTGGGTCAAGTTGACACTTGAATGCAGAATCATTTGCACGGTTGAATTTTTCAGTCAGTGTTTATTTGAATTGCACCTAAAAATAACTTTGCTTAAAAAAGTGTCTTAATTCAAAGCTGTGTACAGATTTTATTCAAACACTGGTTTGTGCCAATGAAATTAGAAATTGCACTTGTATAAGGAATCTAAATATAGGGAATAATAATCAGTTATAAAAATAATATTAAACAAAAGATCAACAGGTAAAAGGGACTTTGGAACCTGGACATGTACAACAAATCTTTCCAAGCAAGGATTAATTGCACAGTACAGCAGAGAAAGATTATTTAAAATAAACCTGATAGAGAACCTAGAACCTAAGAACTGGGTGCAGGAGTAGGCAATTCAGCCTTTCGCACCTGCTCAACCATTCAATACGATCATCGCTGATCTCACCTCAGCTACATCTCCACATTCCTGCCCACTCCCCAGAACCCTTCATCTGGTTACCAATTAAAAACCTATCGATCTCCTCAAATTTGTTTAGTGTTCCGGCATCTACTGCACTCTGGGTAGAGCATTCCACAGAATCTTCGAGTGAAGTATTTCCTCATTTGTTTTAAATTTGCCACCCTTTAGCCTTAAAATATAACCTCTCATTCTAGAATATCCAACAAGGGGAAACAGCCACTCTACGTTTACCCTGTCAGCCCCCTTCAGCGTCTTTAACCCCTCAACCAGGCCTTCTCTTATTCTTTTAAACTCCAGCAAGTATAGGCCTAAACTGCTCAATCTCTCTTCATAAGACATGTCCTTCAAGCCTGGAATCAATCTAGTGAACCTTCTCTGAATCACCGCTAATGCACTTGCATTCTTCCTCAAGCAAGGGGACCAAAACAGTGTGCAGTACTCCAGATGCAATCTCACCAATGCCCTATACAGTTGTAACAACACTTCCCTACTGTTATACTCTATTCCAGCCGCAATGAATGCCAAAATTCCATTAACTTCCACACCTGCATACTAGCTTTCTGCAATTTGTGCACACGGACACCCAGATCCCTCTGCACCAAAGCATTTAGATAATAAGTTGCTTTTTATTCCTTTGACCAAAATGGATGCTGTCACACTTATCAATGATTAAATTCATCTGACAAATTATGGCCTAACCTATCCATAGCCATTTGCAAATTTCTCATTTCCTCATTGCAACTTACTTTCCCACCTATTTTAGTAAGATTTACAAATTTGGCTGTAGTACATTCTATCGCAGATTGTAAATAGTTGAGGCCCGAAGACCGAACCCTATAGCACACCACTAATTACAGCTTGCCAACCAGAAGACCCACTTATCCCTACTCTCTGCTTTCTGTTGGTTAGCCAATACAATATATTACCCCCAACCTTACCGGTGTATTAAACTTTTGTGTAGCACTTTATAAAATGCCTTCTGGCCTACATTTACAGTGCCCCATTGTCCACTTTGCTTGTTATATCATTGATGAACTCAACAAATTAGGCAAACACAATTTACCAGTCATAAAATCATGCTGACTTTGATGGATTGCTTTTGACTTTCCAAATGTATAGTTACTACTTCCTTAATAACGGATTTCAATAGTTTCTCAATGGCAGATGCTAAACCACCTGGTGTACAGTTTCCTACTTTCTGCCTTTCTCCCTTTTTGAATGTGGGGGGGGGGGGGGGCCTTCCAATCCACTGGAACCTTTCCAGAATCGAGAATTTTGGAATATTATAATCAATGTTTCCACTGGCTCTTTTTAAAATAAATTTAGAATACCCCCCAAAAAAAATTAAATTAAGGGCAATATTTCATTGCCAATCCACCTACTTGCACATCCTTGGGTTGTGGGGGTGAGACCCACGCAGACACGGGGAGGATGTGCAATCTCCACACAGACGGTGTCCCGGAGCTGGGGTCGAACCCGGGTCCTCGGCACCGTGAGGCAGCAGTGTTAACCACTACACCATCGTGCCACCCCATGCTGCCACTATCTCTTGCTGCCACTTCCCTTAATTTCCTAAGATGTAGACCACAGGGCCTTGAGGACCTGGCTGCTTTAATCCCAATAACCTGCTTAGTACTTTTTCCCGTAGTTCTGGCGATTGTTTAAGTTCCTTCTATTCAACAAACCTCTGCATCAACTGTTACTATTGGGATGTCCTCCACCATCCAAGGGAATAGATAGGATAGATGCGGGCAGGTTGTTTCCACTGGCGGGTGAAAGCAGAACTAGGGGGCATAACCTCAAAATAAGGGGAAGTAGATTTAGGACTGAGTTTAGGAGGAACTTCTTCACCCAAAGGGTTGTGAATCTATGGAATTCCTTGCCCAGTGAAGCAGTAGAGGCTCATTCATTAAATGTCTTTAAGATAAAGATAGATAGTTTTTTGAAGAATAAAGGGATTAAGGGTTATGGTGTTCGGGCCGGAAAGGGGAGCTGAGTCCACAAAAGATCAGCCATGATCTCATTGAATGGTGGAGCAGGCTCGAGGGGCCAGATGGCCTACTCCTGCTCCTAGTTCTTATGTTCTTATGACAACCGAGGCCAAATATTGACTTATGTCTCTGCCATTTCTGTGTTCCCCATGAACTCCCTAGTCCCATTCCCTAAGGGGCCATTGTTGATTTTAGCTTCTTTTATATCTACTTATAGAACTCTTTGCAATCAGTTTTTATATTTTGCACTACATTTCTTTCATAATTTTTTGCTCTTTTTTTAGGTTTCCCAATTCTGCAGCCTGCCACTGACCTTTGCAATATAGTATGTCTTAATTCTTGCCTTTGTTATCTTTTTTTTTTTAAATATGTTTATTAAGAATTTTTAACAGAATTTTCACCCCCCCCCCCGTAACAAAAAAGTAGTAAAAACTCGCATAGCAAGACATAAACATGGCAAATCAATATGGTACAGAACTTTGTACATTGGATTCCTCCCGTACATATCAGTTTTCCGGATCGTTTATGTTTTTCTTGCTCAGATGCCCCCCCGAAGAACCCCCCTTCCCTATCCCTTCCTCTTCGCCCCCCCCCCCCCCCAAGACAGAGATGTCCCCCCCTCCTCTCCCCCCCCCTAATCTAGGAACGGTTGCAACCGCCTGGAGAACCCCTGCACAGATCCTCCCTTTATGTTATCTTTAAGCTCCTTGCTTAGCCATGGATACATTCAACACCCCCCCCCAACCCCGAGTCTTGATGGGCCGAATGGCGTAATTGTGCTCCCATGTCTTCTGATCTTATATCTTTGACAATAACTTAGCAACACTGCCCTCAGTTCTTTCTTCCAGATCATTGTGTATTGTGAAAACTTGTGGTCCTAACACTGACCCGAGGCACACCACAAGTCACCGGCTGCCAGCCAGAAAAAGACACCCATATTCCCACCCACTGCTTTCTGCCAGTCGGACAATCCTCTATCCATGCGAGTAATCAACCCTTAACATCATGGGCTCTTAACCATATTTAACAGCTTCCTATAAGGCACCTTGTCAAAGGCCTTCTCGAAATCTAAATAAATCACATCCACTGGTTCTCCTTTGTCTAACTTCCTTGTTACATCCTCAACTTCCTTGTTACATCCTCAAAGAATTCGAACAGATTTTGTCAGACATGACCTCGCCTTGACGCTATCATGCACTTCCAAGTACTCCACAATCTCATCTTCAATGATGGACTCTAGTCTTACCAATGGCAAGTTAGGCTAACTGGCCTATAACTTCCTGTCTTCTGCCTCCCTCCTTTCTTAAACATTAGCCATTTTCCCTTCTTCTAGGGCCCTCCCTGCCTCCAGTGATTCCTGAAATATCACCACCATTGCCTCCACAATCTCCTCAGTTATGCCCTTCAGAACCCTGGGGTGTAGTCCATCCAGTCCAGGTGATTTATCCACCTTCAGACCCTTCTGTTTCCCCAGAACCTTCAGAACATTTTGTGACCGGTTCACTCTCTATAAACTCTTCCACCTAGTACCCCCATTACCCCTTCCACCAAGCACCCCCACCAATCCACGTGCCGTCCTCATTATCTAAGTTTATATTCAACAAATAAAGAAGTGAAGTGGAGTAATTCCAGTTTTAAAGCATTTTTGAAGCAAGTCAGATATTGTGCAATTAGTTTTGATTTGAACAGTCAGGATGCAGTCAGGATGCAAAATTGGCATTTTGCATCTCATTCAGAGGCAGACTATTTACAGCACTGTCAAATCCATTAATATATGAACCTACTCTAAAATACCATGTGTCCAAATGCCCATTCCATGTGATGGCTGTAAATATCCTTCAAATCACCCCCTTTATTCTTCTTCAAGCACAATGGGTAAATCATTGTGTTCTATTCTATCCCTTTGATGTCAAAGTGAAAAAACAATCAGACCAGTCAAATAAATTTCAAAATGTTTTATTTCAAATCTGTATTGATCATTACATAGCATTATTTTTAACACACTCTTGGAATATCTTTGAAAACTATACACATTATGTCACATTTATGGCCACCTGCAAGAACATCAGCTCTTGCATTGGATGATAGCCTCACAGATGAGATTTAGAGCACTTGCAAAGCTCTAATGCCAGGGTCTTGTGTCTACAAGTAGCAGACTAATTGATCAACTAAAAAGCCAACCTGCTCTGCTAACTAGGTGCAGGCACTCCCATCATGCTACTGTACATCCACACAAGAATTGCAGGTAGATACACAGAATTTGCAGGGCAGAAGGAGGCCATTCAGCCCATCGAGTCTGCACCGGCCCTTAGAAAGAGCACCCTACATAAGCCCACACCTCCACCCTATCCCAGTAACCTAGTAACCCAGCCTAACCTTTTTGGGCACCAAGGACAATTTAACATGGCCAATCCACCTAACGTGCACATCTTTGGACTGTGGGAGGAAACCGGAGCATCCGGAGGAAACCGACACAGATACAGGGAGAAAGTGCAAACTCCGCACAGACAGTGACCCAAACCGGGAATCAAACCTGGGACCCTGGAGCTGTGAAGTAACTGTGCTAACCATTGTGTTACCGTGCCCCCCCCCCCCCCCATCCCCCACTAAAGGGGACATTCTGATTATCTTGTGACTGCATTCTTCCCTCACGATTTGAGAGTGGGAGTTGAGAGTGGGAGGAACAATCTGTGTGGCCCCTCCTTCACTCAATTTTGTTCATGGCTCTAAAGAAGAACCTGCACAAGATGTTTTTCTTCGCTGGCTTCATGCACATGTTTGGTGAATAGGGTTTATTTCCCATAAAATGTCTTGGACATGAATCTGTGGAGAAAAGGGGAAAATATTGTTAACTAAATATTTTCAATTAAGTGAATTTTGATTATCCATGTAAAAAAATGAGAAAATCTCTATTTCAACGACAGCAAATTACTCGGCACAGAATTGTATGCAAGATTTACACGATCTTACTAATGAATTGCAAATTGTAGAGGAAGAATTTATAAATAGTGTCATGGGTATATTAAAGAAGATACACTTACCAGAAATACTTGGGGTCAGAGTAGATGTTAGCTACCGTGTGTATAGATCAAACCTCGGTTGTCTTTTCTCCGGCTACACGGCTGTGTATAGCACTTATTAGGATATCAAATGCATTTTCCAGTCCTCTGCATTTGAAAAAATGATTTTCACTACAATTACAGACTTCTCGTCGCCCTCTGCCATTAGCATCAATTTTCTGGCAAGAAATGTACCTTTTCATTAAAATATACTCACCTCAACATAATTCATAAACCAATAAACCAAAAATAAGGACCCAAGTGGCCATGGATCCTATAGTCACACATTTCTCTCCTTTGTTGCCTGGGTGCACTACATATGCCAGCTGACACTTCTGCTGCTTAGGCAATAGATTTTAAGTTTTGAGTACTGTACAGGGTAATTGTCAAGTGATAGTTTAAATGACAACACAGAACAAGTTAGTGTCCTGGGTCAAATTACACTTCGTTAAATATGTAGTAACAAAATGCATTACGATTCACAGTCAGAGAAGTGAATCGCTTTTCCCCTTCAATTGCACCATGACGGTGTACTTTTCCCCTTCAATTGCACCATGAAGGTATACTTTTCCCCTTCAATTGCACCATGAAGGTATACTTTTCCCCTTCAATTGCACCATGAAGGTATACTTTTCCCTTTCAATTGCACCATGAAGGTATACTTTTCCCCTTCAATTGCACCATGACGGTGTACTTTTCCCTTTCAATTGCACTGTGAAGGTCTGCACTCATGTGAAAATCAATGTCATGAGTTAGTGAACCTCTAATACTTCACAAATGGTCAATTTGCATTTGGAGCCAAAAACAAATCAGATTTGGGTGATGGGGAGCAGAAAGAAGAAAAAGGGTAGAGAATGCACAGGAGTGAGCAACAGAATCAGAGTTAGATAGGCGACAAAGACTAGAGGTTACAGCCAAACCTAATCCTGTGTACACACCCACAAAACACCCATCAATCCTACACTTTCTGCTGTTTATTTTTATCCCTTCCTAGCCATGGGAGCAGTGTTTCTGCTGCTCTTCCAACAGAGATTAACTGATAGGATCTCGCAAATCTCCATGTCTGGGTATGAGCACTTCTCCACTGAACGACAACCACAGAAACAGGGTTTCTGGTAATAACACACAGATAGGAACAGAAAATGCTGGGAATGCTCAAATGACTATAAACATTAAGCTGCTTTCTTTCTCCACAGATGCTGCCAGACCCGCTGAGAATTTCCAGCATTTTTAGTTTTTATTTCCGATTACTAGCATCTGCAGTATCACATGTTGTTAACTTTTTCATTTTTATATAAACGCAAGTATTTTTTTGCTAAACTGTTACTTGGTACTACAGAATGTCAACACAGTACCTTATATTCAACTCTTGGTTCCCCATGACCGCTAGGCTTTCCACCTTTTAAAACATGAAGCCGTCTGCTCAGTTGCTGCACAAGATGTTCCCTATTTTTAATTTCTGTAAATTGAAATACCCGCTTGCTTTTAACGCCAACAATAATTGGATTGGGGAGGAGACTAGTGTCCTCCATCTTCTCCACAGTAACCACCTGTCAATGTAAAACAAACAATATTTATTGAAGAATTGTGTTGTCAAGGACTGCTTGTGGCGAATCTGCCACAAAGAAATCCCAAAGGAATCAACAAATCAATATTTAATTCCAACATTCTCCAACTGCTTCAAATATTCTTGTGTGTGCTTCAACCAAACACACCCTCTTTCACCAGTAAACTAGAGGGTGTGGTGGTGGAGGAAGCAAAGCAACAATTTTGGCACACATTGCAACTCGGTCATGAAGCAACTTCAAACGAGGTCAGAAGGAAATCATTTTTTTTGGTTTCTTAATAATAGAGCAACAAGTGTTCTTCAAACAAGGTCAGATGGGAATAATGTTTTTTTTGTTTATTAATGCACAGACCTGAAGTGGGGCACATTCCCTGGATAGCTGTGTAAATAACAAATTAAAAATAAAACCAACTTGTAACTGATACTAGCCAATATCAGTACCAGGCAGGGGGAACTCCAAAACAGGTTTTCTGGACTACAAAGCAAAGCAGGAACTCTTTGCCAGTACCGGGTCATTTGCAGAGGGTCCATTTCAGTGGGCCACAACAGCCATTCTCGCACAGCAAAGTGGAAGTCTTAAGATCTTTACAGAACGAGAGAAAACAAAAGATTCCTTTTCCAAATAACTTTTTTTGACAAGGAAGATAAAAGCAGTTTTCTATATTGATAAATTATTCAGGAATCTTAAAACATGTTTACTTAAATAATATTTTTTAGATAAAAGGTACAAATGTTTTCTGGACTATGCAGCTTTAAAAAATTCAACCCAGAGCTGACCAAAGCAAAACATTTAGGGTCTCAGTGCTAGGGTCCAGTACCTCTTGGAGTGGAATAATTACATAGCAGCTACATTCCTTCTTGCTGGCAAAGCAGATGTAATTTTCTGAGATATACAACTTCCCTGCAGTTTGGCATTGGTCATATGGCGTCCACAGGAAACAGTCCACTATCACAGTCAGCTTCTCTGCGTGTGGGAGCCTAAAACAAGCCCGGAAATACTCATTCCGCATCCTAGCTTCAAGATCCCTATAGTAAAATGAACAGAAAGCACAGTTACACATCATAACTGGAAAGCTCTGCGTGTTGGGATGCATAAAGTAGTTATGTACATAATATTATGTACAACCTCCGACCACTAGGTGGCAGTGTTAATCCACCACGTGACTCTGGTTCTGGGAGTTGGGAGTAGTTTGTGTTAGGAGACAGACTTATTTTGTAGTAGCTCTACAACAGTTAATTAGTGTTGGTAGTTCATTATTTTATTTATCTTAGTTATCTTAATTACAGTTAATCACATGGGTGACTGTGTGGAGTTTGCACTGTGTCCCCATGTTTGCATGGGTTTACTCCGGGTGCACCAGCTTCGTCCCACAGTGCAAAGATATGCAGGTTAGGTGGATTGACCATGCTAAATTGCCCCATAGGTGTCCAAACGTTAGATCGGATTACAGGGATAGGGCAGGAGAGTGGGCCTAGGTGGGGTGCTCTCGAGGGTTGGTGCAGACTCGATGGGCCAAATGGCCTCCTTCTGCACTGGAGGGATTCTATGACTTGCTCAGCAAGGGGCACAATATAGCGATCAAGAGGAGACCCTAGTTGAAATGTCTCGTTTCCCCAGAAATGCTGTGTCCATTCTACCCAATCACACCACACCCACCCTCATGCCCTAGCTCACAGCAGCTAACAGATCTAGGGAAAATAGGAGGGCAGGTCGAAAGATTAGTCTTGGGAACTTCCCGCTCTACGTGCTTCCAAAAAACAGCAGAAAGATTTCCACAGCTCAGAAGAAGTTAACCAAGGCTTTTAATGATAACTGAAATAGTTTTGTAAGTTATGCAGAGCCAAGTGCATTAATAATGTAAATTAGGGACACTAAAAGGATTTCAGTTAAGTGTTCTTGTTTTCCTGATGGTCATTGCTATGTACTGTAAAACTAAATATTCTGGTATCTCCTGAAGAATTATTCCTTTCAATTGCCTCATCTGGAATTATGCCCAGGGTCTCCCCACAATTCACAGCTCACCTCTTCCTGAATGTTGAGAACAAAATCACCCCCAACTTTCTGAATATTGACACTCATGGTTGAGGATAAACAACCCCCCCAGCCAACTGTGCTCAATGATGGTGGTCAACGTGCAAAATGGAGCAGGGGGTGGGGCCCTACACTCTTAGAAGTGATTAAGCAAATAATTGGCATTTTTAAAATCAAATGATCTGTTGGGCTGCTAGTGGTCACATCCTTGGAACGTAGGTCTCCTTTCAGGACAGTACCAGTCATTCCGTTGGGTAGCCTATGTCAATTATCATTCTCAGCTTTTGAGCAATGGAGAGCAGCAGGAGCTCTTCATCCATGGGATAGATCCATACAAGCATTCAACTCTGGGGATAAAGCAGTTTCCTTGCTGCTATGGATGTTGATTAGAGAGACCACACTTTACAAAAACCATTTTACTCACCCATTGCCACCTCACCTTGGCATACGTGTCCTGCCACTGAAGCTGTAAACAGCCTTGATACATTGGATGATGACCCCCCAGTCTGCAATTTGCAAGACGCAGCTTGCATCATTTACAAGTTATTTGTGGCTGCCAACCATTTGTACAGGTTTAATTCTATATCCCAACTTGCACTATAACAAGTATTAGCAGATGGACAATGAGAGGCAAGGTGTCACAGACCACTTTCAACCAACTTGCACATCATTAAGATCAAAAGGTTGGGAATAACAAAGTCATATAGCTGTATAATTAAATAACATTTAAACTCTGTATGGCCAATTTTATACCAGGTGAAGCTCAAATACTAGATTAATTCAGTATTTAAGAATATCCCATAAGACATAGGAGCAGAATTAGGCTACTCGGCCAATCGAGCCTGCTCCGCCATTCAATCATGGTAAATATTGTTTCATCCCCATTTTCCTGCTTTCTCCCCATAACCCCTGGTCCCCTTATTAAATCAAGAACCTATCTATTTCAGTCTTAATAACACTCAAGTGATTTGGCCTCTACAGCAAAGAGTTCCACAGATTCATCACCCTCTGGCTGACCCACATCATCTAGGTTTTACAGGATTGTTACATTAGATTGAGATTGTGCCCTCTGATTCTAGTTTTTCCTACAAGTGGAAACATCCTCCCTACGTCCACTCTACCAGGCCTCATAGTATCCCATCAGTTTCAATAAGATTCCCCCCTCATCCTTCTAAATTCCAATGGGTACATACCCAGAATCCTCAACCATTCCTCATATGACAAGCTCTTCATTCCAAGGATCATTCTTGTGTACCTCCTCGGGATCCTTTCCAAGGCCAGCAGATCCTTCCTTAGATACGGGGCCCAAAACTGCTCAAAATACTCCAAATGGGGTCTGACCAGAGCCTTATACAGTCACAGAAGTACATCCCTAGTCTTGTATTCTAGCCCTCTTGACATGAATGCTAAAATTGGGGCAGCACTGCTGCCTCATGGCACCGAGGTCCCAGATTCGATCCCGGCCCTGGGTCACTGTCCGTGTGGAGTTTGCACATTCTCCCCGTGTTAGCGTGGGTTTCACCCCCACAAGCCAAAGATGTGCAGGTTAGGTGGATTGGCCACGCTAAATTGTCCCTTAATTAGAAAGAAATTAATTGGGTACTCAAATTTTTTTTTTTTAATAAATGCTAACATTGCATTTGCCTTCCTAACTGCCGAATGAACCTACATGTCAACCTTAAGAGAATCTTGAAAAAGACTCATGACTGTCTCACTTGCACAGCAAGAGACACTATACTGGAAATAAAGATTTTGTCTCAATGTGTGCAAATATGTAAAAATGATTCAAATAGAAGTTTAAAAATAAGAGACAAGGGGGGCACAGAAAATGGTTATACCTTAAGCAATTGAAACAAAATAGTGTTAAGACGATTTAGTAAAAAAATGTGCTCGGTTTTCCAACGCTAGCTAGAATTTTCTTACTTCTTTGTGATTTGAGTAGGATTTTGCAGAGATGGGTCCAATTCAAATGCCTCGTTGTCCAGCAACCTTCGAACAGTCACATCTGCCAACAGTTCCATAAGCCTGAATGTTTCATCGATGTTAAGGAACATGGAGAAGTCACGTTCTTTGCTTTGCGTGGTCACTCTAATTATTTCTGTGATAAGAGTATTCGATGTTCTTTCTAGTTTTTTCACATCAGCCCAGGGGATAATGAGTTTCACTAAAATAAGAAAATAGAAAATTCAGCAATGCAGGCTACAAGGTACCTTTAAAGCAAAAAAGAATAAAAAGGTGTCACAGTACCTGCTATCTACTATGGTAGATTAAAAATGACTGATGCTTTTTGCAGATTTTTGCCCAACAATACTTCATTACTTGAAGTCTCAACGTTTGCCTTATGATTAAAAAAATGAAGAATACATCCCATGTTTTTAAATGAGCACTAGAATCTGCAGTACACTTTCCTCTTATATCATGAAGGAAGGCTAATACAGTTCATCTACCTGATATCAATATGGAGTTTAAAAGCTTCACTGCATAATAAAACCACGGGCACAAACGTCTATCCAATCACCGTGCTTTTGCTGCAGCGCTCTCCTAATCAGTCTTCTAGATATCGCTTGCCATAAATTTTAGCGCACGTAAAAACATAATATCACCAGTCTTCATTGACCTATATTGATCACAGAAACTTGTAACATGGAGGAGGGTGACCATTTGGCCCATTGTACCCATGCTCGCTCTTAAAATTTCATCCCATAACCCTGTAACCCTACACATCCCTCATTCGCAAGTATCTGCCAAACTTACTTAGAATTCAGAGCGGTGCTTGCAAACATTTGTGGGCCAAAAGCTTGAAGTTAGAATTCTAATCCTTATTAAATCCTTCCACGTACTCTCCCCTTTATAGATATGTAATCTGCTCCAGGATTAAACCATCCCAAGATAGAACCACTCCCATTTCTCTGACTGCAGCCTCTTGTGCATCTGCTCAAACTTTCAACTCCTCACAAGCCAACACGCCTTCAGTCACCCAAGTTCCATTCTTGAAATCACTTCCCCCAAACCCTTCCTCCAAAAAGATCTCCCTACTACTTAAGAAACACCTTTAGACTGAAGTTTTGGCTGCCACTTCCTTTGGCCATCAAGAGGGAGTGCTACACCAGTGTGTCAGCCTATATTATGTGTCATAGAATCATAGAATTTACAGTGCAGAAGGAGGCCATTCGGCCCATCGAGTCTGCACCGGCTCTTGGAAAGAGCACCCTACCCAAGGTCCACACCGCCACCCTATCCCCATAACCCAGTAACCCCACCCTACACTAAGGGCAATTTTGGACACTATGGGCAATTTAGCATGGCCAATCCACCTAACCCGCACATCTTTGGACTGTGGGAGGAAACCGGAGCACCCGGAGGAAACCCACGCACACACGGGGAGGATGTGCAGACTCCGCACAGACAGTGACCCAAGCCGGAATCGAACCTGGGACCCTGGAGCTGTGAAGCATTTGTGCTATCCACAATGCTACCGTGCTGTCAAGTCTGCAGTGGGAATGTAACCTGTAGCAGTCCAGCTCTCAAGCACCAGGGCTATTAACTGAAGCAAAATGGCACTCAAACAGGACTGCAACATGGTTTGTCAGAAGCTTATTGATTGGAAAAGGCACTAATCCACACAAAAACAAAATCCAACATCTTGCCACTTGGTTACCCTATCTGTCCACTGTATGCATTTTGTAATGACAAGCTGTAAACAAAAGATTTGTGTCATTGTATAGAAAGAGGGATATAGAAAAGAACACTTCAAGGCTTTGTAAAAAGGGGTTAACGCAATCAATAAAAGAGAAACCTCAATTTACTCCAAAATCTAACTTTCTAACAAGAAAAAAAAATCTTACCACCCAATAGGGAACGCAAAATGTCAAAAATCTCCCAGAGAATGTAAAATGTACAAGTGGCTGAGTGAGTAAATACCTTCCACTCTTTCAGGAACAGATTCATAGTCCTAATGATAAATGGGTACAGAACAGCGATTCCAATGCTATAAACCTATGAGCAGGATTCTCCAGCCGCGCCTGCCCGGCGACCAGAGAATCCCGCCCGATGGCAATGGGCCTTCCCACTGTCCACATCCCACCTGTGGCGATCTTGCAGCGGGCAGGGTGGAAGCAGACACCATGGGTAGAATTCTTCATCCCGCTGGCAGCAGTATTTTCTATCCTGCCAGCCGGCCAATGGGATTTCCTATTGTGGGCAGCCCCACGGCGTCAGGAAATCCCCAGCTGTGGGTTCGCTGCCGGCGTAATGGAGAAACCTGACAGCGGAGAATCCAGCTTCATATCTGAGAATCTTTCCGATATTTGAGAAAGAGCGAAAAAGAGAGAGGGATGGGGAGTGATAGAGTAGCAAGCATGTAGGAAGAAAATATCCCCTACACACCAATTTGCAGTGAATATTTCAGGATTATATCCATCTATGGAATCTTGCATAGCTTTAACCAGTGTGAAATTAAAAGGATATTCCAGCCAATGTTTGTACAATACTAGGAAATTAAATACAAAGTAAGAAGAGGAAATGTCCATTTTTCTCTCCCCCCCCCTATATACAAAGCATAGAATTCAAGTTGTCAAACATGTTTACAGCGGAGTTAAACACGTTCCCACAAACTGGAATACAAATTGTCCTGGCTCCCGACCAGTATTCCAGAATCCTGTTACAAACAGTAGTGTGTCAATGTCTGTCTCTCCTCACAGTCTGTTATTCCAAGTTATTTCCTGTAATGGGTATTAAATAAGTATCACACAGTGTAAATATCTCCCGATATGAAGGAGAGCAGTTGGAGCGAATGCACACACCAGGTTAAAACTTCTCACATACAGAAATTCAACTGTAGCTCACAAATAAGTTTCTTCACCATCTGTTGAAAGGAATAATAATAATAATAATAGCTTATTGTCACAAGTAGGCTTCAATGAAGTTACTGTGAAAAGCCCCTAGTCGCCACATTCTGGCGCCTGTTCGGGGAGGCCGGTACAGGAATTGAACCCATGCTGCTGGCCTTGTTCTGCATTACAAGCCAGTTGTTTAGCCCGCTGTGCTAAACCAGCCCCAGAACAATGATTGGATCAAATGAGGTGTCAAGGTGGGTGAGTGGAGTAATGAGAAAGGACAAAAAAAAAGTCATGAACCAGGACATCGCAGGGGTCAGTGAAGATTGTGGGAGCATCTCAGAAAGTAACTGAGGAGAGACTGAAATAGTATGTATAGTCATCTGTCAGAGAGAAAGGAAATGTGGTGAGGCGAATAAGGAAGATGGGACTTCCAGAGATGCAGAAGGGGAGGAAGGCCCAAGATCAGATGGAAAGATGCGGTGGTGAGAAACAAACTCAACGTAGTGAGATTGGAAGAAGAATGGGTGACTGATCAACCAACACTGCGCAGCACTAAATATAAATGAGAGAAGCTGAAAGAATCATAGAATACCTCCTACAGTGCAGGAAGTCATTTGGCCCATCGAGTCTCTGAACGAGCACCCTACCCAGGCCCACTCCCCTGCCCCATCCCTGTAACCCCACCTGAGCTGTGGACACCAAGGGACAATTTAGCATGGCCAATCCATCAAATCTGCACATTTTTGTACTGTGGGAAGAAACCAGAGCACCTGGAGGAAACCCACGCAGACACGGGGAGAAAGTGCAAACTTCACACAGACCGCCACCCAAGGCACTAATTCAACCTGGGTCTCTGGTGCTGTGAGGCAGCAGTGCTAACCACTGTGCAACGAAATAGAGAGTATGTTTCCACTTATAGAATAAAAAAGTTTGTGGTCACAAATACAAGAGTTATTAATACATCCAATAAGAGACAAGCATGGTCAGGACGAAGAACTTGGATGTGATTATGGCATACAGTTTAAGAATCTTTCTTTTTTTTTTAAATATAAATTTAGAGTACCCAATTCATTTTTTCCAATTAAGGGGCAATTTAGCATAGCCAATCCACCTAGCTTGCACATTTTTGGGTTGTGGGGGCAAAACCCACGCAAACAAGGGGAGAACGTGCAAACTCCACACGGACAGTGACCCAGAGCCGGGATCGAACCTGGAACCTGCTAACCCACTGCGCCACCGTGCTGCCCATTTAAGAATCCTTCTAAAATAAACTATCCCAGTTCATGGGAGGAAAAAGGAGTAGAAAGATATGCTGGTGTGAAGCATAAACTGCACAGGCCAGCTGGGCCAAGTGACCTGTTCCTGTGTAACTACTCTATGAAAGTAAACTTTTTTCCAATTTCCCTTTCTGAAAATATCCAGCCCCAACTTCTGCTCCAGTAAATTAAATATATCTAATTTATGTGGAAGGAAAGATATTTACTTGGGTGAAACAGAATCTGAGAACAATAACTTCTCCTTTAACTGGGTCACAAGAAATAAAATGTCATTAAAATTTTCCCAATTAGATTAAACATCATGTGGCCAGCACAAGATTGACATTTGGCAACACTGTTGCTAAATAATCTCCTTCTAAAAGGGGAAGTTTTCTGGCTGCCATTTCACCATGCTCACCATAATGTTACTTTTCATGATTTATAATTGTACCAAGATCTCAGATGCACTTAATTTTGAATATTATGACTTAAAAAGTTCAGGATATTGGAGATGTAATGACATTACTTTAGAATTCAGGCACCAGGCAACTGGAGCAATCATTACCCAACCTTCCTGGCCCTCAAAATAAAACTAAAATCAGCAGTTCATTTTTTCTACCGATATGTTCAACTAAGGAAACTGCTCAAATCAGGGGCGTCATTCTCCGCTGGCGGGAGTCTCCGTTTTGCCGGCGCCCGGGGGTTTCCCAATGGCATGGGGCTGCCCCAAAATGGGAAACCCCATTGACCGGCCGGTGTAATGGAGCATCCCGCCGGCAGGTCGGGGCAGAAATGTGGCGAGGTGGGATGGAGAATTTCGCTCAAGGTTCCTCATAATCTCACTCTCCATTACATTAATGCACACACACACACAAGAAAACCGCTTTGAGGTATATCACAGGGCAAGTGTGCAGTACTTGCTCCCTCATCCAATGTGGGTCAAGGTACAAATCTAGACACATGGCCTGAGAATCGGCGGGGGGACACACGAGAATCGCGCCACGCCGCTCCGACACTGGCCCACCGATTCTCCAGCGCCGATTCTCAGGCACCTGCGGGTATCGCGCCGCGCTGGTCGGGGCCGTCAAAAGCGATTTGCCACGCCTCGATGGACTGAGTGCCCGCCGAGTTCGGCTGAGTCCCGCTGGCGTGGGTTACGTATGGCCCCACACGGCGGGACCTCAGTTCTGGCTGCAGGGAGCGTCTTGGTGGGGGGTAGGGGGGCCTCCACTGTGGCCTGGCCTACGATCAGGGCGGCTAGTTCCATGGGGGGGGGGGGGGGGGCTATGTTCCTCCGCGCCGGGCCCCTGTACGGCTCCGCCATATTGCCCGGGGGCCGGGGTGGAGAAGGGAACCCACGCGCTAGAGCAGACTCGAATCGGCAGTGGCGCGCGTGCGTGGAACCGTGCTGGGCATGGGGTGCCGGCTTTCGAGCGGCAGGGCAGTAGACACTACTCCGGCGCCATACTAGCCCCCTAGGAAGGGGTGGATATCTGGACCTGGAGGCACATTGACGCCGGAGTGGCTCGCGCTGCTTTTGACGCCGGCGTCAGAACTTGGCCACGGGATCGGAAAATCCTGGCCACGATATTTGCTGACTGCTAATGTCATCTCGGTTTTTGAGGTAGATAAATGAATGTGGAAATAATAATTTAAGCTTGCTACCAATGTAACTTTACAAATTGATGTATCAGAAGTCAAAATACTAGGGGTGGTGCAGTGGTTAGCACTGCTGGCTCACGGTGCCAGGACCCAGGTTTGAGCACATCCGTGTGGAGTGTGCAGTTTCTCCTGTATCTGCGTGGGTATCACTCCCACAACCCAAAGATGTGCAGGGTAGGTGGATTGGCCAGACTAAATTGCCCCTTATTGAAAAAAATGATTGGGCACTCTAAAAAATTTTAAAAGTCAAAATACTAAACATGAAACATTTCTAGAATTGTAAAAATAGCTTTTCTACAATTGACTTATTTAGTTTACATCATTCCTCCATTCTCACCTTCCTTGCCCAATAGGAAAGAATAGAAGCAGAGATGGTTGATGCTAAGGTAAATCCAGCCTTGACGGGGAACCCGCCCCTTCCAGCAACAGCATGAATAATAAGTCACCAATTTTTCCAAGTCTGGGAAATTAAATCTGGTCTCAAACTTTACTAGAGCCTCCCGAAACTTCTCAGGATCTTCTTCCTGTTCTGCCAATTTGCTCCTGGTTTCTTCAGCTATGAGCCCCTGATTAAAACAGATTTAAAAACTTGAAAAAAAGATATGGGTAAATTCACAAAGGAAAAAAAAGGTTACATTTTCCACTTTGTTCCCATTTTGGCACTCGTACTTTTAGTACTGAACAATGTATTTTTCTGATTTAACGAAATGAAGCTATATTTTTAAAATGCTTTTAGAGGCTTTAACAAAGTGAAGCTATACTTAGAAACAAATTACATTCTCAAGCATTGGTCATTTTGATCAGGTAGCCACATAAACAATACATACTATTGATGAGTATAACATATGCTTACATCACTGTCCCAGGACTTCACAAATGCTTAATTTAGCAAAAGCTATGGAATACAAATAAGGCTTTTGTTGGTGAATTGTGATTTGTAAAAATTTGAATCAATTATAATTATTCGATCTAAATCAGGACATCAACGGGTCCGCTAAGGGTGCAATTGAATAAACGTGCTAAGAACTCAGTGGATACAACAGCACCAGATTTGACAAAGTGACGTCTTCAAGAATCATAGAATTCCTACAGCGCAGAAGGAGGCCATTTGGCCCATCGAGTCAGCACCAACCCTCCGAAAGAGCACCCCACCTAGGCCCACTCCCCACCCTATCCCTGTAACCCCACCTACACTTTGGACACCAAGGGGCAATTTTAGCATTGACAATCCACCTAACCTGCACATCTTTGGACTGTGAGAGGAAACCAGAGCACCCGGAGGAACCCCACACAGACATGGGGAGAAAGTGCAAACTCCACCCAACGCCGGAATTGAACCCGGTGCTGTGAGGCAGCAGTGCTAACCACTGGGCCACCATGCCGCCCATTTGTTAAAGTTTCTATTCATACTCATTAGTACAAGCCCCCAAATCTTCATGAAAGTAATTAGCTCAATGAAGCAATGGAATTGATTCATGACTGGGAAAGAGCATCACAAAGAGGGTGAATCGATCTTTGAATCGACTTTAAAAGATTGTGGGTTTTCAAACATAAAGCAGTTGTAGGTGTAACTTTAGCACTATTAAATTTGCTTCCACCCAGGATTATGCTGTTACAGAGTGGAACTTGAAGCCCTTGCTGTTTTAGTTGCAAGTCTTGATCAAAAGCAGCAAAAAAGAAGTTTATTTCTGAACTACACAGACAGCAACTTGGCAATCTGTTCTAACTTTCTCGGTGTTCAATCACAAATTAAGATGACTGATTCACTTGTGACAGTGGAAATACATTGCGAATATGAACCTTCACTTGCCAGCAGGCGCAGATTCAAGACGGCCATTAGTTCCTTCCAAAAAGGCAATGTGTAGAATAAAATGTTGTGCATTTGCAGCATCCTGCTTTGCCCCCAACAGTTTCCAATTAACCGTAGCATTCTTACAGCGCAGGGCGACATGGTGACGCAGTGGTCAGCACTGCTGCCTCATGACGCCGAGGACCCAGGTTCGATGCCAGCCCACTGTCTGTGGAGATTGCACCTTTTCCCAGTGTCTGCATGGGTCTCACCCCACAACCCCAAAGATGTGAAGGGCAGGTGGATTGGCTATGCTAAAATTGTCTCTTACCTTAATTAGAAAAATAAAAAATCCTTTTAGCACAGGAGGTGGCCATTTGGTCCATCAAGTCTGCACTGACCCTCTGAAAGAGCACCCTACCTAGGCCCACTTTCCCCTCCCCCCCGCAAATCTGCATCGCCCCATAAACCTTAGTTACACATCCATGTGATGTGTAGATTGTGGGTCTATCACAGCAGAAGATCCAACACTGTTTTATGCAACTAGATGAACTGCTGTACATATTCAGCTGTGGGTCGACACTATATTGATCTGACTAATGACCTTGTAGTAGCCTGACCAGACTTACTAGCTACCGCATGGTGTTTGTGCCTGTTAGCTCGTGGACTCTGACTGTCTCAGTAGCTGCGTCCCGAGAGAGCGGGAAACCTAGTGCCCTCTGGCTTTAGTGTTAGTGTCCTGTCTGGTGATTAGCTGTGCTGTATGCTTACTGGTCATCCTGTGTGTCAATCACTGACTGTCTGCCTCTCATTATATACATGAGTGGATATTATGACATCACCCCCCTTTTTTTTTTTGAGTTAAATAAATACTGAGGTGTGTGTCCTGACTGTATACAAACAGTGATTGAATAAACGTATATACATGGGAAGGTGTCGATAGTGCAGATACATGGCAAACGAAGCAATATTTACAAGAGTTAAGTCGATGGATTCAGTCACAAAAATTTACAAAAGTTAAGTCTACAGATTCAGTCTTTGTGGTGGGCGCCGAATTCTTGTCAATCGCCGCAGAGGTGGATCAGGAGCCGCCTGCACATGGAGAGGTGGGATTCGCTGCCATTGCGGTGGTCGCGTGGGCCGGCAGGATCGCTGGCAGATCGGTGGCCTCGTGGGTACGTCCGGAGGAAGCATGATAGCCAGCGGAGGACTGCGGTCAGGTGGTGGGCGTGGAACTCTTCGCAATGCCCGCCTGTTGCGACGTAGCAGGGAGCCATCAGCCATGCGAACAATGAAAGACCTCGGGGCAACTTGTTTGACAACAACAACTGTGGCTGACCAACCGCCCTCAGGCAACTGAACGCGAACATGATCGGCTGGAGCCAGCTCAGGTAAATCCGTGGCATGAGCATCATATGTGGCCTTCTGTTGGGCCTTGGACTGCTGCACCTTTTGCTGTACCGTGAGGTGGTCAAGGTCTGGAAAATGGACGGCTGGAAATGTGGTCCTCCGAGTGCGATTCATGAGCATCTGCGCTGGGGACAACCCAGTGGACAGTGGGGTTGCCCTGTATGCCAGCATTGCCAGGTTGAAGTCGGAGCCTGAGTCTGCAGCTTTGCACATGCAACCGCTTGACAATATGGACCCCTTTCTCAGCCTTCCCGTTTGATTCCAGGTAGTGGGGACTGGAGGTAACGTGACGGAAGTTGTAGGACTGTGCAAAATCAGACCATTCTTGGCTGTAAAAGCATGGACAGTTGTCGCTCATTACCGTGAACGGTATCCCGTGCCTGGCGAACGTTTCTTTGCAGGCTTTGGTGACCGCCTTCGACGTGAGGTCGGACAGTTTCACCACTTCTGGGTAACTGGAGAAGTAGTCGACCAGGAGTACGTAGTCACGCCCCTTGGCGTGAAAAAGGTCTACACCTGCTTTGGACCACGGAGAAGTCACGATCTCGTGCTGTTGCAGTGTTTCCTTGGGTTGAGCCGGTTGAAACTTCTGACAGGTGGGGCAGTTGAGGACCATGTTGGCAATATCCTTGTTAATGCCCAGCCAGTAAACCGCCTCCCGAGCTCTGCGAGGGCATTTCTCGACTCCAAGGTGACCCTCATGGAGTTGACCCAGCAGCACCATAGCCTGCATGCTTTGAGGAATAACGATCCTGTCGCGTTTCAGAAGGATTCCCTCCACAACCGTCAGCTCATCTTAAACATTAAAGGATTGGGGACATTGTCCCTTCTGCCAGCCATTCTGCCAGCCATGGGTAAGGTGCTGCATCACACACTGCAGTAAAGGATCCTTGGCCGTTTCCTCACGAATTTGGACCACCCGTTCGTCAGATGCTGGGAGGTTGGTGGCACAAAATTGCACTTGCGCTTCTATGTGGCAGATGAAGTCACCTTGTTCACACGGTGTGATGATGGACCAGGATAGGGCATCTGCAATGATCAGCTCTTTGCCTGGCGTGTAGACAAGTTCGAAGTCATAGCGGCGGAGTCGAAGAAGAATTTGCTGTAACCGAGGTGTCATGTCATTTAAATCTTTCTGGATTATGTGGACTAGAGGCCTGTGGTCCGTTTCCACCATGAATTTCGGCAGGCCTTAAATTTAGTCATGAAACTTGACTATTCCTGTCAGGAGACCCAGACACGCCTTTTCGATCTGGGTATACCGTTGCTCAGTGGGCATCATGGCCCTGGAGGCATATGCCACTGGAGCCCAGGACGAGGAGTCATCTCACTGGAGGAGAACCGCCCTAATGCCGTCCTGGCTTGCATTAGATGATATCTTGGTTTCTTTGGTTGGGTCGAAGAACGCTAGAACTGGGGCTGTGGTGAGCTTTGCCTTCAGTTCACGCCATTCCACTTCTTGTGGGCAGCCACTGGAATTCTGTTGACTTCTTGACGAGATGGCGGAGGGCAGTGGTGTGGGATGCCATATTGGGAATGAATTTCCTGAGAATGTTGACCATCCCGAGGAAGCGGAGGACCGCCTTCTTGTCCTCCGGGGTCTTCATGGCATTGATCACCAAGACCTTGTGTGTCTGACCGCACACCCTGCCGTGAGATGTGGTTATATCAGATTGACCAAATGAACACTTGGCCCTGTTGGGCTGGAGACCATGTTCATGAATTCGCTGGAAGACCTGCTTGAGGCAAGCGATGTGTTCCTGGGGCGTTGTGGACCAGATAATCACGACGTCCACGTATACTCGTACCCCTTCGATGCCCTCCATCATCTGCTCCATGATGCGATGAAACACTTCCGAGGCAGATATACTACCGAAAGGCATGTGGTTGTAACAGTAGCGGCCGAATGGGGTGTTGAACGTGCACAGCTTACGACTGGACGCGTCCAGCTGTATTTGCAAAAAACCCCAGGAGGCGTCTAACTTAGTGAAGAATTTGGCATGAGCCATCTCACTGGTTAACTCTTCACGCTTCGGGATCGGGTAGTGCTCCCGCATGATGTTGCGGTTTATATCCTTGGGATCAATGCAAATGCGGAGCTCCCCTGATGGCTTCTTTATGCAGACCATGGAGCTGACCCAGTCTGTTGGCTTTGAGATGATGCTCTGGTCGTGGAGGTCCTGTAGTTGCTTTTTCAGACGATCCTGGAGGGGTGCCGGCACCCACCGTGGTGCATGGATTACAGAGGTGGTGTTTGGCTTGAGTAGTATTTTGTACGGGAGCATGCCCACTCCATCGAATACAGTGTGGTACTGCGTGATAATGTTGTCAATGTCGGCTTGCAAATTTCCATCGGGCGAGGCCGTCGCCGGTGACGATGACATGGTATGGACTCGCTGAAACAGGTTCAGGAGCTTGCAGGCGCAAGCACCGAGCAGGGACGCCCTGTCAGGCCTGACTATTTCAAATCGTAACGTTGCCTTGATCGCCTTGTTGGATACCCCTAGTTGACACGAGCCACTGGCAGCTGTGGCATTGCCATTGTAATCAAGGAGCTGGCAGGCCGGTGGAAGAATGCTTGGTCGGGCCCGGATGGTGTCGAGGTCGGATTGTGAGATGAGGTTCACAGACGCGCTGGTGTCTGGCTTAAATCAGATGCGAGCCTTGTTAACTGTGAGGACAGCACACCACTCGTCGGCGGGATCCACACTGAGGGTCGAGAGGCGTTGCGCAGGTGTGGTTGAGGCCAGCTCATGTGTGGTTATGATGCCCACCCGATATGGAGACTTGAGGCAGTCAGCATCAGGGTCCGTTGGGCTGGCAGGATCAGAATCTGGCATGCCTTGTTGTATTGAGCGGATATTTCTGCGCCGCAGCTGTGATCGCTGGCTGCTGAGCGGTGGAGGGGATCTGCAGAGGGCTGCGTAGTGGCCAAGCTTGCCACACTGGAGACATCGGCATCCTCTTGCCGACATTGCCGCTTTAAGTGGGTGGAGCCACAATTCGGACACGTCATGACGCTGAATTCAGCGCGATCCGTGTGCCATCGCGCATGCGCAGTGCGGTCGGCCAACGTATGCACCTGCGCAGTCGGGATTTCGGTCACGTCGTCCACTTGATCGTGGCATGCATGCGCAGGGATCTGAGAAAAGCGCTTGAAACAGCCACTCCCCTCGATGCTCAGGCCCTGCATCTGTGCAATGGCCTGCACCCTTTCTGCCTCGTGGGAGGCCAGCTTTGCAGTTTCTGCCGCCCTTATGTGGGAGTAACGATTCTCGGCATGCTCATGGACAACGCACGTCTCGATAGCGACAGAGAGGGTCAACTGTTTGATTTTAAGGAGCTGCTGCCATAGGGAGTCGAGTGGACCCCGAAACCGATCTGATCCCGGATCATGGAATCAGCCATCGAGTCATAGTTACATGACTGCGCTAGGTTGCGGAGATGGGTCAAGAAAGACTGAAAAGGTTCATCCTTACCCTGAAGCCTCTGCTGGGAGATGTACCGTTCAAAGCTCTCATTCACCTCAATGTCGCAGTGGCTGTCGAACTTCAGCAGGACTGTTTTGAATTTCGTTTTGGCTTCGCCGTCGGCGAACGTAAGCGAATTGTAGATATGGATGGCGTGATCCCCCGCAGTGGAGAGAAATAGCGCGATCTTCCTGGCATCTGATGCTGCCTCGAGGTCAGAGGCCTCGATGTACAAGAGGAACTTTTGCTTGAAGATTTTCCAGTTGGCGCCGAGGTTGCCGGAGATGCGGAGGAGGCTGGATGTTTTCCATGTCGCTGGATGGCTGCTTGCTGGTCGATGCTGATTCACTCGAGGTAGGTACCTCAAGATCAATGTCACTCTGGTACCATGATGTGTTAGGCAGGTTGGTTCGATGTGGACTGCACTCGATGCAGGGAAGTTGGAAACAGACGTCTAACACAGGAGAGGATCCAACACTGTTTTATGCAACTAGATGAACTGCTGTACATATTCAGCTGTGGGTCGACACTATATTGATCTGACTAGTGACCTTGTAGTAGCCTGACCAGACTTACTAGCTACCGCATGGTGTTTGTGCCTGTTAGCTCGTGGACTCTGACTGTCTCAGTAGCTGCGTCCCGAGAGAGCGGGAAACCTAGTGCCCTCTGGCTTTAGTGTTAGTGTCCTGTCTGGTGATTAGCTGTGCTGTATGCTTACTGGTCATCCTGTGTGTCAATCACTGACTGTCTGCCTCTCATTATATACATGAGTGGATATTATGACATCACCCCCCTTTTTTTTTTTTTGAGTTAAATAAATACTGAGGTGTGTGTCCTGACTGTATACAAACAGTGATTGAATAAACGTATATACATGGGAAGGTGTCGATAGTGCAGATACATGGCAAACGAAGCAATATTTACAAGAGTTAAGTCGATGGATTCAGTCACAAAAATTTACAAAAGTTAAGTCTACAGATTCAGTCTGTGGTGGGCGACGAATTCTTGTCAATCGCCGCAGAGGTGGATCAGGAGCCGCCTGCACATGGAGAGGTGGGATTCGCTGCCATTGCGGTGGTCGCGTGGGCCGGCAGGATCGCTGGCAGATCGGTGGCCTCGTGGGTACGTCCGGAGGAAGCATGATAGCCAGCGGAGGACTGCGGTCAGGTGGTGGGCGTGGAACTCTTCGCAATGCCCGCCTGTTGCGACGTAGCAGGGAGCCATCAGCCATGCGAACAATGAAAGACCTCGGGGCAACTTGTTTGACAACAACAACTGTGGCTGACCAACCGCCCTCAGGCAACTGAACGCGAACATGATTGGCTGGAGCCAGCTCAGGTAAATCCGTGGCATGAGCATCATATGTACATATTCAGCTGTGGGTCGACACTATACTGATCTGACTAGTGACCTTGTAGTAGCCTGACCAGACTTACTAGCTACCGCATGGTGTTTGTGCCTGTTAGCTCGTGGACTCTGACTGTCTCAGTAGCTGGGTCCCAAGAGAGCGGGAAACCTAGTGCCCACTGGCTTTATAGTGGTAGTGTCCTGTCTGGTGATTGGCTGTGCTGTATGCTTACTGGTCAACCTATGTGTCAATCACTGCATGTCTGCATCTCATTATATACAGGAGTAGATATTATGACACCATGGACACTATGTGGCATGGCCAATCCACCCAACCTGTACATCTTTGGACTGTGGGAGGATATCAGAGCAGCTGGAGGAAACCCATGCAGACATGGGGAGAAAGTGCAGACTCCACAGAGACAGGCAGTCCCCTGGAATTGAAGCCAAGTCCCTGGCACTGTGAGGCAGCAGTACTAACTACTATGCTGCCCAACCAAGAGGCTAACGAAACAAGGCTGAACAATTTCAACACTAATTTCAAAGTCACAGTCACTCGTGATTTGAAGATCCCACCCACATGGTGTGGGATGGGGGGAGGAAAGAAAAACAGAGTGCTCCACTGCATCTCAAAATGAGATGAATGTGAAAATCCTAATTATCCAAAAGATATTCAATTGCTTGTCCATTAAATGCACTTTGCTTCTTCCAACTTGATACTAAATAAAATGCACCTTTCTTGATGCTGGGAAAATAAATGGACCTCCATATTCTTACACCAAATAGGGTATCCAATGTTGTTTGCTGCAACCCATTTACCTTTTGTAAGTTCATAGTGCCAAAAACTGTATTTGATATTATCTAGCACTTTGCAGTGTCCCAGAAGAGGTCAATGCTTTTATTTTAATGAGCTCAATTGTTCACAACAATCTTTTCCATATTGCACTTACCTTTACTTTGCCATGAACAAAGCTAATAACATCATCTTTATTATCAAATACTGTGAGGGTGTGTAGAAGGTTCTGTTCTAACCACTCCCAGTGTAGATGGATTTCCTCCACAGTGGCACCTTTAGAGGATGATTTGCAAAAAGAGACATGTTGACATTTTGGATACAGTGACATGTCTATGCCTAGACATTTACAACTGTTTATTTCCCCTCAGCACTTCAAGTCCAGCGGAATTTCAAAGTTACAACTAATGAAATGGATGTGAAAATAGCAATGCTAAAGAGTTGATTAAATCATAGAATCACAGAATCCCTACAGTACAGAAGGCGGCCATTCGGCCCATCAAGTCTGCACTGGCCCTCTGAAAAAGCACACTACCTAGGCCCACTCCCCTGCCCTATTCACACCTAGGGACAATTTAGCATAATCAATCTCCATAACCTGTACATCGTTGGACTGTGTGAGGAAACCGGAGCACACGGAGAAAACCCACGCAGTCACGGGAGAACATGCAAACTCCACAGTCACCCGAGGTTGGAATCGAACTCTGGTCCCTGGTGCTGAGGCAGCAGTGCTAACCACTGTGCCATCGTGCTGCCCAGTCTAAAGATCCTCGACATACCCCTAATGACACTGGATCTGCTTCCTTGGCAATGAGATTTGGATTTTCCTCACCAGGCAAAGATTCAACCAATTTATAAGAATATAATTTTTTTTTGGGACGAGTTATAGTAAGTCATCATAACTTTGCTCTTACAACTAAACAGCACTTTGCAACTTTAAGAGTTTTGACAAAAAGTACCAATTTACTTAGGTTCAATGAATATCAGAAATGCTTTCCAGCAAAATTGGCTGATTTTTACAGGTACACCATTTTCTATAATTACTCTAAAACATGGCACGGGGCTAAATGGAGGCTTCAGTGGAAGTACTTCCATAAAATGGGTGAGGTTGCAAAGAGGGTTGTGGCCTGTTTGAGTCAGAAAATGTACACTTAGGAAGGCAGCTGGAAAGACTCCGATATTAACAGACTTATTTATTATTTCTACATCAGAAATAATTTTCAATAAATAAACTTAAGCTCCATTTGAACCTTTAGCACTCAAAACTGCAGGACCACTCAAAAAAATTGTTTAGGTTTTAATCAACTGTTCAAGAGGTTAGTTTTAATTTCCTTATCCTCGATTTGCCTTTGAACACCTGGAACACGTTTTAGATATATTCTTTTACTCTACCCTGCTACTCACATTTTCCATTTATACACTATCAACTAATTTGCAAATTGGTCATCCATTTAGAGTAGAATGCCGTGCTAAAGGAAACAACGTCACTTCTCAGGCTAAGTGGAGAAAGCAGAAGTTCAAATGTCAAATCCAAAAATTTTAACCCAACATCATACAGGCGTAGCTGCTCAGATTAAGTACAAAACTAGTCAACTTCTATGTAACTCTACTAACTGTCCAGTGTTTATTAATGCAAACCAAGCTTCTTGCACATTTATAAGATCTTGAACTCTATATTCTATGGCATACTTTGAAATGTAATAATATGGTTTAGAAAAACTTGCAATAGGATACGTTTACACAGGTTTTACATACCACAAGCTATGGCCCAATACACCTGGGATCCTGGCATCTGATACAAAATTCGGAATGGGGCAACACGGGCATTCGAGTCCAGCACTGCATCTAAAGCTCCCACCAGCAGACCTGTAGAAAACAGGATGCAAAAATGTGACAAACAAGCTACGGCTGAACTACATCAAGTTTTTTTTTTAAAACCCATTTATGTTCTGCTTTTGGCAGCTAAGAAAACATGGTTAAAACTGGCCTCTGAATAATCTTGACCAACTCCTTTTTACTACTCAAAGAACCTTCGACAAAAATACTAGAATTGTCCACACTAAAGGCACATTTCTGGCACATGCTGCAAAGCAACAGCAGTCCAGCAATATAGAAAAGCAAATTACTGCAGATGCTGGAATCGGAAACAAAAACAGAAAATACCAAACAATCTCAGCAGGTCTGACAGCATCTGTGGAGAGAGAAGCGGGCTAATGTTTCGAGCCTGAATGACTTCTTGTCAAAGTTTTGACAAAGGTTAGCAGTCTGGCAATCAGGTACAGAAAATTTATTAAACTATGCTCCTACTGAGACAAACAAACATTGTGGTATCCGCAAGTTCGGTGATGCCACTATTTGTTAATATTTACATCAGCGTTTTTCCCCAATTTAAGTACGACGATTGCCTGGGCCACAATGACTGTGGTATACACCTTGATTCCACAATAACATTAAAACGTTCTATTTTCTTGCCATGTGTGATATGTGGAGAATAAAGGAAATAAAATACTTCTGTTTTGCAAACTGCTCACACGACAGCAAAGTCAGATGATATGATAAGAGCAGAAAACAGCTGGACAGATTGCACTGGAGTCTGCCCAACACCAACAACACAGCCCAGAATTAGCACTTGGTTGATGATCGCATGTTGGAAATCCAAGGCTTTGACGTTCTACGCAGTGAATGGGTCAAACTGTACATGTTTCGCACTGGAGTCTGTCCCGGCTGCAACATCTTTTCTTCGGTTGGGGACACTGTGACTCACCCTTGGATACTGTGGTGAAGTACAAACCATGGTCCATATAAATTGACAAGTGCCCCGACCTGTATTTCAGTGGCGGTCTCACTACGCTGCCCCAGGCTCATGAGGTGGCTGCAAACTGGCTGAAGAATTTCAAATTTGATATCCAGCTGTTCTTGTGAGTACAATAGTGGTAGTACTGGAATCTGCAATGATGGGTGTTGCAGTATGATTGGAAAGGTTCTGGTGTGCAAAAAATAAAAATAAAAAGCCTCTACAGTTTGTGCTATTTAGACATTACTTTTTACACTGAGGTGCTTGCTGTGAAAGATACTGAACCAGGTCTTCACCCATTTTCTTGGCATCGCCACAATCACCCTTCTCCATAGAATCCCTACAGTGCAGAAGGAGGTAATTAGGTCCATTGAGTCTTCACCAACCCTTTGAATAAGCTACCCATTTACATTCCCCCGTCCACCCCTGTAATCCCATAACCTAACCTACGCATCCCTGGACACGGAGGGGCAATTTAGCATGGTCAATCCATGTAACCCACACATCTTTGGACAGTTGGTGGAAACCGGAGCACCTGGAGGAAACCCACACAGACACGGGGGGAACACACAAGGTCCACACAGTGATCCAAGGCCGGAATTGAACCCAGCTCCCTGGTGCTGTGAGGCAGCAGTGCTAACCACTGTGCCACCGTGTTGCTCCATCTCCCAGTCAGTCACCCATTCCTCATCCAACCCTGCTGCATTGCTGGCCACCACACCTTTCCACCCAGTCTTAGGTCTTAGTTTGCATGTGGAGTTTAACGTTTGAGGACTATCAAGCCTCAGGAGAGCAGGGGGAAAATGCAGCTGCGATTGGAGGAGTTTCAAATGTGGGACAGAGGAATCTGATTGGAGAAGCAAGAGCATGAAGAAGTGGACAAGCAGCAAGGGCAAACTGGGAGGTGGAGCAGGGGTCCTCTGCAGGGAGAAAGCTGCTGCAAAACAAGGTTTCAGAATCCCCACAATAGACAGTTTCAGAAGACAAGAGCACTCATTCACAAGTCGAAGGTGTGGCATTGGGGAAAGAAACTACTGCAGTAGTTGATCAGCCTGTGAAGGGGGAAGGGGGGCAAACCCACATGAAAGTGATAGGACCCATGTTTTGAAAGTGCTCTCAGATCAACTTAATCCTGTTTCTATACCAATCACAAATGGGGACTTTGGTTGCCTTGCCTCTGCTCCACTGAGGTGTAAAGTCGCATAGCCCAGCTAACTGCAGGGTCCGAGATCAGATAACTCAGCCCAGACCGCCGACAGCATTGGGGCTTAGCTGCTCAGCCTTTGTAGTACAACCGGAATGCAAAAGCAACTGGCTTCACCCAAGAAGAGTAATAATTTCAAACTCTACACAGATGCACCCAAATCCAGACGATGCATTTAGGTTTGTCCATATATTGTTCCAGCTCTCACACAGTACTGCAACCAGAAAAAACAATTAATTTACTTGTTACTTCTTATGCCTGACAATCCAAAACTTTTAAGCTTCATCAAGTTGTCAAACTGTCAGACATTTGATGAAAAGGTTATGGACCTGAAATGTTAATTTGATTTCTCTGCACAGATGTTGCCTGATTGAACTATCCAGCATTTTTTTATTCAAGACATTTGTTTCTTCCGATTGGACCTTTGTTTGGTTTTAATGAAGGCGAGGGGTGGGGGGGTCACATAATTCCATTATTTCAATATATGGGGCATCTTTCTTCGCCATTGCAATAGTCAAGAACCTTGAACAATTAAACTTCAAAACACAAGACACAACAATTAACAACCTCCTCAACGGGAAACAGTGTTTTACTCGATATCTGATGAAGGAATATCAACATGAATACAAGCCATGAAGCACAATAAGGTGATTTGTGATTCCACGCTGGGACCTATATATGTTCCTGAAATCGATAACAAGAATTCCTCTGTAGAACGGACTGCATGTTAGTATTAGAGAGGGAGCAAAAACGATTTTGGGTATGGTTCCTGCGATGAGGCACCTCAAGTTACATGGAGGTCGGAAAAGCTGGGACTGTTCTGAGAGAAGAGAGAAGGGGCAATTTGATAGAGGTGGTGCTCAAAATGAAGGGTCTGGACAGAGTAAGAGAGATAAACTATTTCCATTGGTGGAGGGGCAGAGAACCAGAGGGCACCAATTTAAGGTGGTTGGCAAGAGAACCAATGACAACATGTCCCGAACACACAAAAGGCATTTCATCACAGTGTTGCGTTAGGTGTGCATGCAGGGCATTTAATTTGCAAGTATTCAATTAAAAAATAACCCAGGAGTCAAGCTTTATTCTTAAACAAGATAAAAAAAGTTAGGTTATTAAAAAACTGAATAAAAGTGAGTTGATTCACAAAAATACAGATAAAGATTAAAATGCAGATGGATTAAAAGCTGTGATGGCTTGTGAAGTCAAAGAGTTGGAGTTTCCCTTTGCAGACAAAGTTAACAGGTTGAGCCGATGCTGGGAGGGAACTACAAGTAGCAAACTTGGAAGATTGGCTGTTTTCTTCTCAGCAAACCAGGGATGATTTATTGGATGTGTTACTCTGGAACTCCCAGTGGCAGTTTCTTCAGTTTGTGCCAATTCCCTGCCTTCTCTCCATAGTCCTGTACGTTCTTCCCTCACCGTTGACAATCCAATTCCCTCTCGAGTGCCTCGGCTGAATCTCCCCCAGACACTACATCCCCCATTCTAACCACTCGCTGCATAAAAAAGGTTTTTCCTTCTTTTGCCAATTGGAGCATTTGCCTTATTTACTCTGTCCAGATACCTCTACCAAAATTTCCCCTCAAGCTGCTCTTCCCTAAGGAAAATAGCCCCAACTTTTCCAATCGATCTACATAACTGGTCCCAGGGACGAAGATCATCATTGTCATGAATCTTTTCTTGAAGTTGCTCCAAGCAAAGTGTGCCAGACCCAGGGCCAAGTCATATTAACCCACTTGTAACTACAGTGGCTCAGCAGGAGGACTCAGTTAGATTAACTACAGGTTAGAATCCAACTTAAAGGGATACTATAATCTGGAAGGAGCCCAAAGGGCTCCCAAATCCACCAAGTGCAAAGCTCAGTACAAACATAACAGATAAAAAGGTACCTAGGAGTGTAGCAGATACAAGGAGGTAACCATTTCCCCCTTGTGAAATGATTTGAGACAACTCGCTCACTATAAAAAATTGAAGATTACCAGTGGCTTCCACTAAAACCGAAGCATAAATTGATTCTACTGATGCCTGAAGGAACATCAGGCTTGACAATAAGATTATATCATGATGAGACAAAGTTGGAATGGGAGCACACGGTGTTTAGGCGAGCTAATTCTCCAGGGTTGGCCTGATGCCTCCAGTAATTGAAAGCTAAAGGTTGCTCTGTGTAACCCTGAAGAAATATCATTGGCATTTTAAAAACTGAACTTTCCTTTTTTTCCCCCAGATACAAAATATTGAACAACAGGAAAGACAAACATTTAGCTGACAATCAAGCATCATCCCATTGGGTAATAATAAATTGGCGTTAAGCGTTAGAATGCAATGCATCAGAAGGATGGATTTGCTGGTTAACTGCTGGAATGTGGGACAAGCCAGTAGATGAAACTGCTAGAAAAAAAGTTTATTGCAATTTACAACCCTAACTTGGTTGCAGGATACCTTTTAGGAATGTAAAGAGCAAATTGAGGAAAGACCTCATTTGTCAGATGAACAGGTCATCAGTCCAGCTAGGGGCTGTTTAAAATGAACACTTATGGGTAGGCATTGTGGTTACAGTGAAAGTGCTCATAACTGTCCCAACACTTAACAGTAGCATAGCTAGTTTATTTATTTAGCGAATGCACAGTCCCCAAGCCAAGCATTTTCTTCCAGTCCTGCTTTGTTCAGTGCGGATAGGCCTCAGCTGAGTCTGTGGATTGCACATTCTTCTGTGATGTGGTGCATAGTTTGCTCGCTCCCAAGTAGGGGGCTGGCATTAATACCCCATCTGTGGAGGTTGGCCAAGCAGGGGACGTGGCCGGTGTGGAGTCTGTTAGGGGTGGACCACTCTTTCCATGAAAGGTTAAGACTGGGCAGTTGATGGGTTGAGTTTGAGACCAGGTACTTGTTTGTCATGTTCAATGATTCACATTCATTTGTCTCGATGGAATTTGTGTAGGAAGTCTTATGTGGGAGAGTTTTTCCAGATCGGCCTTCTTGATGAGAGTTGTACTTTGGGTGGGCTGTAGATCAGCATGGAGTGTTTATGATTGTGAACTTTGCCTATCATTTTAAGAGGTATTGCAAGGCATTGGTTGTGTGGAGGAGTGATGATGAGCGTAGTGTTCCAGTAATGATATGCATGGTAGAATTCAGCTGGGCGTGCACGTGTGCGATGATCTTGACCAAACAGGGGCCTAGTATTCTGCTACTGAGTATAAGAGTTCTCCCAGTGAGCCAGAGAAGACACAGCCAGAGTGAGGCAGGAAAGTGTGAGTTTGGGAATTTGAAACTAGGTGGGAATTGAATCAAATCAAATGAGTAAGTCAGCTCCTTTTAAATTGGAGTTTAAATTAATCTAGAATTGTGTAGTGTAGGTTAACAAGGGCTGTCCCACCCACTCACATACCTGGTTGGCAGTTAAGTGTCAGTCACTTTAAATCTACCTTGATCTAGAAGTAGGTGGGGGAGGGGAGTCAATTCAGGACAATTTAAAACTTGTAACTCACTCCCAGTGAGTTCTCCCAGTGAGCCAGAGCAGACACAGCCAGAGTGAGACAGCAAAGAGTGAGTTTGGGAATTTGAATCTGGGTGGGAATTGAATCAAATCAAATCAGTAAGTCAGCTCCTTTTGAATTTCAGGAGTTTAAGTTAATTTAAATTAATCTAGAATTGTGCGACTTCTGGTTGCGGCAATGACCAGCAAAGCCGCACGTTTCGGAGGCTCCAGCTCAAACGGACATTCGGGCTCTTTTAAGAGCCCCAACAGGAAATTCTTTCATGACGAAACCCGGTGTGGGGTGAGGCAACAGGGATTCCCCCCCCAGCGGAAAAGAAAATAATCGGCGGCGGCGGCCAGATCTTGGAGAATCCTCGAGGACAGGGGCAGAAGAAAGAAAGGAGCAAGATGGCGGCGGAGGGAGCCCAGGCGACATGGGGACCGGACCAGGACGAATTTTTAAGACGGTGTGTGGAGCTGCTTAAGAAGGAGGTGCTGGCCCCGATGCTACAAGCAATCGAGGGGCTTAAAGAGACACAATAGGCCCAGGAGATAGAGCTCCGTGTGGTGGAGCAGAAGGTAATGGACGAGGACAAGATCCTGGGTCTAGCGGTCAAAATGCAGATGCACGAGGCGCTCCATAAGAAGTGCACTGAAAGGATTGAAGTCCTGGAAAACAGATCAAGGAGAAAGAACCTCCGGATCCTGGGTCTCCTGAGGGAGTGGAAGGAGCTGACGGCGGGGCTTACGCGAGCACAATGCTACGCTCGCTAATGGGAGCTGAGGCCCCCTCGGGCCCCTTGGAAGTGGAAGGGGCCCACCGGGTCCCTGCGAGGAGACCAAAGGCTGGAGAACCACCTAGGGCGATGATTTCACCTCTTCAATGATAGAGAGGTGGTTCTGAGATGGGCCAAGAAGGTACAAAGTAGCAGATGGGAGAATGCGGTGATACGAGTGTATCAGGATTGGAGTGCAGAGGTGGCGAGAAGGAGGGCGAGTTTCAATAGAGCCAAGGAGGTGCTGCATAAGAAGAAAGTGAAGTTCGGGATGTTGCAGCCGGCGCGATCGTGGGTCATGCACCAGGACAGACATTACTATTTTGAAACGTCGGAAGAAGCATGGACCTTCATTCAAAAAGAGAAACTGGACCAGAACTGAGGGACTGATGATGTTGGAGGGGAAACAAAAATGCTGATGTATAGGAGGTGTAAATTGGGGAGGGGGGGGGGACACTGAGAAATGTGGGCGCCGGTGGGGGAGGAAGAAGAGACACAGGCAGGGGACAGGGAATGGGAGCGGGGCGGTAGGGGGAGCTGCGCCATGGGGGGGCGGGATGGCACTAGAAAGCGCGGGGTTTCTTTTTCTTTTCCCGCACCAGAGACATAGAACATAGAACATAGAAAATACAGCACAGAACAGGCCCTTCGGCCCACGATGTTGTGCCGAACCTTTGTCCTAGATTAATCATAGATTATCATTGAATTTACAGTGCAGAAGGAGGCCACCCGGCCCCCCGAGCCCGCACCGGCTCCCGGAAAGAGCACCCCACCCAAACCCAACACCTCCACCCAACACCCCGGGCAATTTTGGACATTAAAGGCAATTTATCATTGGCCAATTCACCTAACCACATCTTTGGACTGTGGGAGGAAACCGGAGCACCCGGAGGAAACCCACGCAGACACGGGGAGGACATGCAGACTCCGCACAGAGAGTGACCCAAGCCGGAATCGAACCTGGGACCCTGGAGCTGTGAAGCATTGTGCTATCCACAATGCTACCGTGCTGCCCTTAAGAACAAATAAATCTACACTATATCATTTTACATGATGGCGGAAAGATAGGCGCAAGGAGGATGGGAGTTCCTCACACGGGGGGGGGGTCAAGGAGAGAGCGGGAGAAGCCGGGGTCAGTTGAAGTCAGCTGACTTTCGGTAGCAATATGGGGTAGTAACCATGCTAGATGGGGATCTAGCGGGGGGGAGGGGGGGAAATACGGACAACTGGGTTGCTGCTGCGGAGATCGAAGGGGAGCTGGTAGGAGAAAAGGTGGTTGAGGCGGGCGCCACCTGAGTGACGGGTGGGTGAGCGGAACCGGGACGTGGGACTGGCCAAGAGAGGGTGATGGCGAGTCGACAGGGGAGGGGGGCGGGCAGCCCCCCCAGTCCGGCTGATCACGTGGAACGTGAGAGGCCTAAATGGGCCGATTAAGAGGGCCAGAGTGTTCGCGCACTTAAAAAGACTGAAGGCAGACATGGCCATGCTTCAGGAGACGCACCTGAAGGTGGCGGACCAGGTTAGGTTAAGGAAAGGATGGGTGGGACAGGTGTTCCACTCGGGGCTGGACGCAAAGAATAGAGGGGTGGCCATACTGGTGGGGAAACGGGTGTCGTTCGAGGCTAGGAACATTGTAGCGGACAGCGGGGGCAGATATGTGATGGTGAGTGGCAGACTGTAGGGAATGGAGGTCGTGCTGGTCAACGTATATGCCCCGAACTGGGATGATGCAGGATTTATGAAGCGGATGCTAGGACGCATCCCGGACCTGGAGGTAGGAAACCTGGTAATGGGGGGGGGGGGGGGGGGGGGGGGGTGGATTTTAACACTCACAAGGGTAAAACAGAGGCCAAAGAAAGGGAAAGATTACTGGGGGAGATTTTGAGTGTGGATAAAAAAATATGCGGAGGCCCCGGACGAAGGACTATACAGGGAGAGGCGACGACTCCAGACGGAGTTCGACCTGCTGACCACAGGGAGGGCAGAGGCACAGTGGAGGAAGGCACAGGGGATGAGATATGAATATGGGGAAAAGGCGAGTCACCTGTTGGCCCACCAGCTTCGAAAGAGGACAGCGGCGAGGGAAATAGGGGGAGTTAGGGATGAAACGGGAACCACGGTGCGGAGAGCAGGGAAGGTAAATGAGGTGTTCAAGACCTTTTACGAGAGGTTATATAGGTCCCAACCCCCGGAGGGAAAGCAGCAGTTTCTGGACCAACTAAGGTTCCCGAGGGTGGAGGAGCAGGAGGTGGCAGGCCTGGGGGCGCCAATTGGGGTGGACGAGGTGACCAATCAGTGGATAGTCAGAGGCTTTTCCCCAGGGTAGAGGGGTCAATTACTAGGGGGCATAGGTTTAAGGTGAAAGGGGCAAGGTTTAGAGTAGATGTACGAGGCAAGTTTTTTTACGCAGAGGGTAGTGGGTGCCTGGAACTCGCTACCGGAGGAGGTAGTGGAAGCAGGGACGATAGGGACATCTAAGGGGCATCTTGACAAATATATGAATAGGATGGGAATAGAAGGATACGGACCCAGGAAGTGTAGAAGATTGTAGTTTAGTCGGGCAGTATGGTCGGCACGGGCTTGGAGGGCCGAAGGGCCTGTTCCTGTGCTGTACATTTCTTTGTTTGTTCTTTGTTTGTTCAAAGGGCTGGGGAACATGCAGGCAGGGAAGGCCCCAGGACCCGACGGGTTCCCGGTGGAATTTTAAAGGAAATATGTGGACTTGTTGGCCCCGCTGCTGGTAAGACCCTTTAATGAGGCCAGAGAAGGGGGGACCCTACCCCCGACAATGTCGGAGGCGACGATATCACTAATCCTGAAGCGAGATAAAGACCCGCTGCAATGCGGGTCTTATAGGCCTATCTCACTCCTAAATATGGACGCCAAGTTGCTGGCAAAAGTGCTGACAATGAGGATAGAGGATTGTGTCCCGGGGGTGGTGCACGAAGATCAGACAGGGTTCGTAAAGGGGAGACAATTGAACGTCAACGTGCGACAGCTATTGGGGGTGATAATGATGCCCCCAGCAGAGAGGGAGGCAGAGATAGTGGCGGCAATGGATGCAGAGAAGGCATTTGATAGGGTAGAGTGGGAATATCTATGGAAGGTGCTGAGGAGGTTCGGGTTCGGGGAGGGGTTGTCAGCTGGGTTAAACTCCTCTATGGGGTCCCAATGGCAAGTGTAGTCACAAATCGGCAAAGGTCGGAGTATTTTCGATTACATAGGGGAACAAGACAGGGATGCCTGCTGTCCCCATTACTGTTCGCGCTGGCAATTGAACCACTGGCCATAGCGCTGAGAGACTCCAGGAAATGGAGAGGGGTGGTTAGAGGGGGAGAGGAACACCGAGCGTCACTCTACGCAGATGACCTACTGCTATATGTGGCGGATCCAGTGGGGGGGGGGGGATGATAGAGGTTATGCAGATATTGAGGGAGTTTGGAGATTTCTCGGGATATAGGCTTAACATGGGGAAGAGTGAGCTTTTCGTGATACACCCTGGGGACCAGAGTAGAGGGATAGATGGCCTGCCGCTAAGGAGAGTGGAAAGAAACTTCCGATACCTGGGGATTCAGATAGCTAGGAGCTGGGGAACCTTACACAGACTCAATCTGACTCGGCTGGTGGAGCAAATGGAAGAGGATTTCAAAAGGTGGGATATGCAGCCGCTGTCACTGGCGGGCAGAGTGCAGGCGATTAAGATGATGGTCCTCCAGAGGTTCCTATTTGTGTTTCAATGTCTCCCTATATTGATCACTAAGGCCTTTTTCAAAAAAATAGATAGGAGCATCATGAGCTTCGTGTGGGTAGGGAAGGCCCCGAAGGTAAGGAGGGGATTCCTGCAACGTAGCAAGGACAGAGGGGGACTGGCGTTGCCGAATTTGGGCGACTACCAGTGGGCCGCCAACGTGGCGATGATCCGTAAGTGGATGATAGAGGGGGGGGGGGCGTGGAAAAGGCTGGAGATGGCGTCCTGCAAAGGAACGAGCTTAAAAGCGCTGGTGACGGCGCCACTACCGCTCTCCCCGAAAAAGTTTACCACAAACCCAGTGGTGGCGGCAACATTAAGTATCTGGGGGCAATGGAGGCGACAGAGGGGTGTGTTGGGAGCCTCGGTGTGGTCCCTGATCAGGAACAACCATAGGTTTGCCCCAGGGAGGTTGGACGGAGGGTTCCAGAGCTGGCACCGGGCAGGAATTAGGAGAGTGGAAGACTTATTTATAGATGGGACGTTTGCGAACTTGGAAGCGCTAGACGAAAAGTATGAGCTGCCCCCGGGAATATCTTTAGGTATATGCAGGTGAGAGCGTTCACGAGACAACAGGTGAGGGAATCTCCGCTGCTCCCGACACAAGGGATCCAGGACAGGGTGCTTTCGGGGGTGTGGGTCAGGGAGGGCAAAGTGTCCGAAATATACCGGGAGATGAGAGAAGAGGGGGAGGAGCTGGTAGAAGAACTGAAGGGACAATGGGAAGAAGAGCTCATGGAGGAGATTGAGGAGGGTTTGTGGGCTGATGCCCTAACGAAGGTAAATTCCTCTTCCTCGTGTGCCAGGCTTAGCCTGGTCCAATGTAAGGTGCTACATAGAGCACACATAACGGGAGCGAGGTTGAGCAGGTTCTTCGGAGTGGAGGACAAATGCGGGAGGTGCAGGGGAAGCCCGGCGAACCACACTGTTTTGGTCATGTCCGGCACTGGAGGGGAGTGGCGGGAGTGATCTCGAAGGTGGTGAAGGTCCAGGTCAAGCCAAGCTGGGGGTTAGCTATATTTGGGGTAGTGGATGAGCCGGGAGTGCAGGAGGCGAAAGAGGCCGATATTGTGGCCTTTGCGTCCCTAGTAGCCCGGCGTAGGATTTTACTCATGTGGAAGGAATCGAAACCCCCCGGCGTGGAGGCCTGGATAAATGATATGGCGGGGTTCATAAAACTGGAGTGGATGAAGTTTGCGCTGAGAGGATCGGCTCAAGGGTTCACCAGGCGGTGGCAACCGTTCCTCGACTATCTAGCGGAACGTTAGGGGGAAAATAGATAGCCAGCAGCAGCAGCCCGGGGGGGGGGGTAAATTGTTTGTGTTCTAGATGGGGTGAGGGGGCAGGGGGGGGGGGGGGGGGGCGGGGAGCACTATTTTGTGTTATTTTGTTAGATAACATTGTTGAAATAAAATAGTGAACTATCAGTTATCATATTACCATTTTTGTTGATTTGTAAGGGGGGGAAATTGTGTTTGAAAACTTTAATAAGAATATTTTTTTTTTAAATCTAGAATTGTGCAGTGCAGGTTAACAAGGGCTGCCCCACCCACTCACATACCTGGTTGGCAGTTAAGTGTCAGTCACTTTAAATCTACCTTGATCTAAAAGCAGGTAGGGGAGGGGAGTCAACTCAGGCCAATTTAAAAAGAGCAACTTGTAACTCACTCCCAGTGAGCCAGAGAACACAAAGCCAGAATGAGACAGCAAAGAGTGAGTTTGGGAATTTGAATTTAGGTGGGAATTCGAAGCTGGGTGAGGAGGTGCTTTTTATCCCTGGTAAGTGACTGGTAAGTAGTTTTTCTGTTTTCTTTTTCTTTTCATTGGTATATTTATTTATTTTTTCTTCGTATTTTTTTGTGAGGGGAAATTGTAGTTGTTGATGTTAACCAAAGGTTTAAGACATGGCACGAGATCTCAGACCCATGTCATGCTCCTCGTGTGCGACGTGAGAGCTCAGGGACATGTCCACTGTCCCTGGCTCCTTCACGTGCAAGAAGTGTGTCCAGTTGCAGCTCCTGTTAGACAGCTTGACTGCTCTGGAGCTGCGGATGGACTCACTTTGGAGCATCCGTGATGCTGAGGACGTTGTGGATAGCACGTTTAGCGAGTTGGTCACGCCGCAGGTGAAAGGTACTGAGGGAGATAGAAAATGGGTGACCAAAAGACAGAGCAAGAGTATGAAGGCAGTGCAGGTGTCCCCTGCGGTCATCTCCCTGCAAAACAGATATACCGCTTTAGATACTGTTAAGGGAGATGGCTCACCAGGGGAAGGCAGCAGCAGCCAGGTTCATGGCACCGTGGCTGGCTCTTCTGCGCAGCTGGGCAGGAAGAAGAATGGCAGGGCTATAGTGATAGGGGACTCAATCGTAAGGGGAATAGACAGGCAGTTCTGCAGATGCAATCGAGACTCTAGGATGGTATGTTGCCTCCCTGGTGCAAGGGTCAAGGACGTCTCGGAGCGGCTGCAGGACATCCTGGGGGGGGGGGGGGGGGGGGGGTGAACAGCCAGCTGTCGTGGTGCACATAGGCACCAACGATATAGGTAAAAAACGGGATGAGGTCCTACAAGCTGAATTCAGGGAGTTAGGAGTTCAACTAAAAAGTAGGACCTCAAAAGGTAGCAATCTCAGGATTGCTACCAGTGCCACGAGCTAGTCAGAGTAGGAATGTCAGGATAGGTAGGATTAATGTGTGGCTCGAGAGATGGTGCAAGAGGGAGGGATTCAAATTCCTGTGGCATTGGAACCGGTTCTGGGGGAGGTGGGACCAGTACAAACCAGAAGGTCTGCACCTGGGCAGGACTGGAACCGATGTCCTAGGGGGGGGGGTGTTTGCTAGAGCTGTTGGGGAGAGTTTAAACTAATGTGGCAGGGGGATGGGAACCGATGCAGAAAGTTGGAAGGTAGTAAAACAGGGGCAGAAACAAAAGGCAGTAAGGGGGAAAGTGTAAGGCAGAGAAACCATAGTCAAAAATCAAAAAGGGCGACAGTATAAGGTACAGTGACTGAGGGGAGCTCAGTGAATAGGACCAGGAATACTAAAAGGAATAAAACGGGAAGTAAAAACATTAATGGTAAGCGACGCGGCAGGTTGTTACATGAAGATATGGGTTCAATGACAAGGAAAATTAGGAGAAAGGTTAAGAGGAAATATAACTTAGGAGAGGTTACTGATCGAGGTGTTAAGATTCAGAACAGAGGTAAAAAAGCCAACATAAGTGTACTTTACCTGAATGCTCGTAGTATTCGGAATAAGGTAAATGAGTTGAGGCGCAAATCATCGTGAATGACTATGATTTAGTGGCCATTACTGAAACATGGTTAAAGGATGGTCACAACTGGGAGTTAAATATCCAAGGGTATCAAACTATTCGGAAGGACAGAGTGGTAAGGGAGGTGGTGTAGCTCTGTTAGTTAAGGATGACATCCGGGCAATAGTAAGGGATGACATCGGTGCTATGGAGGATAAGGTTGAATCCATTTGGGTGGAAATCAGGAATAGTGAGGTGAAAAAGTCACTGATAGGAGTAGTCTATAGGCCACCAAATAGTAACATTATGGTGGGGCAGGCAATAAACAAAGAAATAACTGATGCATGTATAAATGGTACAGCAGTTATCATGGGGGATTTTAATCTACATGTCGATTGGTTTAACCAGGTCAGGTCAAGGCAGCCTTGAGGAGGAGTTTATAGTATGTATCTGTGATAGCTTCCGAGAACAGTATGTAATGGAACCTACGAGGGAACAAGCAGTCCTCGATCTGGTCCTGTGTAATGAGACAGGATTGATTCAGGATCTCATAGTTAGGGATCCTCTCGGAAGGAGCGATCACAATATGGTAGAATTTAAAATACAGATGGAGGGTGAGAAGGTAAAATCAAACACTAGTGTTTTGTGCTTAAACAAAGGAGATTACAATGGGATGAGAGAAGAATTAGCTAAGGTAGACTGGGAGCAAAGACTTTATGGTGAAACAGTTGAGGAACAGTGGAGAACCTTCCAAGCGATTTTTCACAGTGCTCAGCAAAGGTTTATACCACCAAAAAGGAAGAACGGGGAAATCGACTGTGGATATCTAAGGAAATAAGGGAGAGTATCAAATTGAAGGAAAAAGCATACAAAGTAGCAAAGATTAGTGGGAGACGAGAGGACTGGGGAATCTTTAGGGGGCAACAGAAAGCTACTAAAAAAGCTATAAAGAAGAGTAAGATAGATTATGAGAGTAAACTTGCTCAGAATATAAAAACAGATAGTAAAAGTTTCTACAACTATATAAAACAAAAAAAAAGAGTGGCTAAGGTAAATATTGGTCCTTTAGAGGATGAGAAGGGAGATTTAATAATGGGAGATGAGGAAATGGCTGAGGAACTGAACAGGTTTTTTGGGTCGGTCTTCACAGTGGAAGACACAAATAACATGCCATTGACTGATGGAAATGAGGCAAGTGAGGACCTCGAGAGGATTGTTATCACTAAGGAGGTAGTGATGGGCAAGCTAATGGGGCTAAAGGTAGACAAGTCTCCTGGCCTTGATAGAATGCATCCCAGAGTGCTAAAAGAGATGGCTAGGGAAATTGCAAATGCACTAGTGATAATTTACTAGACTCTGGGATGGTCCTGGCGGATTGGAAATGAGCAAACGTGACACCACGGTTTAAAAAAGGAGGTAGGTATAAAGCGGGTAATTATAGGCCAGTGAGCCTAACTTTGCTAGTAGGAAAGATGCTGGAATCTATCATCAAGGAAGAAATAGCGAGGCATCTGGATGTAAATTGTCCCATTGGGCAGACGCAGCATGGGTTCATAAAAGGCAGGTTGTGCCTAACTAATTTAGTGGAATTTTTTGAGGGCATTACCAGTGTGGTAGATAACGGGGAGCCAATGGATGTGGTATATCTGGATTTCCAGAAAGCCTTTGACAAGGTGCCACACAAAAGGTTGCTGCATAAGATAAAGATGCATGGCATTAAGGGGAAAGTAGTAGCATGGATAGAGGATTGGTTAATTAATAGAAAGCAAAGAGTGGGGATTAATGGGTGTTTCTCTGGTTCGCAATCAGTAGCTAGTGGTGTCCCTCAGGGATCAGTGTTGGGCCCACAATTGACATAGATGCTTTGGAGTTGGGGACCAAGGGCAATGTGTCCAAGTTTGCAGATGACACTAAGATGAGTGGTAAAGCAAAAAGTGCAGAGGATACTGGAAGTCTGCAGAGAAATTTGGATAGGCTAAGTGAATGGGATAGTGTCTGGCAAATGGAATACAATGTTGACAAATGTGAGGTTATCCATTTTGGTAGGAATAAAAGCAAAAGGGATTATTATTTAAATGATAAAATATTAAAACATGCTGCTGTGCAGAGAGACCTGGGTGTGCTAGTGCATGAGTCGCAAAAAGTTGGTTTACAGGTGCAACAGATGATTAAGAAAGCAAATGGAATTTTGTCCTTCATTGCTAGAGGGATGGAGTTTAAGACTAGGGAGGTTATGCTGCAATTGTATAAGGTGTTAGTGAGGCCACACCTGGAGTAGTGTGTTCAGTTTTGGTTTCCTTACTTGAGAAAGGACATACTGGCACTGGAGGGTGTGCAGAGGAGATTCACTAGGTTAATCCCAGAGCTGAAGGGGTTGGATTATGAGGAGAGGTTGAGTACTGGGACTGTACTCATTGGAATTTAGAAGGATGAGGGGGGATCTTATAGAAACATATAAAACTATGAAGGGAATAGATAGGATAGATGCGGCAGGTTGTTTCCACTGGCGGGTGAAAGCAGAACTAGGGGGCATAGTCTCAAAATAAGGGGATGTAGATTTAGGACTGAGTTTAGGAGGAACTTCTCCACCCAAAGGGTTGTGAATTTATGGAATTCCTTGTCCAGTGAAGCAGTAGAGGCTCCTTCATTAAATGTTTTTAAGATAAAGATAGATAGTTTTTTGAAGAACAAAGGGATTAAGGGTTATGGTGTTCAGGCCCAAAAGTGGAGCGGAGTCCACAAAAGATCAGCCATGATCTCATTGAATGGTGGAGCAGGCTCGAGGGGCCAGATGGCCTACTCCTGCTCCTAGTTCTTATGTTCTAAGAGTGCGGATGCTGGGGATCAGAGGGTGGTGGTAGCAGCTTCCTACGTTGCGCGTGGGGTGCTGCTACTACCACCCTCCAAACCTCAGAATCGTTAATGCTCAAACATCACTCCAGCTAACTCACAGGGTTGACAAAAGGTTGATGGAGGTGGCTCTCTCAAGGCCTTGGCTTTTCAGGCCAGCAGGAAACACTGGTCAATTGCTTTGTAAAGATTGGGCCCCGCGAGAGAGAGAGAGCGAGTCCCTGGACAGAACAGAATTCTTATTCTGACCTACAGCTGGGAGGTGCATTTCATATCTTCGCAATCTCTGGAAACTAATCTACTTTGAACCTCTTGCCAATAGGATAAAATTCCAGATGTGAGACCATGGGCGGTTACCATGGCAATTCAGTGAAAGACGACTACAAATAAGAGAGTATGCAGTATTTAATGTTGAGCTTGATAGCAACATCTGTAACATGATCCAGCACAAGGCTTCCTATAGGTTTACAAAGAAGTGCACAGACCAATTAATAAACAAAACAAATACTGAAAATCTTTTTTAAAATGGGAATGGAGAACAGCAAGCACACAGCTGCGAAGATCAACAGGAGGAAACATAAAAACGGAGGCTGCTTACAATGCTTTAAAACAGAGGGATGGAGAGTAGCTCACACCAAAGTGGGAAACTTGCTCAGTGTTTCCCACTAAAGGATAAATTCTTTATTCGTAGAATATTGAATAAATAATGAACCTTGAAATAAAGTGTTATAATTACACAGCAGGCTGGTAGGTGTAAAGTTGACATTTCACAAGTGCTTAATTCGCAGAACTGTTTTGATTGATTCCCATGTTTTCCAATTTTAAGTTTTTTTCCTTCATTTTATTAAAGAACAAACTTTCCAGCACAGAATCTGGCCTATTGTCCCATCAAGACTGCACAAGTGTTTTTCTCAATAAGTCACCTATTATAATCCTACTCTCCTGCATATTCCCAATTACCTTTATTTTCCCAGAGTAACTTTTCAATTGACAGCTTGTGCAAAGTGAACGCTCTAATCATCCTCAAAACTTGTTTTTAACCTTCCGTTTTAGTCGGTGACCATTCGCCACCCGCCCCCAATTACAATTGCACCAAGCAATGGAAAAAAATGCTCCGAACAAAATCATAACACTAAATAATTTTCATTAGATCACTCAACATTCTCAACTCCAGGCAGGGGGAACTCCATAAAAAACCATAACCATACTGGTTGGTGCTGGTATCCAAACTGAATCAATGTGGCATCTTTACGATTTCCCTCCTATAATGGTAATGGGATGAAAATGTAATCAGGAAGGAGGATGGTGGGTGGAGACCCTGCTGCCATCAGCCCAAGTAATGCCGACTTCAGGGTCTCATCCACCGTTGGTAGTCAGGAATCAACTAGAATCAGGATCTATAGTATCGCCATTTACAGTTGACGAACCAAAAGGGCAATTCAGCGATGGAAAGATGGTCCATCAAAAGGCAGCGGAGAGGGAAGAATAGAAACTAGACGAGACAGCACCAACTGGTTCAGAAGATGAGTTGATGGTTTCCTCTCCTGCCAGTGCAGTCATCATTAAACAGAGGAGCCAGTCATCACAAGAAAGAGTCTGCTTGTGAGCAAACCGATTGAATTTTGCAGACAGATGTTGCCTGGATAGTTTCTTCCATAAAATTGTTTAATGCACATTGAGCAAACAGCAGAATAATTATGCTCTTGCAAACAGCCATGGTAAACATCTTTGTATTATCCCAGTATTACAGGCGGCAACAAATCCAATTTCATAAAAGGCCATTATTGATTTTAGTTGTCAGAACATTACTGAAAAAGCATTCCTGGCTGCATCAGATCCTCTGGACACAGGCAATTGTTTTTCCAAGATATGAAATATTTAATCCAGCATTTGGCACATTAATGTTCATTAAAGTGAAATGTTTCTAAATAAAAATTATTCATGGTTACTAATGTTAATTTGGTTACAGTAACCAATAGGTGAGGGGGGGGGGGGGGGGGGGCAAGAAAAAGGTAACAAATTTGATCCAGACTGTATTCAGTCCAGTACTCTAGTACCAGCCGAAATCGGACTTTTTAAAAAAACACCTGCATCCTAATGGGTTTCATTCCAACTCATACCAGACATTAAAATGACAACCTAAAGTAAAAGCCTCAGTACAGCAGCAATTTGGTGGATTATTATGGAAGTCACCAGAGAGGAAAATGAAAAGCTCAGAATGAATATGGTGCAGAAGAGGCCATTCGGCCCACCATGTCTGCACCAGCTCTCCAAAAGCTTTGTGACATCTTAGAATGCTTTGATGTTTAAATGTTTTGAGGATCAGAAAAAAGCTGGTTATGCATTTTCATTTGTAAAGCCAACATTTATTGGAGTCCCTATCGAGAGAGCTATCTTGTTCGAGCTGTACAAGACACGCAGGTGCACACTCCCCCATTTGAATGAAACTATCTGCTTCATTCCAGAAGGAGCAGATTACAAATTTTTTGGGGAGATCTTGGGAGTCATTAATCTCGCAGAAACTCAAATTGGTGGTAAGAAATGCTAGAATGTAGAGTTGTAGACAGATTATAGGTTGTGACGTCTCCAAGGTGTAGTCGCAATCAGTGTATACTATCCAATGGGCAACGGAAACATGAGATGGAGGGGAATGAAAGAAGGTGAAGAACGTGCCTGCTTTAATCTACCAATTGAAAAGCAAATATAATCTACCACCTGAAAAGCAAATAATCCAAGAAATTGGTTAAAATGAGAAGTAGTAAAGAACAAAGGGATATGGTTACACCACTTTAGTACACAAGCCTGGAATTTAGTCTGGAGGCAAATTCCATGCAGAGATGCTGTGCGAGATCCACAAAACCCAGAAGAATGGACCAGCCAAAAGTCCTGCAGATTTCTTTTTAAACTGGCCTCTGGTACTTAGTGACAAGATCTTGCAGCAAACAAGTGGATAGTGTCCTTGCTTCGAGCCAGAAGCTTCAGGTTCAATTCCCATCAGAGGACTGGATGGCCAAGGAAGGTACGTTCATAACAAGGTCAAACAGGTTGGGCATCAACCTACAAATCCTTCCAACACATTGGCATGAAGTAAAAGTGGGGGAGTTTACTGGTCAGTCATGTTATGGGAAGAATGTTGGACCTCTACCATCACTCTCCATAGCTCCACTCTACAACATGCCTGTAAAAAGTACAGGTTGCCGCAGCAACTCTGACTCGGAGTGAACTGTAACACATCAAGGTGGTAGTGGGGTCTGATGATGGCTAGGAAGGTTGGTTGGGGTGGGGAGGAGGATTTTTATGAGTAGCTTGTTGGGCCAGGAGGAACCATTCCTTTTCTTCCTGGCCACAAGCAGTGCTGCAAAGATACAACCAGACACCTAAACTAGTCCTTGCTGCATGTGGGGAGCTTGAGGTGGATTCAACCCTCCTTTTAATTGGCCTCAATGAGCCTGTTAAGCTGTCAGGAGCTGGAATTTCACCCCAAGAGTCAACCTATAACATCCAGGTATGGTTTTCCTCATCTAATAATTGTCAGGTCAAGTACTCCACAGGATATCCAAATAAGTTAGATTTTGTAAAATTTCTACACCATTCCATAAAACCTTTCAGTACTTAAGATATGTAAATCAGGGTATTTAAAATCTTCGCTTGCTCTTCCCGCAACAGACATTTCAAGTACAATGTATAGCACAGAAAGTGAAAGAAAAAAAGGGACGAGAAAACAAGTTTCCTTCAGCAACCGACTGAAGCTATGATATGAAACGTTGCATTGTTTAGTTTGTAATGTGACGAGTTAGTTGAATCCAGAGGGAAAAAACAAACAATACAGAAAGGGTTAGCTTACGGTGAAACCCTCAAAAGAACTATAGAATCATTAAGTGAGGAAAGATGCGAATTACAAGTTCTGCACTTACATAGGCTAGATTCTGGGAGAAACTGTGTTTCTACAGCAGAACTTGCTAGTATAGATGGCAAGTGAGAATCAGTTTCTGTTTATCACCTTTTAGTATAAAAAGTTACTTCTGACGGATCTGAAGGCTGAAAATTATTCATTTTTCCTGGAAGGCATTTTGTTTGTTCCAACCATTTTATTTTTAACCATACTTACCCGAATGTTGCCCAGGAGAAAAATGAATATAATTACATTCAGCCAAGTTTATACTGGAAAGTCAACGTTGCAACGTTAGATCCACGTTAGTTAAAAAATAGGAAACAAAATTGCCTAGTCTCCCATGTCACAAGTGTATGTCAGAGGGAAAACACATCTCCTCGAAATTATGACAAAGGTTCAAGTAGCACGCTCGCCGCAAGAGTCATTAAGTTGTGGGTTTCAAGTCACACTTAGTACTTGAACAAAATCTCGGCTGACACACCAGTCCAGTAGAGTGCTGCACTGTTGGATATCTATCCATCGGATGGACTGAATGGCCTGTTTTGAAAGAGTTTATCCTATGTAAAGAGAAAGGAAATTATCTTGGTTATCTCCTCCAGCCCCAAAACCCTCATATCTTCACTCCTCCAATTTTAACAGCTTTACGGTTGAGGGCCCTGCCTTCAGCTGCAAACTTCTTAAATTCCCTCCATGAAATGATCTGCCTATTTATCGCTCGTCTCCTTCAAGACCCTCGTCAAAATCTGCTTCTTTGGCCATCTGCCCTAAAATCTCAAGTGCCTCATTGTCAAATGTTGCTTGACAAGAGTAAAATGTACCAAGACTAGACTGTGCCCACTAGTCAGATTCCCCATCCAATGGAAATAGAATAGATGAAATTACTCTTCAATTTCATCCAAATCACCCACTAACCTTCTAAATGCCAAAAGAACACAACACTAATTTGTGTAATCATTCCTCCCTTGGGTGTTCAGGTACATGTATCCTACACTCCCTCCAAATGACAGTAGATCCTTTCTAAGGTGCGATGCTCAGAACTGAACAGGGTGCTCCAGGTGCCGTCTAAATAGGGTTTTGCATACCTAGTCCCTTAGATATAAAGCCCAGCATTCTATTTGCCTTTTTGAGTATTTTCTCTATCTGTTTGTGATGTATTAATGATCCGTGAATGGACCCCCACCATTCCTGCTGTTTCACAATTTAGAAATCTATCGAAGGACCAAAATGGATGGTCTCCTACTTGCCAATTTATCATAGTTTTGCCCCTGCATTATCGTTCTAAATTTGGGCAGCACGGTGGCACAGTGGTTAGCATTGCTGCCTACGGCGCCGAGGTCCCAGGTTTGAATCCCAGCCCTGGGTCACTGTCCGTGTGGAGTTTGCACATTCTCCCCGTGTCTGCGTGGGTTTCACCCCCACAACCCAAAGATGTGCAGGGCAGTGGATTGGCCACACTAAATTGCCCCTTAATTGGAAAAAATAATTGGGTACTCTAAATTTATGGGAAAAAAAAAAAAATCTTTTATGCTTCCATCCACATTATGCGCAACATGTTTTGTACACCAGAGCATCAAGGTGATGTAGAAAGTTTGACTACAATGATTTAATTTGTCCAGATAAACAATTTCAACACAATGGGCTGTTGCGGAGAGAATGGTTTGGGAGCGGATGGAGGCAGCATTGTGTCGGGGGAAGGGTTTGAGGGCACTGCTGTTGGCACCTCTTCCGTTCTCACTGGTCAGGTACTCCATGAGCCCAGTGGTGGTTTTGGCATTACGGGTGTGGAGTTAGTGGAGGCAACATTTTGGGCTGGAAGACATGTTGTTGTGGGAGCCGATATGCGACAATCATACGTTTGTACCGGTGGGGCTGGATGCAAGGTTTCAGGGATGGCAGTAGGTGGGAATAGAATACTTTCGGGACTTGTTTATAGGGGGCAAGTTTGTGGGGCTGGAGGAATTGTATGAGTTGCCCAAGGGAAACAGCTTTAGGTACATGCAGGTGAGGGATTTCTTCTCGTTGTGTGTGAGGTTAAGCCTCATCATAGGTCCCACACGACAGTGGCAAAGATAAGCAGGGGGTGGAACACAGTTTTGGGTGGTGTGCGGGGGACTTGCGAATCACATCCACATGTTTTGCGCATGTCCAAGGCTGAGGGGATGGCCCCCGAGTCCGAAAGTGGCGACATTTTGTGTGTCGGAAGATCTGGGAGTCCAGGTGGGGTTAGAGGCTGATGTATTGGCCTTTGCCTCCCAGATAGTCCCACCAACACCGTCTCCAGGCTAAGAGCCGCTGAAGTCAGGGGCATTGATGAGTGCAGTTGGAGTAGATCAAGCTCACTTTGTGGGGGTCGGTAGAGGGGTTCACCCAGAGGTGTGATTTCTTCAAGGAGAACTGAGGGGGCTGAGGGAGAGAGAGAGGGGGGGGGGGGGGGGGAAGGAAGAAGAAGATGCTGGTATCGTACAACATGCTCATATATTTCAGTCTTTCACATTATTTTACTATCTAGTTTGATCATCTTCTATCCAAACCTTATCTAAACCTGATTGTTACTTAGTTTTGGTCAGACTAGGATACTATTTTGGAGGTGGAAAGGATTCACAACCCCATAATAAAGTGTGGCAGCATCCGTTGAGGCAGAAAGAGCATTAACGTTTCATGTCTATAGGACTATTCTTTGGAGCTACAAAGAGAGGGGGGGGGTGCAGCACAGTGGCATAGTGGTCAGCACTGCTGCCTATGGCACGGTGGATCCGGGTTCAATCCCGGCCCCGGGTCACTGTCCACATGGAATTTGCACCTTCTCCCAGTCTGTGTGGGTCTCACCACGCAGCACGGTAGCATAGCGGTTAGCATAATTGCTTCAGGGTCCCAGGTTCGATTCCCGGCTTAGGTCACTGTCTGTGCGGAGTCTGCACGTCCTTCCCGTGTCTGCGTGGGTTTCCTCCGGGTGCTCCGGTTTCCTCCCACAGTCCAAAGATGTGCAGGTTAGGTGGATTGGCCATGCTAAATTGCCCTTAGTATCCAAAATTGCCCTTAATGTTAGGTGGGGTTACTGGGTTATGGAGATAGGGTGGAGGTGTGGGCTTGGGTGGAATTTTTACATAGACAGCATAGGGAGGCAATGGCACAGTGGTATTGTCACTGGGCTAGTAAACCAGAGACCCGGAGTAATGCTCTGGGGACCCAGGTTCTAATCTCCGGTGACTCTGGATCCACAGCAACTTGGGTTGACTCTTAACTGCCCCCTCCAAGGGCAATTAGGGATGGGAAATAAATGCTGGCCCAGCCTGCGATGCCCACGTCCCATGATGAATTAAAAAAATCCTGTGGTTTCCTAAATTGGTGGAGGTTATTTAATTTGGGTTGTTGTTTTGTTTTTTTAAATTATTTTTATTAACACTTTTTTTAAACCAGGATTTTTACATAACAAAAAAAAAAAAAGAACAGTAAATGAAAAATATTTAACAAAACAAGGTGGCTGCTATCATTATACAAAGCGAAAAAACACATTATATCAACAAGTCCCCCCCGCCCCCATTGCTGCTGCTGCTGACGACACTTTACTGCTCCCCTAGAAAATCAAGGAAAGGTTGCCACCGCCGGGAGAACCCCATCAAGGACCCTCTCAAGGCAAACTTTATTCGCTCCAGGCTGAAAAACCCAGCCATAAATCGATAACCCAGGTCTCCACGCTCGGGGGTTTCGAGTCCCTCCACATTAACAAGAGCCGCCTCCGGGCTACCAGGGAGGCAAAGGCCAACATCTCGGCCTCTTTCGCTTCCAGCACTCCCGGATCCTCCGACATCCCAAATATCACTATTGTTGGACTCGACTTCACCCAAGTGTCCAAAATCCTGGACATAGCCCTCGGCAAGCCCTGCCAGAATTCTTTAAGTGCCCAGAACATATGGACATGGTTCGTTGGGCTCCCTGCACATCTCGCGCACCTGTCCTCTACCCCAAAAAACTTGCTCATTCTTGCCGTCATGTGAGCCCAGTGCACCACCTTAAACTGAATCAAACTGAGCCTGGCGCATAATGCAGATGAATTCACCCTGCCCAGGGCATCAGCCCATAGGCCCTCATCCAGCTCCTCCTCCCACGTGCCCTTCAGCTCCTCTACTGAGGCTTCCTCATACATGTCCGACACCTTCCCCTCTCCTACCCAGATGCCAGGCACCACCCTGTCCTGTATCCTTCGAGGGGGTAACAGCGGAAATGTCCCCACCTGTTTCTTGAGACCCGAACCTAGAGGTATCTGAAAACATTTCCCGGGGGTAGGCCGAACTTCTCCTCCAGCGCCTGCACGCTGGGGAAAAATCCCATCTATAAACAGGTCCCCCATCCTTCTAATACCTTCCCTATACCAGCCTTGAAACCCCCCCATCTATCCTGCCCAGAGCAAATCTATGGTTGTTCCGTATCGGGGTCCAAACTGAGGCCCCCTCCTCCTTCCTGTGCCTCCTCCACTGACCCCAGACCCTTGGTGCCGCCGTCACCACCGGGCTTATGGTGTATCGCGCCGGCGAGAACGGCAGCGGTGCCGTTACTAGTGCCCCTAGGCTGGTGCCTTTACATGACGCCACCTCTAGCCGCCCCCACGCTGACCCCTCCTCCATTAACCACTTCCTAATCATGGCCACATTCACCGCCCAATAGTAGCTGCAGAAGTTCGGCAGTGCCAACCCTCCCCTCCCCCCGGCTAAGCTTCAAGAATAACCTTTTGACTCGCAGGGTTTTATTTGCCCACTCAAATCCAGTGATAATCCTGTTCACCTGCTTGAAAAAGGATTTTAGGATAAAAAAGGGAAGGCACTGAAAAACAAACAGGAATCTAGGAAGAACCATCATCTTCATCATCTGCACTCTTCCCGCTAGGGAAAGCGGGAGCATGTCCCACCTTTTAAAGTCTACCTCCATCTGCTCTACCAGCCGAGATAAGTTGAGCTGGTGTAGGGCATCTCAGTTCCTAGCCACCTGTATACCGAAATATCGAAAGCTCCTCTCCACTATCTTGAGCGGGAGCTCCCCCAGTCTCTCCTCCTGACCCCGAGCGTGGATTACAAACAGCTCACTTTTCCCCACGTTCAACTTGTACCCAGAGAAGCTCCCAAAGTCCCCCAGTATCCGCATGACCTCCCCATCCCCTCTAGTGGGTCTGAAATATACAACAACAGGTCATCCGCATAGAGGGAAACCCGGTGCTCCTCTCCACCGAACCAGCCCCTTCCAGTTCCTTGAAGTCCTAAGCGCTATGGCCAACGGCTCATTTGCCAGGGCAAATAGCAACGGGGACGGGGGCACCCCTGCCTCATCCCTCGGTGCAATCTAAAATACTCCGACTTCAGCCGGTTCGTGGACACACTCGCTATAGGGGCCTGATGCAGTAGCTTGACCCACCCTATGAATCCCTCCCCGAATCCAAACCTACCGAACACTTCCCATAGGGACTCCCACTCCACTCTGTCAAAGGCCTTCTCCGCATCCATTGCAGCCACGACTTCTGAGTCCCTCCCCTCCGAGGGCATCATAATAATATTCAGGAGCCTCCTCACATGTGTGTTCAGTTGCCTGCCCTTAATGAAACCCGTCTGGTCCTCCTCGATCACTCCCAGAACACAATCCTCTATTCTGGTGGCCAGAATCTTTGCCAGCAATTTGGCATCTGCATTCAGGAGCGATATCGGCCTGCAGGACCCACACTGGAGCAGATCCTTCTTCTTCAAAATGAGCGAGATCAGTGCCTGCGACATCGGGGGGAGGGTTCCCTTCTCATTTGCCTCATTAAAGGTGCTTAGCAGGAGTGGGCTTAGTAGCTCCGAGAACTTCTTATAAAATTCTACAGGGAAGCCGTCCGGACCCGGGGCCTTGCCCGACTGCATACTTGCCAGTCCCTTAACTACCTCCTCCAACTCAATTGGGGCCCCTAGTCCCTCCACCCACTCCTGATCCACACTTGGAAACCTCAAGTCGATCCATAAATTGCTTCATCCCTTTCCCTCCCCGCGGGGGTTCTGACTCGTATAGCTTCCCATAAAACTCCTTGAAGACTTCATTGATCCTCTCTGGCCTCAACACAGTGTTACTTTCCTTATCCCGCATGCCCCCGATCTCCCTGGCCTCCTTCCACCTGCGAAGTTGGTGCGCCAGCATCCTGCTTGCCTTCTCCCCATACTCGTAGACTGCCCCTTTCACTTTCCTCAGCGTTCTCCAAGGCGGCCTTCAGGACGCGCGACAACGCAGAATCGCCGAGCAGAAACTTATAGCCAAGTTCCGCACACATGAGTGCAGCCTCAACCGGGACCTGGGATTCAGGTCGCATTACATTCATCCCCCACCATCTGGCCTGCAAAATCCTACCAACTGTCCTGGCTTGATACAATTCACACCTCTTTAACCTGGGGTTACCCCATCTCTGGATCTGTAAAGATTTAATCACCTGCTAATGGTCGCATTCCTAGCATTGTTTGGCATCTTTGAATCTGTCTATATATATGTTTCTGGAACATACCTCTTCATTCACCTGAGGAAGGAGCAGCACTCCGAAAGCTAGTGACATCGAAACAAACCTGTTGGACTTTAACCTGGTGTTGTAAGACTTCATACTGTGCTCACCCCAGTCCAACGCCGGCATCTCCACATCACATTATTCAATGGCAGGTCATTTCAGGTTCAAAGTTTAATTTGGCTCATCTCCATACAGAAAGAAGAATGTTGCCAAGTTCCGCATAGTGCCTGATTTTATTTTAAAGTATTTCTGTGCACTGCCGTAATGCAAGGAGTGTCTCATTTGTTCCAGTTCATCAGGCTAGGAAGTAAATCTTTCACCTCTGTAGAGCAGAGGCAGGCACAGAATTTCACATCTGGTTATCACAGCACACAATTTGAGAACTGAAATTTGAACAGGCGTCATTCAGTTGTTGTCAACTGGCTGTTGTTGCCAATGTCCACAAAGAAGTTTTTCAAAAAGCTCACCAAAGGTTCAAGTCTGGGCAAAAGCAGAGATAGCAGTGGAAATGCAGTGAGAAAAATTTGGAAAATCTTAGAATCCATAGAATTCCAAATGTGCAGAAAAGGAGGCCATTCAGTCCATCACGTCTACAACAACCCTCTTAAAGAGCAGCCTACCTCGGCCCACATCCCCACAACCGCACCTAACCTGGATATCTTTGGACACTAGGGGACAATTTTTGGCATGGCCAATCCAGTTAACATGCACATCTTTGGACTATGGGAGGAAACTAGAAGCACCTGGAGGAAACCCATGCAGACACAGAACGTGCAAACTCTACAGTCACCCATAGCCAGAATTGACCCTAGTACGTCCCTGACACTGTGCTGCAGTAGCAGTGCTAACCACTGCAGGGGTGGGGTCACAATGGCCCACATGCTGTGCAAGTGCCTTGTCATAAGAAAAATAGACTTATATTTATATACTTCCTTTCACAATTCAAAGAACTTTACAAACAATGAAATACTTTTTTGAAGTGTAGTCATTGTAGTGCAGGAAATGCAGCAGCTAATTTGGGCACAGACTGGCCATATAAACAGTATTGTTATAATGGACAGATGATCTGTTTAAATGATCTGAGTGAAGGGAGAAGTATTCATTGGGAAAACTACTTTAGCACAGTGGGCTAAACAGCTGGCTTCTATTGCAGAACAATGCCAGCAGTGCGGGTTCAATTCCCGTACCAGCCTCCCCGAACAGGCGCCGGAATGTGGCGACTAGGGGCTTTTCACAGTAACTTCATTGAAGCCTACTTGTGACAATAAGTGATTATTATTACTCTGCTCCTCTCCAAATAGTGCCATGGGATCTATTATGTCCACCCAAAAAGAGAGAGAGAGAGAGAGAGCGCGAGCGAGCAGGAGGATGCTCTGATTGACCACACATCTGAAAGACAGCACGCCCTTAGAATCAGCCAAGGGTTTGTGCTTAAACATCGGAACTTTAATGTCCTTTTAATTCAGAAGAGAGTCTGCTACCATTGAGGCATGTCTGACACCTAGGGAAAAAAAGGTGTTTGGAATCAGACTGATCAGAGTCACTGCGCTGGTTCTTGGGCTGCAAATATAGAATTCCACAGGGGAGGCCTTGCAAGCCTATTCGACCTGCACTGACTCTCCAAGGGAATTAAATCACTTATCCCAAAGGAAAACAGATGACATGAGGGTGGAAAAATGCAATTAGTGATGAGGATTAGGAATGAACTACCTAATTGATATGAATACAGGTTCAAGAACATCTTTCAAAAGAAATTTGGATAAATACAAGAAAAAAGTGGGGAACTGGCCGGCACAAAATGGTCTACTCCTCAAAACAACTTGATTGGCCAAATGGCCTCCTTTTGTGCTGTACTCTTCCATGATCGCTGCTGGCAGGTGGGGGTTTTTCTTGTATGACATGTACATCAGCAGTTTCATTTATAAATTTAGACATAGGAATTCATAGTGAAAGCACACAAAGAAGTATATTCTGTCCTGAGAACTGTTCACATTCACATCCTGGTTCAAATTATGCCTGGCCCTCTTACCAATCCTCAAGATTACAATTCGCCTTCACTGATCGTATGTTACATCACAAGTGATTGATTTATTTTTTGAAAATAAAACTGCCAAATACTGAAGCACACAAAGCACTAAGCAATGAATCCAGTACTGTTTAGGTGTTTGGTATTTTTAAGGATAAATGGTCACTATTTATCTGCAGAATTGCTTGTACTGCTACAACTAGGAGATACCTTTGCAGTTCCCAGCTTTTGGGGGATAGAAAAAGAGAAAAAAAAAGTTACATTCCAAATGACTCCTCCTCTGACTTCCTTAATCATGGTACACTTTTCAGTATTCATAGATTCAGAATGGTTACAGTACAGGCCATTTGGCCCATCGCCCATCGTGTCCCATACCAGCATTCTGCACCTAATTATAAAATCCCTAATTCTTCCTGCTGTTTAGTGAAGTTGGAATGGAACTCTGGATGGGGAGTTAGATGCATTCAGGGCATCACTGCACTACTGGCCTGGTCCTCCATGGTTGCTGGCAGTCACCCATTCTCTCTCTGCCCATGTTGTGGTGCGTCACTTCTAGAGATGAGTTACATAGCGTTCTGCTCTGTGGATGCACCACCTGCTGCTCATACTCCAAAACTGGGAGCTCGGTCATCGCCATCACTTCCTGCACATGGTCTTCCAAGGCATGAGAACTATCCTGAAACTCCCACAGGGAGCAGGATGTCCACGCCATGAGGCTGGGCTTTTGATTTTTATACCAAGGAGCTGATTTAATGGGCTTCATAGGTTGATCAACTTAAATTGCTTACCTGAAAGAAAGAGGAAACCATACTGGAGATATACAATTTCGGACCGCAGTAACAGAGAGGAGCAAAATGCTTTAGGGGACTATGTCTGGACCCTCATTTCTGAAGTGGCTATTGACACAAATGGCAATTTCCTGACAACACTAAAAACAAAAGAGCTATAACAGTCAGGAAGATGGGCTGAGAATTTACAGAAGTATTGAGAACTTATGACCAACAAGGGGCAAATAAGATTTAGCACAAACTGAAAATTCCACAGGATTTTAAATAGTACATTTTAAAATTGGGTCATAAGCGATTAGTCAGGAGAGATTTTGCTGAAAAATCAACAAAACTCACTGAGCAGTTACAGACAGAAGGAATCACACTGCTGCATCTCCACTCCTCTCAGCTGGGGCGTGCAGGCCTGCTGCTCCTGGCACAGCTCGAGAATTCACAACTGATTTCCTAAAAGCTGGAACACCTGAAATTGCAGCGGCAAGGTTCTACAGGAGCTGAGAAGTAGCAACTCCTTGAAAAATGTCAACCAGCAGAAACATCCAGGAGAAAGAGTAGCTAATGTGTCAGGTCAAACACTTGCATACCAGTTTAAATTTCAACTCCCCAGTTTCTTAAAATAATGCTCATTCTAGTTACAAGTAGGCTTACATTAACATTGCAATGAAGTTAGTGAAAATTCCCTAGTCGCCACATTCCAGCACCTGTTCGGGTACACCGAGGGCGAATTCAGAGGGCGGGATTCTGTAATCCTGAGGCTAAGTGTTGACGCCGTCGGAAACCGATCGGTGGGCCCTGATCGCGGGCCAGGCCACATGGGAGGGCCCCCCCCCCCCCCCCCCCCCCCCCCCCCCCCCCACAGGCCGCCCCTGGACCCTTCTACGCCGAGGTCCCGCCGGCTGAGAACAGGTGTGAACGGCGCTGGCGGGACATGTTTTTTTTTTTATAAACGACGGCCGCTCGGCCCATCCCGGGCCGAGAATCGGCAAGGGGGGGGGGGGGGGGGCTGCATAGAGCGGCCTCCGACTGGCGCCGCGCCAACCACGCTAGCGCCAATGGCGCCGATTCTCCGTTCTGCGGAAAATCGTGTCCCGGCATCAGGACGGCATGGCGCGATTTGCGCCGGTTGCGGGGATTCTCTGGCCCGCCCCGAGAGAATCCCGCTCAGAATGTCCAATTCACCTAACAGCACGTCATTCGGGACTTGTGGGAGGAAAGCGGAGCACCCGGAGGAAATCCATGCAGACATGGGTAAATGAGCAGACTCCACCTAAGCGGGAATCGAACCTGGGACCCTGGTGCTATGAAGCAGCAGTGCTAACACTACCGTGCCGTGTTTTGCAGACATGACATTTTGAAGAGCCCTGGATTGTTAAAACAGACCATCTTCTTCTTCCTCCATGTTAGCAGGAGATTGAAGTTGTGAATCAAGTAGGTCAGGAAATTAGATACATCACAAAAGGTGTCCATGCTTAATCATGCTCCCTGTGCCCCTCCTATTGCACATTCATGTTTGCTCCCAGTTAGAACCAGGTCACTTTAAAATGTCAATCATGTGATGTATTGATGACATCACCAGCCATTTGCACGGACAAACGGGCACTCCATGTTAACAGCCTGTAGAGTAAATGCCTTTCCAATAAAACCCGCTTGGTTGTACCTTTGTGATCTGCAAGCCGATCCTTTAAAAGTACTTCAAAGAAAACTGGTGTCAAGGAAGTTGGAACCACACTGGCAGAACTCGTGGAGAAGTAAAAACATTTTAGAAAAATCATCGATCAGACATCAAGAAAAGGATTAAGAAGCCAAAAGCTTCACTACACCAAAGCTGGCAATGGAGGGATGCCAAATATTGGTAGCAGCCAACCAAAATTTATCGTAGATTTCACAGGAAACAACATCGAAAAAAAGCTCACCATGTTCAACCTCCTGCAAAGTCGGGTGCAGCCAGAAAAAACAGGGTGGAAAACCTGTGGTGAAATTGTGGAAATATTGCATGGCCACTGGTTCAGGTTCTGGAAACGTGACCAAGCAGAAGCCGAAATCAATCACACAATTCGCACCTACTTTGAGGAAATTCGCTGAATACTGTGAATTTGGAGATATTTTAAACACCACCATTAGAGACCGATCAGTGTGTGGGTTAAGAAGTGAAGCTATCAAAAGAAAGCTGTTAACAGTGTCATGATATCCATATTAACATATCATGGTGCAATCACACACACACTGATGGACAGGTCGACAGACCAATCAACACACACGCAACATCACAGCCAATTACCAGTGAGAGCACACGCACTATAAAACAGGGAACACCACAGTTCCCGCTCATTCCACCAGGAGATAGCTCAGAGCACAGAGCTCACAGCGCGCCACTCAGACATACACCATGTGCTGAGTGCCTCTCTAAGATAGTGTTAGGGCTGGGTCCACAGGTTAGCTGGTGAAGTACGAACCACAGCCAGAAGTTAACAGTTGTTATTATACAGAATAATAAAATAGTGTTGTACCATCTACAACCGTGTTGGTTTGTTTGTATATCGGAACACCCAACACGACAAACAGGAAACAACTTAAACCTAAAGAAGACTTTTGAAGTCGCAATCTCAATGGAATTAGCATCAAGCATGCCCTAGCAGCAAGCATGCCCAACAATAAGTTTCTGCACGAGAATTCATAAAATTGTTGGCTGAGACCGCAGCAGATGTCTGGTGAAAAGATGCAAAATGGAGGAATTGTGGTAAAAAAAAAAAAAGGGGCACATCGAATGTGCAACTCGAACTGTTGTTCAACGTACTGACATTGCAGGCTCAACAAACCGTTAATAGGTCACTCCTTTGCTGGACGGACAACCAGTGAAAATGGAGGTGGACACTGGAGCAACAGTTTCATTGGTACCAGAAAAGTATGACATGTCACCTTAAAACCCTCAAAGATAGAACAAAAGTTAATACTGGGGAAGTAGTTCCACTGGGAGGGCCCGAATCAATGTAAAATGCGCAGCTGAACAGACAGACTGCAAACTTGTCCCTGTATGCCGTTAAAGGTAACTATCCAGCCCAAATGGGGAGAAACTGACTGCAGGGAATCAAGCCAAACTGGGCCAAGGTGAATCTCATGTCTGCGTCCGAAACAAGTCAATCAATGATTTTAAAGAAGTATGGCATTGGACTTTAATGGTGAGCTTGGAAACATGAAAACATCTTTAGCTTGAATGAGATTCAAGGGTGAAAGCCAAGCAAGATGTTTAAAGGCTAGGCCAGTGCCATATGCCATCAGGCCCAAGGTTGAGGCAGAATGAGACAGGCTGGTCAAGATAGGGAAACTCAAATCCATTAATGCAAGTGATTAGGCCATGCCGATAGTACCCATGAAGAAGAAAAAATGGTTTGGTACACATAGGTGATTTTAAAGTCAATATCGATCAATCCAGTACCGTGTGCAGAGCAGTACCCTCTGCTTTGATGATTTATTTGCTGGTTTGGCTGGAGGCCAGCATTTCAGTACAGTGGACCTTAGTCAAGCTCATCTCCAGATGAGTCACAATAATATTTAACAATCATGACAAAGGGCTATTCTCCATGTGGCATCATGTCCTGTGGCCATCTGGGATGGCCACTTCCAGAATACAAAATGGACACTCGCAAAGAATGTAGGGAACTGTGGACAATGTTAGGAAAGCAAGCAGGCACAGAGCCTGTATGCATATTGGAGAGAAAGCTCCCAGACAGAATTGAAACTATAGGTCAATTAACATATTGATGGCCCATCTCCGGAACAAAGGAAAGACACTCAAGCAACCGATACGGTTTCAGACATCCCGGTGCCAGTTCCCCAACCGAAAGCACAAACAAAGCAAGGCCAACGGCCACCAAAGACACACCCAGCCATCAGGGCACCCACCCCTTTATTGGTCAAGATCAATACCAGTGATCGAGAAGCGGCCCAATTAATTGGGGCCAAGTTTAAGGCCCGCCTAAAAGCGCGCGAAGCCCCTCCGGGTAGAAGAAGGAACCCCCACGAGGGAATCGCTCTCTTGGACTTGTCTCTCAAAAGCGGAGAGACCCGTCCACCAGCATCACAAAGCAAGTAAGTCCAAGGTCACCGCTCATTACCAGACGGATGACCTTAGCTGTTCTCCTGTACCACTTTAAACCCAACAACCTCAGATCCGAACAACGGCCATTGTTCCTCTGACTGAGTGGGCACCCGAAGCTAAGTATAGGCGTTAGCATTAGAGATAGTTTAGTTTGTAGTACTTTGTGCAGGAGTAGATATTACTGTGTGTGTAAATAAATGGTATTGACTTTGAACTAACTAACTGGTGTATTGGCTCTTTGATCAGTATTCGGGTTTGAACCTTGTGGCGGTATCGAGAGATACCTGGCGACTCTAAAGCAAACATAATTAGGATTAAGGAAGGAGACCATATTGACCGCCATATTCATAACCAGAGCAACAGTCCACACCTGCATTGTTCCAACATCCCATGGATAAAATTCCAAGCGGACTAGAAGGAATCCAGTGCTGATTCGACGATACCTTAATTACTGGAAAGAAAGAAAAGAATCTTCAAAATTTAAACGCTACACTCCAGAGACTAGAAGTTTATGGACGAGTAGTGAAGGATAAATGTGAATTCTTCAAATCTTCTATTGAATACCTGGGCACATCATGAATGCAAAGGGACTGCACAATCACCTTCAAAAGTAAAAGCCATAACTAAGGCACCTGCACCTGAAAATGTTCATTTCCGGGCTTATTAAAACTACAATGGAAGGTTTCTCCCTAATCTATCAACTATTCTCAAGCCTTTACCACAACTCGTGTCAAAACAGGAAATGGATGGGTCAGTGCAAGGAGGTCTTTGTACAAGTTAAGGAGGCATTACTAAAGTCAGAGGTCCTGACACGTTTTGATCAAAGTTACCCTTGCATCTGTCTTGCAACATATCACCTTATGGGGTGGGATTAGTGTTTCTCAAATAATGCCCAATGGTGAAGATAAGCTGATAGCGTTTGCATCAGGATTTATGAACAAAGCAGAAATGAACTATGCAAACAGAGCAGGAAGCTCTAGGCATCATTTTTGGAATGAAACCAACACCTATATGGAAGAAAATTCACTTTACTAACAGATCATCGACCATTGACAACAATACTTGGGCCATACACAGGTATTCCATCTCTAGCAGTGACCCAGATGCAGAGATAGACATTGCTGTTGTCAGCACATAAATGCATGATAAAATATCAATTAAATCTCCATGGGAACACTGATTATGTTCTCTATTGAGCCCTGGCCACCAAAAATAGCTTCTGGCTATCTCCTCCATTCTTATCATTCCACAATGAGCCTATGAGGTTGGTTGAGAACACTTTTCCATAACAATGGTGGAATGAAAACCCTCATTCCCCAGTGGGGGCAACCAGCCTGCATGGATCGAGTCTTCCGGTAACATATGGCTTCAACTCCAGGTTTGCTCCCATGATCTTGCCATGAAGTATCACGCCCAGAACTTCTGACAATAGTGGATTATTTCTGGTATGGAGGTATACTGAAAGTGGCAATGCAGGTGGAGATGGTAGTCAAGAAGGCATACTTGCCTTCATCGGCCGAGGCACGGAGTATAAAAATTGGCAAGTTATGTTGCAGATGTATTCCTGTATGTCATCAGGAATTGGCTTAGTCATAGCCCTAGTTAGACCACACATTTTCTTTTTTCAAATTTAAAAAACCCAATTTTTTCCCCCCCAATAAGGGCCAATTTGGCGTGGCCAATCCACCTATCCTGCACATCTTTTGGGCTTTGGGGGTGAGACCCACGCAGACAGGGAGAAAATGTGCAAACTCCACACAGTCAGTGACCCGAACAAGAGTCCTCAGCGCCATAATGCAGCAGTGCTAACCACTGCACCACAGTGCCGCCCGTTAGGCCACAATTGTGTTCAATTCTGGTCGCCACACTACCAGAAGGATGTGGAGGCTTTGGAGAGGTTTACCAGCATGTTGCCTGGTATGGAGGGCATTAGCTACGAGGGGAGGTTGGATAAACTCGGTGGTTTGTTCTCACTGGAACGACAGAGGTTGAGGGGCGACCTGATGGAAGTTTACAAAATTGAGGGGCGTGGACAGAGTGGATAGTCAGAAGCTCTTTTCCTCCCCCCCCCCCCCCCAAAAGGTGGAAGAGTCAATTACATGGGGACATGGATGCAAGTATTTTTTTAAACAACAGAGGGTAATGGGTATCTGGAACTCGCTGCCAGAGGAGGTGGCGGTGGAAGCAGGTACGGTAATGACGTTTAAGGGGCATCTTGACAAATCCATGAATAGTGTGGGAATGGAGGGATACGGATCCCGGAAGTGTAGAAGGTTTTAGGTTAGATGGGCAGCATGCTCAGCGCAGGCTTGGAGGGCTGAAGGGCCTGTCTGGTTCTGTACTTTTCTTTGATCTGATCCACTCCTGATCATCTTGCCAAAAATGGGCTGGCTGAAAGATTTGTTCAGATAATGAAGCATTTATTGAATGTAACTCAAGAGCAAGGATCATTGTCTAAATGACTAAGCCAATTCCTGCTGACATACAGCAATACAGCACATTTGACAACACAAAGTTTTCCGGCACTACCCGAAGTAAAGTATCAGTTACACAACATTTGAGTTGCTGAAGTCGCCCAAGACAAGCGGGATTGTGGAGAGGAAACATCAAAATCAGGTTTTGCGATGTGAGAACAGGGCTAAACATAGTCTTTTTCAACAAGGTCAGGAAGTATTGGCAAGGAGCTATACCACCAGTGAGAAGTGGATACTTACCTCATCTTAGCACAGGTAGGACTGGTCTCCTAAACTGTTCAAACTTTTCATTTCATGTACTTAATAATCTGTTGAGCGGAGCACAGAAAAATACTTTTCACTGTACCTCGGTACACGTGACAGTAAACAAATTCAATCCAATCCAATTAGGCCAAATGATGTGGAGAAGACACGCTGATCAACTTTTAGCAACTAGAATTAGTTTGCCAGAGACGGAGCCAACGGGTCTGCAACAAACTGTGTCAAGTGACGACCTAGACATTCTTGAGAACCTGACAATACTGCGGAAGATAGTTGAGGACACTTTAACAGAGTCAGCCTCAGAATAAGTCTACTCAGTTGAGACAACGATGGACGACATCTAAACTAAACCAAAAAGCACCTTTCCAATAAATCTCTTGTTTGTTTGTACCTTTGTGGTCTGCAAGCCTATCTTTTAAATACAGCACACCTCCCTACTATTCAACCTGCCTGAAGACTTCACTTAGACTCAACTCCCCCTTGTGCATCACCACAGGAGATTCAGTCATCAAATAAGCCAAAATAAGGAGAGTAAAACACAGTGACATAACCAGAACATAATAAGTTAAATTAAAACAGATCAAGAATGGATTTGCTTAAAGTCAGGAAGGGTTGTGAAAATAAATAACCACAGTTGTTCAAAATATTATGTGGCTATAGAAGTATGGGCCTTGAGTGTTTTTCACATCCTTGCAGTTCTCCTGTATTCTGCTTCATCTGTTCTGTTCAGGTGACCAAGCAGGGCAGGATGTAACACAAAATAATTATTCTGCACATCATAACTTTTTTATTTTTTTAAAAATTTAAAATAAATTTAGAGTACCCAATTCATTTTTTCCAATTAAGGGGCAATTTAGTGTGGCCAATCCACCCATCTTGCACATCTTTGGGTTGTGGGGTCGAAATCCATGCAAACACGGGGAGAATGTGCAAACTCCACACGGACAGTGACCCAAAGCCAGGATCAAACCTGGGACCTCGGCGCCGTGAGGCAGCTGTGCTAACCACTGCACCACCGTGCTGCCCTGTACATCATAATTGACCATTTTCGGTTTTAAACATTTGAGAGAATAAAGATTCAACCTTTGGAAACTACAATATACGCAAACCCCTTTATTAGGACTGAACAGAACTGAAGGGTGGCAGGGAGAAAGAGAGAAAAATCAGATCAGTCAAGTATGCTGGTTCCACTCATGAAATAGATTTTCTCATGTCTCATCTGTTCCTGCAGCACAACTGAAATCCCTTAATTGGCATACGTTTCAAGTGCTTCAGCTAAATTCTTGTACAGCATATCTGCTCTGGTTTGTGTCTCTACTACTGCCTGTAGTCGCTGCACCAAAAGGAGAATGCACAAGAGGAAACTGCAAAACATCTCTTTGCTTGTGCTGCCATGAACTTTTCCGAACAAGCATTAACCCAAAAGTACAACTCGCCAGGATAAACCGGAAAAAAGATGAGATGTTCATTACACGTTGGGGGATCGGGGTACTACAAATTTTGGCCAAGGAGACTTGGGGTCTAGATTTTAGGGTCCAGGTTTTTCGGCACAAAAGAAGCAGAGACCATTAAACAGATTTCAGGTGCTGGGAATGGTGTCACAGAATATGATGCAGTGGTGGGTCAGTTCACTTACTGTTATGGATTAGGTTCAATGTTATTTAGCATGGAACAAACTATTGCATTGCAAAATACCCTGCCAGAGAGCACCACCCTCCTCCCAAATCTACTGAAGCGTCCAATTTGACATCCTGGTGACACCATAAATCTTATTCTACTGAGAGTCAGCAAGGGTCCTAGAGGACTGAACACTTATTGAAAAAGTTGATAATATTCTCGGTAGGTCTCAATGCTGATGAGTGTGCAGTTAATTGTACTTGGCACTCCTAACAACGTGTGAAAATTGACCATTTTCCTGCTAATATGCAGAGTTCACAGGAAAATTGCACACCAGGCAAATTGTGTAAACACACAACATATATGTTCTCTTGAAAGGAGGCAGGAGGCAGAGAAATTGAAGACCATTGTAACTCTGTACTGCCAGTGTTAGCCAGCCAGCGTCTCGGTTTAAAAAATAGGTGCTAGGTCTGAATAAATAGGCAGTACATGTTATGGACTCACTTTGAGTGCATTAGTGTTGTTGAGAGACTGCTATTGTTGGTAAACGGAGGAAAGAGTCCTTATGGGCAGATGCCAGCTTATCTCAGTGCCTGGTGAGCTACCATGTGAAGATCTTTTCACATTCCCTCTTCAAAAATAAACATTTTTGTCCTCAGCCTAAAGACGAGAACAGTTTGGATCATTACAGCATGAAGCAATGCTGCATTAAGTCTTGCTGGGGAAAAAAAAAAACCATAAAACTATGGGCTTGGAGTAGGAGTTTATACAGCATCTTCAGAAAGTAGCTTGTAAACCTACTTCCAACAGTTAGAAGTTGCCCTAAATGCTTGTTAAATAGTATATGTTTCAGAAGTGAAATGCACTGAGGAACATTAAGAAACATTTTTTTTAATGATTTACATGCAGCAGATACTATTTTCCACAGGTGCTGCCAGAGTTTGAAGAATTTGAACAGGTCTTTATAAACAGTGATTTGGCATGATGCCCCAAAATGAAGTAGTAAGTAGGAGGGAAATAAAGTCTCATAACTCGTGATATGATAAAGCTGTTCAAATAACATTTGGCTCAAGTTTAAAAATTGATGTAACGCACTGCTTTATGAATAATATCACCTGGGTTTTTACCTTGGGAGTATTCAGAAGACTACACCACTGAAACTACATTTACAAATCTCCACATTCAGGGCTCACTTGTTCATAGATCTTAATCTGCTGCTAGAAACATGACCTTCCCTGGTGGCATTCAAGGGCAAAGAGCCTGTTCATGCAGCCCAAGCTTGCAAACTAAATCTAGCTTCCAATATTGTGCAGTTTGGCACAGAATCAGAATGCTACCATTAGTTACCCTGAAAAAAAGTAGCAACATGTAAAAGCTACTTTACGAGATCAAATATAATGCATTACAGCTCAGATGACATACTCAAAATGGCATGAAAGCAAAGATATCAAGTTTATTATAATTATAGCTCATCTATATGGACTTCCAGGCGGCATTCAATAAGGTTCAATACAGCGAATTATTGGCCAAACTGAAAGTAAATGGACTAAAAACAAAGCACTGGAAAAACTCAGCAGAGAAACAGAGTCAACATGAAGACCAATATGAATCTTTTTTTTTTTCAGAAGGGAAGTGATGAAAGTGAAGAACTGTGTGGCACGTTGGCACAGTGGTTAGCACTGCTGCCTCACAGCTCCAGGGTCCCATGTTCGATTCCGGCCTTGGGTGGCGTTTGCACTGTCTCCCAGTGTCTGCGTGGGTTTCCTCTGGGTGCTCCGGTTTCCTCCCACAGTCCAAAGATGCGCAGGGTAGGTGGATTGGCTATGCTAAATTGCCCCTTAGTGTCCAAATGTTTAGGGGGGGGCGGTTACGGGGGTTGGGTGCTCTTTCCAAGAGCTGGTGCAGACTCGATGGGCCGAATGGCCTCCTTCTGCACTGTAAATTCTATGATTCTATGAGTCAGAAAGTGATGGACTTTGTTGTTGTTGATAAGGCAGGGAGGGACTTCCGGTTGCGGCTATGCGGAGCCAAGCCGCACGATTCGGCAGCTCCCGCGATTACGGACTTTCGGGCTCGCTAGAGGAGCCCCAACGGAATTTTTTTTTTATTTTTATTTTTTTTTAAATATACAGACAACCCGTGGGGAAGAGGAGCGAGAGGTACCCTACCGACTTTTATGGACCGGACCCGAAGTGCAACGGCCAGAAAAGCGGCATTGGAGCAGCGGGAGAAGCGAGGGAAAAAAACAAAATGGCGGCGGCCGGGGACAAAGAGGAGATGCAGGAATTCATCAAGCGCTGCTTCGAGGAGCTGCGTAAGGAGATGCTGGCGTTTATGCTGGCGGTAATCGAAGGACTAGGGATAACCCAGAAGGCCCACGAGGTGAAGATCCGGGAGGTCCAGAAAAGAGTGAGGGAGAATGAGGACGAGCTCTTGGGCCTGGCGGTGAGAGTGGAGCGGCACGAGGCGCTACACAAGAAGTGGGCGGGGAGACTCGAAGACCTGGAGAACAGGTCGAGGAGAAATAATCTGAGGATCCTGGGTCTCCCAGAAGGAGTGGAGGGGGCCGATGCCGTGGCATACGCGGGCACGATGATCGGGGCGATGATGGGTGCGGAGGCCCCTTAGAGGGCGCTGGAGCTGGACGGGGCGCACCGGGTGCTGGCGAGGAAGCCCAAGGCAATGAGCCGCCAAGGGCGATGGTGGTGAGATTTCACCGGTTTACGGGCAGAGAGAGGGTCCTGAAATGGGCCAAGAAGGAGCGGAGCAGCAAGTGGGACAATGCAGAGATCCGAATATACCCAGACTGGAGCACGGAGGTTGCCAAGCGGAGAGCGGGTTTCAACCGGGCCAAAGCGGTGCTGCATCGGAAAGGAGTGAAATTTGGAATGCTGCAGCCAGCGCGACTGTGGGTTACATACAAAGATCAACATTAATACTTCGAAACGCCTAACGAGGCGTGGACCTTTATACAAGCTGAAAAGTTGGACTCTAACTGAGGGTTTGTGAGGGTGGGGGGTGTTTAAGGGTTGAAGTATGATGGTTGTTGTATATAGGGGGTCAATCACGTGCAGGAAATGTTATATGGGCTGGGGGAGAGAGACTAGGCTGCGACAGGAGCTGCGCCAGAGGGGGCGGGGCAAGCTTTGGAAAGCGCGGGTTTTTTTTCCCGCGCGCGGGAAGAATTGATTGGGAGATTCCCACACGGGGGGGGGGGGGGTCAAAGAGACAGCGGGGGAAGCTGGGGTCAGCA